>NC_085993.1:48854679-49184679 GCF_030014385.1 Trichomycterus rosablanca | reverse complement strand
ATACAAAATGAACTGGAACATTAACAATAAGCTTTATTGACCAACATCAGTGCCCAGCCATACAAATAAATACACTTTTGATTGAATGGGCACAAATTCCCATAGTTTCAAATATGGAATGAACTGGAACATTAACTTAAGCTTTATTGACCAACATCAGTGCCCAGACACTTCTATGACTAAATAGGCACAAATTCCCACAGATCAAAATCTGGAATGAACTGAAACATCAACTGAGGCTGTACTGACCAACATCTGACCAACATAATTTTTGACTGAATGGGCACAGATTTCCACAGAGACTTTATTGAGCAAAATCAGTGCCTAGCCATACAAATAAATACACTTTTGATAGAATAGGCACAAATTCCCACAGTTTAAAGTTCTGTGATCAAAGTCTCATACAATCATACAGAGGTCACTACAGAGGTGTCCATATACTTTTGGCCATATAGTGGTTCTTTGTCGTTGAAATTGAAAAGAAATGAATTGTATATGTACATTTAATGGTGCGACCGGGTGAATGTGTAACCAGTTAAAGCCTAAATGGATTTTCTAATTAAAGCCCTTTTTACCCTCAGTAAGCCGCACTGTTGCCCCTCTAAAAGATGAGAGACACAAATTAGTCGTGCCTCCGTAAGCAGAAAACACCAGACACACAATTACTGACAGACCCCGAGTGTACGGCAGGGTCTGAAAGTCCCATTGTGTGTATTGTTAGTTTTTCTGTGGGTTTCCTCACACGCTTCACTCCGTCACTTTGATTGGAGCCTCTTTTAATTCGGCGGGCGTCGACCCCCGGGAACATAAATCATATGTGAGCAACTGCACGGCGAACAAAGGATGGAATCTGGCTCTCTTCCAGAGGCTCCTGCTCGACACACCTTTCACCCCAGTGATTAATGGAATGTAAAACACATTCATCATCGCTAATGTCCCTTTTTTTTAAAAACACAATTTTATGCTGATGCAGGGAAAAATGACCGAGTGTGTCGGTGCCACGACGCCAGATCAACCTTGAAACTTAATGCTGTCTCTTAGTGAGAGACCGCCGGGCCGTTTAACAGTTATTAATGCCCCAGTAATCAGAATCATTACTGCAACAATCAAAGAGGATGAACGATAGCGCTACTTTAAATTATCAGTGTAGCAGCATGGAACCGTACAGCTTTTTAACTGCTGTATCTCTACTGTAGTGATAACGAACAAATGTACAGTCTGAGAGGGCCCCCGCCCCCCCCCTCAGGGGTCACAATCACATTTTTTTAACTAGCCTGTTCTTACAGCAACTTATTATTATAATTGTTGTTATTATTATTGTTATTATTATTAATTGTTATTATTATTGTTTATTATCATTATTATTATTATTATTATTATTAATTATTATTGCTATTATTATTATTATTATTACTGTTATCTTTATTATTATTATTATGTTTATTATTATTATTAATTATTGTTATTATTATTATTACTGTTTATTATTATAGTTATTATTATTAATTATTATTGTTGTTATTATTACTGTTATCTTTATTATTATAACAATTATTATTATTATTATATTATTATTAATTTATTATTATAATTATTATTACTATTATTATTATTGTTATTATTATTATTATTATATTATTATTATTAATTTTTTTTTTTTTTTTATAATTTCATTATTATTATTATTATTATTATTATTTTATTATTATTATTATTATTGATGTTGTTTGTTGTTTTGTTGTTGTTGTTATTATTATTATTACTGTTATTATTATTATTATTACTGTTATTATTATTATTATTACTGTTATTATTATTATTATTAGTACTGTTATTACTATTCTTATTATTATTATTGTTATGAATTATAATAAATAAATAAATTTCTTTTACAGGGCGCAACAATTCTGAGGTTGAAAACCACTGTATAAGCACAATTCGCCGTGTCTGAGGGAGGAAAGGCAAAGAGGTTCCTCAACCTCCTGAAATTGGAAATTTGAAATGTATGTACTTGTATTTATTTGTTTATTTATTTAGCTTGGCAATATCCCTATCCACAACATCAAGTCACCAATAACCAAGTCATTGTTGCTACATCAACATCAACACCTTGTAAATAATTCACAACGCCGCCTTTGCTGAGTGGAGCAAAATGAAGACCAACTTTATTTCAATGGCTGTAATTTTGTCATAATTTTCACATAATGAAAACATACTGATGTACTGTTTGGCTGTCTTTAAACTTTTGGCTTTGTAAGGTAAGTTTCCACACATCTTCTTTACATTTACACACCCGGTCCTGTTAGCAGTGACTTCATTAGTTTCCCTTCAGAGAGTTTGAGGATGTTTCCTGCTCACATGAACGCATTGCTCACCGTGATGATGAGGAGTTTCATTTCATCCATTCTATCAATCTCTATCTCTCTCTCTGTCTGTCTCTCTGTCTGTCTCTCTCTATTATCAGCCGGTCATTAGTGGGCTGTCAGAAGCACGACTGCACTGTCCATTAACCCCGGTGTCCCCTGCTGAGGACACTACGCCTCACCCGTTCCGGCTTGATTCATGTTCTGCGTGTGTTTGCTGGCGCTCTGTGTATCGCGCTTGGGGTCGAAGGGCTCAGAACGTTATGATGCAGGAAAATGAGCTAAATCTGTAGTTTGGAAATAAGAGCGTGGCAGTCCGGGTTACGTAAGCAGTCTGGAAGTCAAATACACTCCGTCACAGTCTGGTACCCTCTGGCATTAAAGCTGGCACAGAAGGTCGTGTGAGGGGATTTAACCCGTCAGAACTAAAAGGAAAAGACAGGTGATCAAAGATGGACAAAATATCAAAATGTTAATAAATTATACAGTCAAATATCTCACTCTGTACCTACAATTTAAACTATATGGCCAAAATATGCAACCCCCCACCTTTTGTGTCTATAACAGCCTCCACGCTTCTGGCATTAAATAAGAGTATTTGTAGGATCAGGCACTGATTAGCAATAACAGACCTCACTCCCAGTCAGTGTTCCAGTTTATCCCAAAGGTGTTTAATGTTAATGGAGTTAAAATCAGGCACCAACACCTGCTGTTATATACACCGATTAGACATAACATTATGACAATTACTGACTGTAGTCCATCTGCTTTTCTACATACCTTTTTAACCTGCTTTCAACCTGTTCTTCAATGGTCAGGACCCCAACAGAGTGGGTATTAATTAGGTGGTAGATCATTCTGGACATTTTAAACACCTCACTGTCACTGCTGAACTGAGAATAGTCCACCAACCATATCCAGCCAACAGTGCCCCGAGTGCAGCGTCCTGTGACCACTGATGAAGGTATAGAAGAACTCAAACTCAAACAGCAGCAATAGATGAGCGATCGTCTCTGACTTTACATCTACAAGGTGGATCAACTAGGTAGGAGTGACTAATAGAGTGGACAGTGAGTGGACACGGTATTTAAAAACTCCAGCAGCGCTGCTGTGTCTGATCCACTCATACCAGCACAACACACACTAACACACCACCACCATGTCAGTGTCACTGCAGTGCTGAGAATGATCCACCACCTAAATAATACCTGCTCTGCGGTGGTCCTGTGGGGGTCCTGACCATTACAGTCAGTAATTGTAGAACTACAAAGTGCTTCTATATGGTAAGTGGAGCTGATAAAATGGACAGTGAGTGTAGAAACCAGGAGGTGGTTTTAATGTTATGGCTGATCGGTGTATCTCTCTATGCCTCAGCTCTGACCTTACACGTCCCTCCTCATGAAGCTCGTTAGATAAGCCCGGCCCGAGCGAGATGAAACAGTTTTGGGAAGCTCTGACTTCTTCTCATGCACAATTCATGCAGCTTTGCCAGACTTTGAAGCCACACGCGAGAACTGTCGCACGAAGCACTCATCCCATAAAAAATGAATGTGCCGGGGAGAGAGAGTGCTACTATTCTGAGACGGAGATAAGAACATGTAGAGACGATGGTGTAGCGCCTCGGTCTGATCCGCCCCGAACCGACGTAAAAGCTGATGATGTGACATCGGTTGGGCGGAAGAGAACGACTGGAGATCTGGACATGCACACTCGCTCTGATAAAAAGCACCAGCAGGCCAGTTTAAACCTATCAGTGGGAGGGCATCACCAAACCCTTAGGGGGATTTCTCCCAGCCATCGGAGGATGGATCCCCGAGGGGGAAGGAAGAATGAGGGTGGGAAAATATGTGAGAAACAAACTTCACACGTTTCAAACTTGCTTAAAGCCAAAGTAAAAGAAAGAAGGTTTTTAAATGTGCACTTTCATTTCAGACCCTGGTATGCTTGGGTTTCCAGTTCAGGATGTTTAAATACACAGTTTTGATACTCGGGTACGCTCGGGTACTAAACACTGGCCTGACTTTTTGTTTTTGTTTATTAGAATTTTAACGTCATGTTTTACACTTTGGTTACATTCATGACAGGAACGGTAGTTACTCATTACACAAGATTCATCAGTCACAAGGTTATATATCAAACACAGTCTCCAAGTATCTCCAATTCACCTCACTTGCACGTCTTTGGACTGTGGGAGGAAACCGGAGCTCCTGGAAGAAACCCACGCAGACACGGGGAGAACATGCAAACTCCACACAGAAAGGACTCGGACCGCCCCACCTGGGGATCGAACCCAGGACCTTCTTGCTGTGAGGCAACAGTGCTACCCACTTAGCCACCGTGCCGCCCCACTGGTCTGAATAAAAATGAAGGACAAGGGTTTAATTCTCGTGAGCTCAGGTACAGACTGTACTGTGTGAGTCTTCATGTATGTTAATATGCACATATAAAAGCGCTGCACCTACCAGTGGTACCTCAGCGGTTAAGGAACCGGACTAGTGATCTAATTAATTTTAATTTTAAATTTTACAATTGAAGGGAAAAAGACGCTGTTCTCATGTGGCAAAAAAAATCAGTAAACACATGGCCTCCACTTTCAATCCTAAATCCTGTACTAAGCCTTCTAAGACAGTGAGGATATTATGGCTGCAATGGAAACGTTTATATTAATGATCAACAATCATACAGTCTAGGGCAGTGGTTCTCAAACTTTTTAGACCGAGTACCACCCATTATCAAACCAAAACTTCCAAGTACCACCTATGTTTCTCATCACAGAACCACATATGGCACAAATTAATTAGGTGTGTGTGTGTTTATATATATATATATATGTGTGTGTGTGTGTGTGTGTGTGTGTGTGTGTGTGTGTGTGTGATGGGAATTATGGCTTCTCGACGGGAGCCGGATCTTTTGGCTCGGTTCCTTTCAAAGAGCCGTTCAAAGAGTGACTCATCGCGCTACTAGGTAAACTATAAGACACCCTATATTAACATCAAATTTGAATTTGCATTAAATGTAGGCCTAATTCAAACATCACTTAAATTAGAAAGCTTAATTTCAAAACTACAGGGAAGAGACAGACTGTGGTTGCATTTCATTAAGTTTCAGAAAAATCCTCTCTTGTATAGAGATGTGACTGTGTTTGTTTCTGCTTTAAAACATAAGCACAATGAAATAATCAGATTTAACAGAATTAAACAAGTTTATAGTTTATCTCTCAATTATTTGTCATTATACTACCAGCTCTCTGTGTGTGTGTGTGTGTGTGTGCGTGCTCGTGTGTGTTTCGCTCTCCGCGATACTGAAAGTGTTTCGGATTTGAATATCGACAATAAACAGCTTTTATTACAACTTACGGTCAATTTCCTCTACTGATGGAAGCTGAATGGGTGGATTACAGCCAATAAGAACTGTGCAGAAATAAATGACTCGGCTCCTTTCGTTCATTTCAAAGATCCGTTCAATAGAATCGGATCGTTCGTGAGCGACCCATCACTATATCTGCAGTTAGCACTGAGCATGTGAGTGAGTGCGCGTGTTTAGCGGAGCAGCCTTGTGATGTCAGGAACGAGATCAGTGAGCTTCAAACGCAGATCTGCTCTGACAAAAGCAAGAGAGCTACTGATAACTTTACTTATAACTTTACTGATAACTTTTTATTTATAATGATTTATACTGATTTTTTTATTTATAATTATTAAATTATTTATTTTTTCATTGCATATTATTACTTTTCCGAGATTATCTGGCGTACCACCTCGTGCTGCTTCACGTACCACCAGTGGTATGCGTACCACAGTTTGAGAACCACTGGTCTAGGGCACTTGTACAAGGGCAGTTGTAGCCTAGCGTTTAAGGTACTATACTAGTAAGCAGAAGGTTGCTGGTTGAAATCCCTCCACTGCCAGGTTGCCACTTTCGGGCCCCTGAGCAAGGCCCTTAACACTGAGTTGCTTAGACTGTTGCTTTAGATAAAAATGCGAAATGCCGTAAATGTACAGTCATGTATCTACAATTCTGAATTCTGGCCATATAATATATAGTTAGGTATATACAGTGTATCACGAAAGTGAGTACACCCCTCACATTTCTGCAAATATTTCATTATATCTTTTCATGGGACAACACTATAGACATGAAACTTGGATATAACTAAGAGTAGTCAGTGTACAACTTGTATAGCAGTGTAGATTTACTGTCTTCTGAAAATAACTCAACACACAGCCATTAATGTCTAAATAGCTGGCAACATAAGTGAGTACACCCCACAGTGAACATGTCCAAATTGTGCCTAAAGTGTCAATATTTTGTGTGACCACCATTATTATCACTGCCTTAACTCTCCTGGGCATGGAATTCACCAGAGCTGCACAGGTTGCTACTGGAATCCTCTTCCACTCCTCCGTGATGACATCACGGAGCTGGTGGATGTTAGACACCTTAAACTCCTCCACCTTCCACTTGAGGATGCGCCACAGGTGCTCAATTGGGTTTAGTCCATCACCTTTACCTTCAGCTTCCTCAGCAAGGCAGTTGTCATCTTGGAGGTTGTGTTTGGGGTCGTTATCCTGTTGGAAAACTGCCATGAGGCCCAGTTTTCGAAGGGAGGGGATCATGCTCTGTTTCAGAATGTCACAGTACATGTTGGAATTCATGTTTCCCTCAATGAACTGCAGCTCCCCAGTGCCAGCAACACTCATGCAGCCCAAGACCATGATGCTACCACCACCATGCTTGACTGTAGGCAAGATACAGTTGTCTTGGTACTTCTCACCAGGGCGCCGCCACACATGCTGGACACCATCTGAGCCAAACAAGTTTATCTTGGTCTCGTCAGACCACAGGGCATTCCAGTAATCCATGTTCTTGGACTGCTTGTCTTCAGCAAACTGTTTGCTGGCTTTCTTGTGCGTCAGCTTCCTTCTGGGATGACGACCATGCAGACCGAGTTGATGCAGTGTGCGGCGTATGGTCTGAGCACTGACAGGCTGACCTCCCACGTCTTCAACCTCTGCAGCAATGCTGGCAGCACTCATGTGTCTATTTTTTAAAGCCAACCTCTGGATATGACGCCGAACACGTGGACTCAACTTCTTTGGTCGACCCTGGCGAAGCCTGTTCCGAGTGGAACCTGTCCTGGAAAACCGCTGTATGACCTTGGCCACCATGCTGTAGCTCAGTTTCAGGGTGTTAGCAATCTTCTTATAGCCCAGGCCATCTTTGTGGAGAGCAACAATTATATTTCTCACATCCTCAGAGAGTTCTTTGCCATGAGGTGCCATGTTGAATATCCAGTGGCCAGTATGAGAGAATTGTACCCAAAACACCAAATTTAACAGCCCTGCTCCCCATTTACACCTGGGACCTTGACACATGGCACCAGGGAGGGACAACGACACATTTGGGCACAATTTGGACATGTTCACTGTGGGGTGTACTCACTTATGTTGCCAGCTATTTAGACATTAATGGCTGTGTGTTGAGTTATTTTCAGAAGACAGTAAATCTACACTGCTATACAAGCTGTCCACTGACTACTCTAAGTTATATCCAAGTTTCATGTCTATAGTGTTGTCCCATGAAAAGATATAATGAAATATTTGCAGAAATGTGAGGGGTGTACTCACTTTCGTGATACACTGTATATGGTTCAGTTAAACAAATCAGAACTAAACAAGGTGACACTAAAATGTTCCACGGTTTCTAACATTTTTAGGACCCTAAAACCTGATGAGGCTTTGAGGGTTTGATACAGGACACGTGATGGACATTGGAACTGCAGCTCTTGTTGTTTTACTGCAGTCTGTTCAGCACTAGATGACTAACTGTGCATGTGAGGGGGAACGTGCTATGTTTAAGAGCACGGTGTGTGTGCTTGTCAGTTCCACTAAGCCCGGGTCGTGAGTCAGGCGCTCCAGAGATAGAGGCAGTATGTTATATAAGCTCCAGTGTATCAAACATTTATAGGATTTCTCTCCGGGCCAGAAAGAGAAAAGCAGCGGTGTGTGGTGAAATTACCTTTTAGGTAAAGAAAGGGGGTGAGAGAGGGGCACGGTGACGGACACGATGGGCGGATGGTGGAAGAGACGTTAAGTCTCCGTGGTCGTGCACGGCAGGATCGATAAAGATGATGTGAGCAATGAATTCCAGGATGGAGGGAGGAAAGACGGGTGGAGACGGTCCTCCCTGCAGGATGCTTCCCAGCGCTTGGCTTATAAAACCCTGTCGTATATCTCAGTTCAGGCCTCCAGCATCATGTTGTTTCTAATCCCCCAGTCGTGGAGAGGGAAGTAGGTTTAGTAGGAGTGACAAATTTAAAACAGTTCTACAGTTCTGTGTGCTGGACTGGGAACCAAACACTCACCCCAGTTCAAACACTTACAGTCATGGTAGACGTCGTTATCCAAAGCAACTCATAACTGTAGCCAATTACATTGCAGCCAAGTGAGGGTTGAGGGCCTTCACAGGCAACTTGGTGGTGATGGGGCTTGAACCAGTGACATTCTGATTACTACATTTAGTCACTTAGCCATCACTTCCCATATATTAGAAATATTTATTTCCTAACTTTTTACAATGAACCAACAATGGCTCAGTGATGGGTCCGGTACAGACTAACCCAGAATGGTGCTAATCCATCATAGGACAAATGCAGAATGGGACTAACCCATCATTAATCCCCATCATTAATTTAGCAATTAGAGAGCCAATCTGGCACAAGGCTAATCTAATATAGGCTTTGTACTAATCTGGCTCATACAGCACGATACTCTTCCAGCATGGTACTAATCTGGCTCATACAGCATGATACTTTTCCAGAATGAGACTAATCTGGCATGGTACTTATCGGACATTGTACCAATCCATGGGACTAATCCATCATAGGACAAATGCAAAATGGGACTAACCCAGCATGGTACTAGTGCAGCATCATACTAATGCAGCAAGGGACTAATCTAGCATGGTACTTATACAGAAAAGTATTAATGCACCATGGTACTAATGCAGCATAATATTAATGCAGCATAGAACTAATCCGGCATGGTACTAATGCAGCTTTGCACTAATACAGCATGGTACTCATCACGAATGGTACCAATCTGGCATTGGATTAATCCAGCATAGGACTAAACCAACACGGTACTAATCCGACGTAGCACTAATGCAGCATGGCACTAATACAGGTACTCGTCACTAATGCCAGATTGGTACCATTAGTAAATGCCGGATATCCGGCATTGAATTAGTTCAGCATAGGACTAAACCAGCACGGTACTAATACGGCATGGTACTAATCCAGCATGGTACTAATCTAGCATGGTACTAATACAGCATTGGGCTTTGCCCGCATGGTACCAATCAGACATGGTATTAATGCAGCCTGGTACTAATCTAGCATGGTAATTATACAGCATTGAACTTTTCCAGCATGGTACTAATCCCACATGGTACTAATGTAGCATGGTACTAATCTAGCAAGGTACTAATACAGCATGGTACTCGTCACAAATGGTACAAATCCAGCATTGGATTTATTCAGCATAGGACTAAACCAGCATGGTACTAATCTAGCATTGTACCAATACAGCATTGGACTTTTTCCAGCGTGGTACTAATCTGGCAAGGTATTAATACAGCATTGGGCTTTTCCAGCATGGTACTAATTTAGCATGATATAAATGCAGCATGGGTCTAATCCAGCATAGGACTGATCCAGCATGGTACTAACGCAGTATGGGATAAGCATTGGGCATCTCATTCCAAAACAATGAACATTAACACTGAACTAGTCCAAATTTGCACCACTAACAGCCTCTACTCTTCTGTATTCAATATAATTTTTTTCCTCAAACGATTCTCAAACATTCAGAACAAAGAGGGAAACAGTGAGACTGAGCTTTTTGATGATGAGAACAAACATGTGGCAGCTAAAAAGATAAATAAGTATTTTGTAACAAAAAAAATCTGTGGGATCTAAACAAAAGCACATCTCAGAACACGTGAGAGAGAACAAGAGAACAAAAGATGTCAGGTGGGAGGAAGCAGAGGCGGTACAGAGGTAACAAAGGAGGCGAGGGGGAGGTAGAGGGCTCTGCGGGGGCAGCACTGCTGGGACCGACCATCAGAGAGGAGAGGAACAGGTGTGTGATGTCACGTACGAGTACCACAACACAAGAGAACAAAGAGGAGGACAGAGGATGGAGACATGAAGTGTGTGGACAGAACATTGTTGCACATCCAGGTGGTAAAATACGTCCTTGAAGCCGGAGGTGTGGTTGTAATTATTCATACGCGGTACATCTGTTAACTCCCACATCATACAATTAAATCACAGTTTGGCTCTTTAACTGGTGGAAACGTTGGCTGGTTCACTTACTGGACTAAAACTGGTCCAGCATCACCTCCAGCTAAGGTAATTGTGAAAGCTGAACCCACAGTCATCCAGTTATTAGCTCCGAAGCTTCAGCGATGAGCCCCAATAGACCTGTTTGTTGGCAAGTGTTGTGTAGTCATGTAGTCATGTACTGTGGTACCTTGAAACTACGTCAATTGGTTCTGGAAGTGGCGTCGAGTTTTAAGGTATTTTTTTTTCCGTAAGGATGTTTGGGAAACCTGTTAATGCGTCCATGGTCATGTAGAACCGCTTATATCTTAAGCTCAAGTAAAATAATGAGGTTGTTTTTCCACTTACAGACTAAAAATAACACAAATATAATATAAAAACACTGAAATACAATTAAAAACAGCTAAAAAAAAACAACGAGTGATGAATTTCATTAGTGGAGGAACTTATGATCAGTATTAATGAAGAGAAGTTTAGTGCTCCTGTCTCCTTCTTTTACTACATTAAACCACGTTAAGCTTTATTTTTACAATAAGCGTTTTAGACTCTGGGAGAAGCTGATTCTCACCATTTCGAAGAAGCTCGAGCTGTAACACAAGTTTAAAAGAGAAACAGTGAGAAAATCCAGATATACACAGATACATGTGAAGCTGTAACACTGGATCTGATGGTTATTCCACACTAATGCAGATTCGTCTGATATTCACACTGATGACGTTTTACCGCACCACTCAAGTCGAGCGCTGAACAAAACGGCAGTTCACTGTTAACTTGAAATTAAATTAATAAAAAAATTTACAATCTCAGCTCTGCCATCCAGCTGGGCGGCCACATGAACAACGATTGGCTGTTGTTCACACAGGGTGAAAAAGCCGGACCAGGGTTCCTCATAACTGATGCAATTACGACATGGCTGATTGATGGCACTTGCACAGAGTAGAGGAATAATGCTGATCAGGGTGTGGCTCCGTACATAAAGCTGATCTGCATATGAACTTGCCTCGTGCAGGTGAAAAGATGCAGTTGGTACTGCACACGTTTCGGAGGGGGCGTGTGTCAGTTACAGCGCTCCTCAGTCAGGTTTATTGTAGAGGGGAAGCGTAATGCAATCAGGGTAATTGTATATGAATTGGATATAAAAAAAAAAAAGCTGAACATGTTGAGTTAAAGATAAACGTTGAGTTTAAAGGTACACATTTTTTTTTTAAGGGTGCAAGATTATGACTTCAGGGGACGTTGAGTTACAAGGTACCACTGTACGTGAACACGGTTGTTCGTAGAACATTGTTATGCAATATGTATGTTCGGTTGTCTCCAGATCCCGGGGACAGATCGAGGCACGAACGTACACTATTCAAAGATCTCTACATATTTTTTAACAAAAATAATTAGCACAGATTGCTCCCAAATCGACATTACATATACACATAACATTATGACCACCTTCCAAATATTGTGTTTGTCCCCCTTTTGCTGCCAAAACAGCCCTGCAACTGTGATGCTCTGTGTATTCTGACACCTTTCTATCAGAACCAGCATTAACTTCTTCAGCAATCTGAGCTACATTAGCTCGTCTGTTGGATCGGACCATACGGGCCAGCCTTCACTCCACACGTGCATCAGTGAGCCTTGGCCGCCCATTACCCTGTCGCCGGTTTACCACTGTTCCTTCCTTGGACCACTTTTGATAGATACTGACCACTGCAGACCGTGAACACCCCACAAGAGCTGCAGTTTTGGACATACTCTCACATGGTCGTCTAGCCATCGCAATCTGGCCCTCGTCAAACTCACTCAAAACCTCACGCTCACCCATTTTTCCTGCTTCTAACATCAAGTTTGAGGATAAAATGTTCACTTGCTGCCTAATATATCCCCCCCCCCCACTAACAGGTGCCGTGATGAAGAGATGATCAGTGTTATTCACTTCACACTTTTATCCACTGTGACAGTATTCTGTCCAAGCAATTGAGGGTTAAGAGCCTTGCTCAAGAGCCCAACTCTAGAACTTGATAGACGATGTGGACCAGATCCGTTGTGGTGATCCCAAAATATGTAAGCAGCCAAAAAAAGAAAATAACAAATAAATAAATAAGTATAGTAATAAATTAATAAATAAAACAACCCTATTGCTTAAGCAAGATTACATTTTAATAGCATGTACAATATCCAGCATTTTATACTTTTTTATAAAAAAAATTTAATAAAAAAAAAAAGGTTTTTTTTGCACAATGGTTGTTTTTAAATTAAATATTAAATTAAATATAATGTTATTAAATACATAATTATAATAATTGTAATAATTTACATTTTCAGCATTTAGTAAACTCTTTAATCCAAAGCAACTTACAGTAGTGTGACAGTATACTGTCTAAGCAATTGAGGGTTAAGGGCCTTGCTCAGGGGTCCAACAGTGGCAACCTGACGACGGTGGAGCTTGAACTGCCAACCTTATGATTACTCGTCCAGTACCTTAACTGTTAGGCTACAACTGCCATAATTATTGCCGAATTTAATGAATTATGTAATTAGTATATTTTTTAGTAATTATACAAAATACAATATGCTTAAAAAAGTACATATAAAAATGACATTTATATTTAAAATGTATTTAAATTGAGTATTTTTACATTTCTGAGGGTTTAAGAGGACTTAAGCTTAAGCTTTAAAACCATGTTCATGCGTTGTAATTCATTTTCTTTATTAATACGTCTGACACATAATTCATTTATAAATAAAAGTAAATGTTTCACATGTATGTAATAAATTTAATCTTTATGGGTTGACATTTTGTAATCCATCCTATTCTACATGTACCAGACCTCCAGCTAGCACTTAATCTGATCTCATTTCCCTAAAAGAGTCGACGAACGTATTAATCAGGGGCTGAAATTTAATAAAGCCTCTCCTGGGATCACTTAGGATCACGACATTTTAGGATCTTGGATAATAAAAGTAATAATAAAAGCAATATCGCTACACGGCAACTCTAGCACGTGAAAACTAATGACTGGAGAAGGTCGGAACGTCTGTGATTTTAATAAATAAACTGGAAAACAAGTTTACTTACACTTACATACATTTATTTAATAGCAGTCTTGGGATTTCACCTGTTTCAGCTCCTGATTCTTTGACGTTAAAAGAGCTAAGACGCAGACAGCCAAATACACGGTGTGCTTTAGGTATATTTTACAACCTAGCAGATTTGTCATATTTTCAGCAAACCAAAAATATTGTTCTGTAGTTTATTTACATCTAACAAGTATACCACAAAGAGACCATACGAGCATGACAATAAAACAGTATCTTCAAAACTACACGATTTTTGCCCTGATTTTCGCTCGCCGAATGGTCGGCACTCGGCTCTCGATCGCTATGTGTGAACTACTCAACAACTCGAGCCGAGCGAATCGAGATTTCAGATATCTGGATCTGAGTTGCCCGACTGGCAATGAGTGCGGTGTCGAACAGCCAATGAGAACGCAAGATACGGTGTGAGGGGAAACGCAGGGGAGGAGTGTAAAAAGGTGGGACAGGGGCGTAATATAGTTTATATCAGAATACATCAGCACACACAAGTTTTACAGTATTTCTGACCTGATTGTTCTCTACAAAACACCAACGCTGCATTGCAAACAATATTTATTAACCTCCAACTCACTATAGAACAATCCATGCTGGTCGTGTTGCCAAATACACTCAGAGTCATTTATTTTTCCTCCTTGATTTTACGCTGCACATCAGCACACAAACTTTGATCGCTCACTGCTTGTTGAAGTGCATGTTTGGACGTCGTATCATTAAACCCCTCGTCACTTCTCGCGTTTGTTTTCGTAACAAAACGTAGTTTGGGAGACCAGAGAAGCTCGCCTGTGATTCCAGTTGGTGATAGATGGTGTAGTGTGAGACCCACTATCGCCGATCAGTCGTGTGGTGTGAACTGTACAGCGACCTGACGACTTGGAAAGTCGTGTAGTGTGAACTTGGCATTAGATTCTGATGCTGGACACCCTCACGTTCAGAAATTCGGACAGCCAGTCAGTCACTCATTCAAACCATAACTGACTTCAATCCCAAAAACCCTTACATCCAAATAAAAATTCTGCTAAGTAACTATGACAGCACTGGGTAGCACTGTCACCTTGAAGCAAGAAGGTCCTGGGTTTAAGTACCAAGTGGAGCGGACCAGGTCAATTTTTTGTGAAGTTTGCATGTTCTCCTCCGTGTCTTTGTGGATTTCTTCTGAAAGCTCCGGTTTTCTCCCAGGGAAAATCCACCCCGTTCTAAAGACATGCAGTCAGGTGAATTGGAGAAACATAATTGCCGTAAATGTGTGTGTGTGTGTGTGTGTGTGTGTGTGTGTGTGGTGTGAGTGCCCTATGATAAGACTGGAGACCTGTCCAGAGTCCTTTTGACCAGTGAAACAGCTTGAAAAGCACATCTTGAGAATCCAGTTTGTTTGCTGATTTGGCGTTTTAAATGAAATGATGTGATTGAAAGTTGATCTTATTCTGATAAATTAAACTCATAGATGATGATATAATACTCACGCATGTCTTGCACCAGCCTGCTGTAATAAACCTGGTCACAGTGCTCATTTTGACATGAAATAATAAAACAAATACATGTATTAGCAGTGACATTAATGAGGGTTTTAATCTATTTAGGTTTAATAGAGCCAGGTTCACACTAATCAAAAGTAAGAATAGTTCATTTATTTATTTATTATGATTTTAATGTCATGTTTAACACACATTACATTCATCACAGGACAGGTAGTTACTGCTTACACAAGATTCAAGGTCCTGGGTTCGATCCCCAGGTGAGGCGGTCCGGGTCCTTTCTGTGTGGAGTTTGCATGTTCTCCCCGTGTCCGCATGGGTTTCCTCCGGGTGCTCCGGTTTCCTCCCACAGTCCAAAGACGTGCAAGTGAGATGAATTGGAGACACTAAATTGTCCATGACTGTGTTTGATATAACCTTGTGAACTGATGAATCTTGTGTAATGAGTAACTACCGTTCCTGTCATGAATGTAACCAAAGTGTAAAACATGACGTTAAAATCCTAATAAACAAACAAACAAACAAACAAACAAAAAAACACAAGACTCATCAGTTCAAGTTTTTAATGTCAAACACAGTCATGGACAATTTTGTGTCGCCAATTCACCTCACTGCACGTCTTTGGACTGTGGGGGAAACCGGAGCTTCCGGAGGAAACCCACACAGACACGGAGAGAACATGCAAACTCTACACAGAAAGGACCCAGACTGCTCCACCTAGGAATCGAACCCAGGACCTTCTTGCTGTGAGGCGACAGTGCTACCCACAGAACCACCGTGCCACTCTAATAATAAGACAATTAACTAATTGTATCTGGTTATTACACAGTTGCTAAAACAACAAATCTAACAGTGGCCTAAAACTTTTGCACAGAACTTTATATTTATATAGAAATGTATATAGAAATGTATAGATTAATTATTTATTGAAGCCTGCAGTGTCCATCGCCGGGGGAAATACGGCCGCGGTGCATGGAGGGGTGATTATGTAAATGAAATAAGGAAACCATAAAACGAGGGCTGGCAGGTAAACTCATTTCCATATCACCACACACAAAGCGGCGAGTCTCAAATCAACACATAATGCAGAGAACACGGTATGGATAGATTCTTTTTTTACCACGGCGAATGCCTGAGGGCGAGCCGTCTCAGCTCCCGCTGAGGCCCTGACGATTAATGCATGAAGCCATGTCCGAGGTATTGCCTTATTTACATACATATTAAACACGCGGACGCGGTACCGCGCCTGCATTCGCTGGGCTTTCAGGAAACGTGAAGACCCCGAGCGCGGTTAAATAGAGATGGAGATCCGTCTCTGGTTAGCTGACCTGCTTTTAAACACGCGTGAGATACAGGAATGCAGTGACTTATGCTAATCCAATAACAATTCTGCATTCGCGTTAACACTTTAGCTTCCATTAGCACATCGAGTATTCCGTCTCACTAATGACCTTTCTGTAATCATGTCAAAACTCGAACGGCTGATACAAAGCCTGTCCGTCCTCGGAACACATATAAAAACACGCACCATTGAACTAGTATTAAAATCATTTTTAATACACCTATAGACACCCAAGAATTACCTCTTCTCTCTTCTGCCGTCAGGCAAACGCTACAGAACAACAAGACTGACAAACAGCTTCTACCCACAGGCAGTCAGGCTTGTTAACAAATACGCTCTTCACATCCCCGTCTCAAGTGTAGAACCTTGATGAGTCTCTACACTTACACTACTCACTCAACTGCACTCATCATACACACAGTCAGTGTCTGTCTTTCACAACAATACTCTCGGCACTATAGTACCTCTATAAGAACTGCTGCTATTTGGAGCCTGCTTTCACCCTGTTCTTCAATGGTCAGGACCCCCACAGGACCACCACAGAGCAGGTATTATTTAGGTGGTGGATCATTCTCAGCACTGCAGTGACACTGACATGGTGGTGGTGTGTTAGTGTGTGTTGTGCTGGTATGAGTGGATCAGAAATAGCAATGCTGCTGGAGTTTTTAAACACTGTGTCCACTCACTGACACTCCTACCTAGTTGGTCCACTTTGTAGATGTAAAGTCAGAGACGATCGCTCATCTATTGCTGCTGTTTGAGTCGGTCATCTTCTAGACCTTCATCAGTGGTCACAGGACGCTGCCTATGGGGAGCTGTTGGCTGGATATATTTTTGGTTGGTTGACTATTCTCAGTCCAGCAGTGACAGTGAGGTGTTTAAAACTCCATCAGTGCTGCTGTGTCTGATCCACTCATACCAGCACAACACACACTAACACACCACCACCATGTCAGTGTCACTGCAGTGCTGAGAATGATCCACCACCCAAATAATACCTGCTCTGTGGTGGTCCTGTGGGGGTCCTGACCATTGAAGAACAGGGTATAAGGGGGCTAACAAAGCATGCAGAGAAACAGATGGACTACAGTCAGTAATTGTAGAACTACAATGTGCTTCTATATGGTAAGTGGAGCTGATAAAATGGACAGTAAATGTAGAAACAAGGAGGTGGTTTTAATGTTATGGCTGATCAGTGTATATATAGCATACATTTAACAAACAGTAACAAAGACACCCTTCATGCAGTCCTCACTGACACTGAGACAAAGAGCAGTACATAAATACACACGAACGAACATGTGTACACATCTGCACGTACATAAAATGCACTACTGCACCACTGCAGGCTAAAAACATGCAGATACACATGTGTACGGCTCCGACACGATCATTCTAACCTCCCTGGAGGCTGAGGGCAAACAGGACGTAACCCATGCACAGGGCACCACCAGCCAGATGATGCCACACACACACACACACACACACACACACAAACACACACACACACACCTCTGGATAATAATCTAGGGCAGATGGGACACCTTTATTTGTCATTTAAAAACACACACACACACACACACACACACACATGTACAGTATGAAGCTGGGGTCAGAGCGCAGGGTCAGTGATTGTACTGCACCTGGAGCCAAGAGGGTTAAGGGCCTCGCTCAAGGGCCCAGCGGTGGCTGTCACACACCCACAGCTCTACCCAATAGGCTACCACTGTCCAATATGGACACTATATCATATTGTGCTGTGATTAATGTGGATGTGTTTACAGTTAAGCTGTAGATTTGTGCAGCTGTGGCCTGGACCCTTTACACACACACACACACACACACATCTTGTCCTCAAACCTGTGTGAAGCAGCATTAGAGGCAGCTTTGTAAAATCACTAAATCTAATTACACCTGCATGTGTGTTTGTGTGTGCTTACAAGACAGAAACAAGCCAATTAAAACAGCTCATACAAACTGGGGAACACTTAATTAGGCTAAACCACTAAACCACACACACACACACACACACACACAATCCAAGAGTCCCTTAGCCCCGTTTCCACACTCGTCCTGTTTCAGAATCACGTCATTACAACAAATTGACACCTTTATGAGGTTTTCATCTTCACGTGGACACAGATGAGACCCAGAAACATCTGGACTCTGTTAGTACAGGTCAGTTCACTGTTTTACACTTTGGTTACATTCATGACAGGAACGGTAGTTACTCATTGCACAAGATTCATCAGTTCAAGCTTTTAATGTCAAACACAGTCATGGACAAAACCGGAGCCCCCTGCACTTTTATAGTTTGGTTGGAAGCGGCGAGGGTGGGAGGAGGAGTAATTGTAGTAATCGGTCGTGTCTGAGAGACTGATAGATGCTTATAGTCCGGATTTAGCTCCATCTGATTTCCACCTTTTTGGACGCTCAAAGAAGCTTTAAGGGGAATAAGATTTTCATGTGATGATGATGAGAAAGCAGCGCTGCATCAGTGGTTACGTTTGTTTTTAAGATTCTTAACAAATAGAGTGTGGAAAGTGGGGAAACTTTTTGAAGGACCTTCGTATTAATATAACGAAACAAAAATGCATGACATAATGAGTAATGAGTGATAAAAACAATGACGGTTGATATTTAGGAGATAGAAATTTTGATTTTGGGAAGGAGCAGGACTAAAAATAATCTCAATGAATTAAAAATTATTTTATCTATCAATTATTTGTTGCTTCATTGGGTCCAATCATGGTTGAATCCAGGGTCGGCGCTTTTTTCTCACTGCCCCCCCCAAGCGCAACGCAAGCAAAGGCTATTTTTTTCATTATTTCTGAACGTGTAACAGGGCGAGCTGCTTCTGCCACTACCGTGGGAATTAGAAAGCGTTTGGTTATTATTTTAAGTAGTGTTCACTTTTAGTCTTAGTAGCGCCGTGTGTGCGCAGGTTATATCAGCATTACAACATGTTTAACACACCGCTGTTCGAGTAGCGCAGTGCGCATATTTTTCGGCCCAAGCTCGAATCCGTGGCATAGGGCGAAACTAAAGTAACACATGCTGGGCACACCGCTATGGGGGCGCTGGGGTGGATATTGCCCGTCAAAAAAATTCTGGTTATCCCTGAGGAGAAATGATCCGCGGCCACCTTACACTATTGTCTGATGCTAACAAAACAAAAGAGAGAGAAATGGATTCATCGTGGGATCTGTGAAGATAAATCCGGCAGGATTATTCCAAATCAGCAGGGAATAATGGCTGCACAAACCGGTCAGTTCTGACTGGCATGCAGGGCACACACACTTTTCTCTTTTAATGTCACATACTTAATTCATCTATTTGACTGAAGTGTGCCACAGTGCAGATCGTCTTGCATAAGTAACACCAAGCCTGGTTAAATAAACGCTCTTGGGCAGATTTAATTAACCGAATATAAGAAAGCTAGTCGACGCCTCTTCATTAGCGGGTTCAGTAGGTTCAGTAGGTCAGGTCCATGTGTTCATGACTGACTGCTGTATGTACATCAGGACTGAGAGCTGCTTTAAAGATTCACCATGAAAAGATATGACTGAATGTGAGCGTGCTGCCACAATGAGACCAAACCCCCCTCAGCATTTCATTAATTGGGTTCAACTGAATCAGCCTAAAAGTTTATGATCCATGGCCGTATCATTCCAGTAGAAACTACGGGTCTGTTGCAAAAGAAGCATAAGGAAACAATAAAGAAGTAAAGATAAGGTGCAGGCTTTTAACTGTTTTTTATAATACACCGATGAAACATTATGACCACCTTCCTAATATTGTGTTGGTCTCCCTTTTGCTGCCAAAACAGCCCTGCAACTGTGATGCACTTTCTATCAGAACCAGCATTAACTTCTTCAGCAGTGGATCGGACCACACGGGCCAGCCTTCGCTCCCCACGAGCATCAGTGAGCCTTGGCCGCCCATGACCCTGTCGCCGGTTTACCACTCTTCCTTTCTTGGACCACTTTTGATAGATGCTGACCACTGCAGACCAGGAACACACCACAAGAGCTGCAGTTTTGGAGATGCTCTGACCCAGTCGTCTAACCATCACAATTTGGCCCTCGTCAAACTCGCTCAAATCCTCAAGCTTGATAATTTTTCCTGCTTCTAACACTAGGGATGTAACGATAAACTCTACCCATGATGCAATTCACGATACTGGGTTCACAATACGATTTTTTCCAGATTTTTTAAACAAAATAAAATTAAAGACAAATTATGACAAAGTTTTCTTTTATTATTTCTCTTAAGAAATAAAATAACATCTTTTATTTATCTAAATAATGAATGCCCTTTTATTTCTGAGGTAGGTACTATGCAAAACAATGCTGCACATTTCCCTTTTTATGTAAAAAACATTATATAAATAAATGAATAATACAAATAAAGAAAGTATCCTCACATAAATACATTTGGCTGGAAAATCCCGTACGACTCTGTGTAGTGAGGTCAACCAGGCAAGGTGAATAGCACTAGCGACCTCTGCTGTTTGAAGTGAATATCGATTCATTATACATGAATTACTTATTCGAATCGTCTTCTGCTGCATCGTTACATCCCTATCTAACACATCAACTTTGAGGATAAAATGTTCACTTGCTGCCTAATATACCCCCCCCCCCCACTAACAAGTGCCGTGATGAAGAGATAATCAGTGTTATTCACTTCACCTCTCAGTGGTCATAATGTTATGCCTCGTCTGTGTATGTGTGTTATTTTCAGTGTATAAGTGTCAAAAACAACCTCATTATTTTACATTAGTCTAAAATATATGCAGTTCCTCTGGACCATGGAACGCATTAACAGGTTTCCAAACATCCTTATGAAAACAAATACCTTCAAACTCAACACCTTTAAAACTCAACACCGGTCCCAGAACCAGTTGACGTCGAGTTTCAAGGTACCGCTGTACAGGAATGTGCTGACCGTGGAGGTAAGAAGAGCACCGTGATTCGAGAGCTGAGCGGTAAAAGAGCTCGGAGAGTTTAATGGAGGGATGAGATTATACGTCACGCAGGCCACAGCTACAAAATGAATCTGAAGTTTAGACGACACATCAGAAATGTAGTACGGTCAGAGCGAGCGCTTGACCTAAATAAAATAAATAGAAAATAAATGTACAAAAATAGCTGTAGACGAATAAACATTTTGAAGCTTTTTAACATCAAATGAAGTCCGACTGCACTGTCCTGAATGTAAACAGCACAGAATTCCTCACAATTTAGCACCGCTTAGTCTATTTATTCATTTATTTATGTTTTTTTGCTTGAATTGTGATCACTGCACTCTGCACAGTTATGCGGACACCTGACCAGTAGACAGCTTGTTGGGCATTTCATTTAAAAACAGGGATGCCCCCCATCCTGTTTTGTGGCTTGTGTTAATTTACACTAGAAGTATTAATACATAATCAATTACTATTTAGGACGTGTAGATAAGCTTAGGGAAGGATTGCCAGTAGTCATATTCCAATATTCCAAGAATACTCCTACAATGGTCTCTGTTAACGGTGGAATCTTCCACTGTCCTACAAGGTCATTAATGGGATAATAAAGTGTGTGTCACGAATCAAGCCTCTATGCTTCTGGAGTTTGTTTATGTGCCACACCCCTCTCTCCAGGAGCACATGGTGGAGTGTTTTCAAATGTCAGGCCAGCGCCCCTCATCATGATTGGTCTGCTGATAATTGTCCACAGCTGCACCATAGATAGATAGATAGATAGATAGATAGATAGATAGATAGATAGATAGATAGATAGATAGATAGATAGATAGATAGATAGATAGATAGATAGACAGATAGCTCAGGTTTAGCTTTAGCTTTGTTCATGTGTGTTTAGATTAGCATTAGCATTTAGATTAGCATTGTTAGCTTAGGTCATTTGTTAGTGTGTCTTGTCTTGTTTTAACCTTTGCTGCGTAAAACCTTGTCTTGTTTGTTTGTTTGTTTATTAGGATTTTAACGTCATGTTTCACACTTTGGTTACACTCATGACAGGAACGGTAGTTACTCATTACACAAGATTCATCAGTTCACAAGCTTATATCGAACACAGTCATGGACAATTTAGTATCCCCAATTCACCTCACTTGATGTTTTTGGACTGTGGGAGGAAACCGGAGCACCCGGAGGAAACCCAAGCAGGCACGGGGAGAAAAGACAGAAAGAACCCGGACCGCCCCACCTGGGGATTAAACCCAGGACCTTCTTGCTGTGAGGAGACAGTGCTAAAACCTTGTCTTGTGTTTTGTTATTATTAAATCATTGTTGATCATCTCTTATCGCACTCGCTGAGCTTCCATGTGAGACTTTGTCAGTGCAATCCTCCTGCAATTAACATTTTCCCTCACAGGCTATAATAGCCTCTATTTTTTTTTTAAATGAATTTCCTCCCCATTTTTCCTCCCAAATTAGCGCACTCAGTTTTGTCTTCCGCTGCTACCAGAGATACCAGATTGCATGCAAGGAGAGCACGTCACTGTACACACCTCTTCCGACACATGCACAGCATTCTGCACAGGCGCCACCTGGGTGCCCCAACAGCCTCTATTTTTGAAGGAAAGCCTTTTTACAAGATTTGGAGTTTTCCTGAGGCGCTGATGTTGAATGAGGCCTGGCTCATGTTCGACATTCCATTCATTTATTTATTCATTGTCCATTTTACTACCAATATACCCTGGTCAGGGTTGCGATGGGTTTGATTCATTGGGCAAAAGGCAGAAAACACCCTGTAGTGGTCACCAGTTCCAGATAACCCTGAGCAGTTGTAGCCTAGCGGTTAAGGTACTGGATCAAGCCACACCCGGGCCAGGTTGCTGCTGTTGGGACCTTGAGCTAGTCCCTGAACCCGCAAATGCTCAGACTGTAACACTTCTGTAAGTCGCTTTGGATAAAGGCGTGTGCTAAGTGCCGAATGGAGTCTTTGGGCTTGTGGGAGAAAACTCAAATTAACAATGTAAGAAGATGCAAACTCCACACAGAATGGACCCTGGCTGTCCGGTCGGGGAATTAAGGTGACAGCACTACCCAGTGTGCTACCATGCTGCTCAATCGACTTTCCAGTTCTTCTGCAGACCACCAGAGTTTGTCCACATGAAGCTAATCAAAGCACGTCTTTCTTTCTAGACTTGGCTTTGTGAACAGGGCCACATCGTGCTGGATGCTGGAACAGGAAATGGCCTTGAACGCATATTTGATGAAACCTATAAATGTGGCGCAAATCCCTGAACTCAAATATAGAAAAAATGATCCCTAGTAGGTTCAGGATCTAAAAGATCTATTTGTTGTAGACTGGGAGGCAAACAGACGGCAAAATGACAGGAACTGTGACGAGGGCATCAAATATTGAGGGGAAAAGTTTTCTCTAAGCCCCGGCTGTGTTTAATTGATGAGTTTTTCTCCTGCTCACAAAAGAAACAACATCTCAGCACCAGCCTGACAGTTCAAACCCGACTCCGACTGCTACATGTTCACTGTCAGCCGGGCGGGACGGTGACAGCCAGAACCAAGCTTTGTTTCCTCTGTACTAAATCCGTCCCCTCTGAACCTGCACCGGGAGAGCACGGGTGCGCCGCCAAAACTGACAGCAAACGCTCACAGCTTTGTTAAAGCATCTCCTCTGTGTTGTGTTGTGTCTCTGGATTTATTTTCTCAGCAGAACAGATGAGGAGAGGAAAAATCAGAGAGACCGGGGCGATCGGGTGGCTTCGTTTACAATACACAAAACACAAGGAAAATTCGGGAATCCTTTGTCTCCCCTTTTTCTTGCAGGATAACTATAATTAGGGGCGGAAACGCCGCTCTTTGCCGTGTGTAAAACTCCTGGGACCTGATATACATAAGAAGTGCTGGCACGATAAAACGTGCAAAAGTGTGAACACAAGCAAAACCAAACGGTCCGAGCTGATCTAAGCTGGAATGCAGCTGAGCTTAGAGCTCTTCTGTAAGTCCAAATACATAGATCATCCTGTGGGAGAACTCAAACAAAGCGGGGGGGAAGGGGGGGGGGGGGTGTAATAGTTACGGTCGAGTACTTTATCACCTAAAATATGTGGCTTTGTGTTGGAAATATCACAGCTGCTGCTGATAATGTGTGAAACAAAATATCTTATTCACGTAATTAAGAGAGTGATTGATTCACTGATTCATGTTGGTCAAGAGTGGGGTCTCGATACAAATTCTTGTATTATATACACCAATCAGCCATAACATTAAAACCACCTCCTTGTTTCTACACTCACTGTTCATTTTATCAGCTCCACTTAACACATAGAAGCACTTTGTATTTCTACAATTACTGACTGTAGTCCATCTGTTTCTCTACATATATGTTCAGGACCCCACAGGACCACCACAGAGCAGGTATTATTTAGGTGGTGGATCATTCTCAACACTGCAGTGACACTGACATGGTGGTGGTGTGTTAGTGTGTGTTGTGCTGGTATGAGTGGATGAGACACAGCAGCGCTGCCGGAGTTTTTACTGTCCACTCTATCAGACACTCCTATCTGGTTGGTCCACCTTGTAGATGTAAAGTCAGAGACGATCGCTCATCTATTGCTGCTGTTTGAGTCGGTCATCTTCTAGACCTTCATCAGTGGTCACAGGACGCTGTTGGCTGGATGTTTTTGGTTGGTGGACTATTCTCAGTCCATCAGTGACAGTAAGTTGTTTAAAAACTCCAAACCAGCACAACACACACTAACACACCACCACCATGTCAGTGTCACTGCAGTGCTGAGAATGATCCACCACCCAAATAATACCTGCTCTGTAGTGGTCCTGTGGGGGTCCTGACCATTAAAGAACAGCATGAAAGGGGAACTAACAAAGTATGTAGAGAAACAGATGGACTACAGTCAGTAATTGTAGAACTACAAAGTGCTTCTATATAGTAAGTAGAGCTGATAAAATGGACAGTGAGTGTAGAAACAAGGAGGTGGTTTTAATGTTAGATATATACATGTTTTCAAGATTGATCACTAAATGGAAAATGTAAAAAGTGGTCGCTACTACCAGAACTGCATCATTTCTTACATACTCTGTAAATGGTGACATTATGGTGGACAGAATGTAATAGGAATGTAACTCCAGGTTATGTGATGCATTCAGCCTGATCCTATTTTCTCACTGTGATCTCCTCTCTGTGCCAGGAAACTGAACACGACGCTCGATTTAATGAGCTTCAAATTTAGATTTAGTTACATTTTTATACACGGCAGCAAATTCTGCTCCCATCTGAGTGATAAAACTCTCGTGCCTCATTTCTTCCAATTTTAAATAGAATTCTGCTTAACACACGTCCCATATCTCCTCCACCGTCCTGCATGGCACCTCTCGACCAAACTGCCCTGCCATGACATGCCCTCAATTTTATTATAGACAAGAGAGAGAGAGAGGAGAGAGAGAGAGAGAGAGAGAGAGAGAGAGAGAGAGAGAGAGAGAGAGAGAGAGAGAGAGAGAAAAAGAGAGAGAGAGAACAAAAGGTACGAAACACCACAGACACACACACACACACACACATTAACCTACACACACACCCCCACACACACGCACCCACATACACACACACTCACATACACACACACATTCTCACACACACACACTCATACACACACTCACATACACACACACACACACACATTCGCACATTAACGTACACACACATTCACACATACACACACACACACACACACACATACACACACACACACACACACACACTCATACACACACATTAACACACACCCACATACACACATAACATACACACACTCACATACACACATTCTCACACACACACATAAACGTACACACATTCACATACACACACATTAACACACACTCACATACACACATTCTTACACACTCACATACAGACACATTAAAATACACACACACACACACTAACATACACACACACCCCCACACACATACATACATACACACACATTAACATACACACACATTCACACAAACACCCACATTAACATACACACATACACACATTAACATACACACACATTAACACGTACACACATTCACACATACACACATTTACACACAAATACACACACCCACATACACACATTAACATTCACATACACACACAAACACAGATACATTCTCACACACATACACTCATACACACACACACATTAACGTACACACACACACACACGCACCCACATACACACACATTCTCACACAACACACACTCATACCCACACTCACATACACACACACACACACTCACATACACACACATACATACATACATACACTCACATACACACACGCACCCACATACACACACATTCTCACACACACACACTCATACCCACACTCACATACACACACACACACATACATACCCACACACATACACACACACATTAACATACACACACTCACATACACACACATACATACACACACACACATTAACATACACACACCCACATACATACACATACACACACATTAACATACACACACACACACACTCACACATTCACACACACACATACACACACACACATTAACATACACACACTCACATACACACTCAAACACAGATACATTCACACACCTGCTGCAATTTAGTATCTCCAGTTATCCTGACTGCATGTCTTTGTACTGTGGGAGGAAACCAGAGCACCCAGAGGAAACCCACTCAGACACAGGGAGAACATGCAAACTCCACACAGAAAGAACCCAGACTGCTCCACCTGGGAATCGAACCCAGGACCTTCTTGTTATGAGGCAAGAGAAGGGTTTGCTGCACTGTATGTGTGACCTTCACCTCATCACCAGTATTAAACAATTCTGTCGGTCAGCACCAGATGCTGTAAACTTCATGTCCTCTGGCATCAATAATTCTTGGCCATACAACAACCTGTCAGTGGTTTGTGGTTTGTTGGAACACTGTCAGTGGTCAATCACAGCGGCAGCCTGTGAACCCCCCTGGGCTGTATCTGGCCATAATGATTTGGCTTTTATCAAAGTCACATTTGCTCCATTCGACGTGAGCTACAAGAAGCTACCACCAGCCAACATGTAATATATTCTTCACCATGACACGCCCTACTGTTACCCTGCCATGCACATTTTTTGGGGGGCGAGAGCCAAATATTTCAGCTCATATATTCATTCATTCATTCATTCATGGTCTGTTTCACCACCGCTTTATTATACTCAGGGTGGCAGTGGGTACAATTCACTGGGCAAAAGACAGGAAACACCCTGGACAGGTCGCCGATGAATCACAGGTCAAACGCATATACACACGGACTCCAATCTGGTATCTCCAATTAGCCTGAATGCATGTGTTTGTACTGAGGAAACCCACACAGACACGGGGAGAACATGCTCCAGACAGAAAGGACCTGAACCGCTCCACCTGGGAATCAAACTCAGGACCTTCTTGCTGTGAGGGGACAGTGCTACATAGTGACCAACTGTGCCACCTCAGCACATATTTTGCTATACAACCCCAAATCAGAAAAAGTTGGGACAGCATGGAAAATGCAAATAATAAAAACACAGAGTTTCTTACATTTACTTTGACTTTTATTTGATTGCAGACAGGATGAACCTGAGATATTTCATGTTTAATCTGCTCAACTTCATTTCATTTATTAATAAACATCCATTACTGCATTTCAGGCCTGCAACACATTCCAAAAAAAGTTGGGACAGTAAAGCATTTACCACTTTGTAATGTTGCCGTTCCTTTTCACCACTTAAAAGACGTTTTGGCACCGAGGAGACCAAGTGATTTAGTGTTTCAGCTTTTATTTTGTCTCGTTCTTCCTGCAAACACGTCTTAAGATGTGCAACAGTACGGGGGGTCGTCGTTGTTTCAAAATTGTCCACACATTCTATATTGGGGACAGGTCAGGACTGCAGGCAGGCCAGTCCAGTACCCGTACCCTCTTCTTCCGCAGCCACGCCTTTGTAATGTGTGCAGCATGTGGGGTTGTAGATAGCTGCTAGGTAAAGCCCAATCATAATAAAAGTCTACAGACCTGACCATGTTTTTGTTTGTTTTTTTATTTATTGGTTTGACACTATGTGTTCATGGCAGGATCATTCAGTATTTTTAGTCTTTCTTGTTCAGTTTTAGTTTCGTCTGTCCTCACATGTGTGCTTCAGTTTTATATACATTAAAAGTGTGAGTACTGCTCTACTTTAACTTTGTTGAAGATTTCTTTCACAGTTTGAGGAAAACGAGCCAAATTAGAAGATGCCAGATGGAGACGGACGTACCTGAGCAGGAAAATACTTAAAATGGAACAGAAAGACTAAAAAAATATATAATCTGTGAATTATCTCTGTCAGGGAGCGTTGAGAAATTGCGGAGAGACTGGACTCAGACTCGGGCTAAATGACAGTCCATGGGGTTGAAGTACAAACCCTTTAATCTGCCTGCTGCTGGATCTCAGAGCTGTCTGTCCACTAAATGACTGTAATTTCCGTGACGAGCTCGCCGGCTCTTACAAACACATCCCTAATGTCTTCCTACCATTAGGCCTGTCAGCGCTACGCTCAAGCGCCTGTGTGATTACCAGAGCGTTGTTTCTCAGGAAGTAGTGGTGTTTTTTACTTCTATTTATTTCTTTTTTCTTACCATACAAAGTAACCTTGTTTTTTTAGCATTTCTGTCTCATTCCATAACCATAATCTTATCACATTTAGGAGCGATTTAAGGATTTTTGGGAGTATAAATGGGTCATAATCGATAAGAAGCAGCAGACTTTAATCCACGTTCATGGTTTTGTAGTTTCGACCGGTCAGTGAATTTGATTACACACAGTGGCGGCGACGTCGGATTCATTTTATTCAGCATGAAATGATACGTCTCGTTGATAGACACGGAGAGGAAAATAGGGCAGACGGTGTGAATCGAGAGGCGAGTAAAGTTAAGAGAGTTTGATGAAGACTGAAGATGAAAAGCAAGAGCGAGTCGGTCGGTCAGATGGAAGGAAGCAGAGCTAGTTAGTCTAATGCTAAGTTCACGCTACACGACTTTCCAGGTCGTCAGGCCGCTGTACAGTTCACACTACACGACTGGATCTCTTGTAATCGGGAGTCTTTCAAGTGGGTGTGTATTTCACACTACACGACTGATCGGTGATAGGGGGTCACACACTACACCATCTATCACCGACTGGAATCGCAGACGAGCTTCTCTGGTCTCCCAAACTACGTTTTATCACGAAAACAAACGCGAGACGTGATGAGGGGTTTAATGATACCACGTCCAAAAATGCACTTCAACAAGTAGCGCGCGATCAAAGTTTGTGCGCTGATGTGCAGCGTAAAATCAAGGAGAAAAAATACATGAATCTGAGTGGATCTGGCAACACGACCAGCTTTTGTAGAGAACGATAAGGTCAGAAATACTGTAAATCTTGTGTGTGTGCTGATGTATTCTGATATAAACTATATTAAGCCCCTGTCCCACCTTTTTACACTCCTCCCCTGCATTTCCCCTCACACCGTATCTTGCGTTCTCATTGGCTGTTCGACATAGCACTCACTGCCAGTCGGGCAACTCAGATACAGATATTTGACAAGCTAGATATCTCTCTTTGGTCGCTTGGATTGAGTTGTTGAGTAGTTCACACATAGCGATTGAGAGCCGAGTTTCTATCGCCAAGACTGGGTGGTTATATGATCACAGTATACACTACATGGCCGAAAGTATGTGGTCACCCCGCCTAATTCTTGAGTTTAACTGTTTCAGCCACACCAATCGCAGACAGCTGTATACAATCCATTTTATTAAAGAAATAATATGATTTGGACAGCGTGGAAACAATTTAATGAAGCTCGTAACGGAAAAGTTGCCTGAACGGAACTCTGACCTCAAGCCCACTGACCAACTTTGAGATTAATTGGAATTTTATTGCACACCAGGCCTTCTTATCCAACATCACCTCTCACAACCGCTGCAATTACAGCCTTTGCTGGCTGAAAGACGGCTCCTGCACAATGAGACGGGGATGTGCGTGAATTGGTGTCCATATACTTATGGTGCTGGACTTTTTGACTGAGCGTTAAGCTGAGCGTACAATTTTGCAACCAATACAGAGCCGATACTGCATTTACATTTTCGGCATTTAGCAGACGCTTTTATCTAAAATGACTTACAGTACTGTGACAGTATATTGTCGAAGTAACTGAGGGTTAAGGGCCTTGCTCAAGGGCCCAACAGTGGCAACCTGGCAGTGATGGTGCTCAAACCTGCGACCTTTCGATTATAAGTCCAGTACCTTAACCGCTAGACTACAACCTAATACAATTTGTATTTGAAATGTCCAAACTTGCTCATGCTCATGTGTCCAGATACTTTTGGCCATTAGATTCACATTTACGGCATTTAGCAGACGCTTTTATTTACAGCGACTTACAGTACTGTGACAGTATATTGTCTAAGTAATTGATGGTTTAGGGCCCAGCAGGACCTCACTTAAGGACCTTACTTAAGGATCTCACTACCTCTAACTAAACGGTAAGCCTATTTCTAGAGATATCAGTGTCTATAAGCTTTTGTAGTACTCAAAATGAACGAAGGCATCTCAAACTCTGATCTTGTCTCTTGTCTGAGTGATTTCCCCGTACGACGTCTGCAAAGTTCCTCGTCTCCTGATCTATGTTATAGAACAACGTCCAGTCTATATAGTGACCTATGTAGCACCTGCATGGCATGGCTAGACATTACAAACTCACAGAAAATATGTGGAGAGAAGGCTCAAACTAGAGTCCCTGAAGCTGTGCTGCACTAATCCTGCTATGCCACCATGCTGTGAGTGACCGGTCACAAGGTCAAACCTTCTAACATAGTGCCGTTACTAAAATAATTAATAATCGGACAGACGAAACTAATGTTTTGGGTAGCCGGGATGTTCTAGATTGTTTGGTAACCTTTAATTAAGCCGAATCTCCGGAGCCGTCCGCATGGCGTGATAGGTGAGGACCGATCTAATCTGAGCAGGGAGTTTCCCCACACGGTGGTTGATGACCATCACAGTGGCCTGGCAGCGATTTCGGTCCAACAAGGGAATCGACGAGGGCCAAGGGTGACCTCAATCCGAGCGCACTCTGCCATTATGCGGTCCGTCCCGGACCATACCGTCTGCTCGGCCAAGCCACGAGTGTGCTGCTGAGTGCCGAGAACATTCCTCCGTCCCCATGGCAGCTGGACTGTTTACTACAGACATCAACACACAGCGTCAAGCCAAGGTTCTCACTCAGGGCGTCGATCTCTGGATAAATGAATGTGTTTATTATTCATTTATTATTTATTCATTCATCTTCAGAAACTGCTCGACCTGCTCAAAGTTTCAGTGGATCCAGAGCCTGTTCTCCAGAGGGTGCATGGCTATAGTCCACCCAGAACTGGGCATTACTCAATCATCCACTCATGGATGGACTACCATGCTCTTCATGACAGAAACGGTAGTTACTCATTACACAAGATTCATCAGTTCAGGTTTTAACGTCAGTTATGGACAATTCTGTATCTCCAATTCACCTCACTTGCACTGACGTCTTTGTACTGTGGGAGGAAACCAGAGCACCCGGAGGAAATGCACGCAGACACGGGGAGAACATGCAAACTCCACACAGAGAGGACCCAGACCGCTCCACCTGGGAATCAAACCCAAGACCTTCTTGCTGTGACATGATCGTGCTACCCAGGGACAGTGGTAGCATAATGTGTAGAGTCCCAAACAAGCTGGGATATGTGGAAACAAGAATTTCGTTGTACTGTACACCTGTATTTGTATAATAAGTCTTTCTTTCTGTCCTTGTCTTTCTTTCTTTCTTTCTTTCTTTCTTTCTTTCTTTCTTTTCTTTTTTCTTTCTTTCTTTCTTTCTTTTCTTTTTTCTTTCTTTCTTTCTATCCTTGTCTTTCTTTCTTTCTTTCTTTCTTTCTTTCTTTCTTTCTTTCTTTCTGTCCTTTTCTTTCTTTCTTTCTTTCTTTCTTTCTTTCTTTTCTTTTCTTTCTTTCTTTCTTTCTTTCTTTCTTTCTTTCTTTCTTTCTTTCTTTCTTTCTTTCTGTCCTTTTCTTTCTGTCCTTCTGTCTTTCTTTCTTTCTTTCTTTTCTTTTTTTCCTTTTCTTTCCTTTTCTTTCCTTTTCTTTCTTTTTTCTTTCTTTCTGTCCTTCTGCCTTTCTTTTCTTTTCTTTCTTTCTGTCCTTGTCTGTCTTTTATTTCTTTTCTTTCCTTTTCTTTTTTCTTTTCTTTTCTTTTCTTTCTTTTCTTTCATTTCTTTTCTCTTCTCTTCTCTTCTCTTCTCTTCTCTTCTCTTCTCTTCTCTTCTCTTCTCTTCTCTTCTCTTCTCTTCTCTTCTTTCTTTCTTTCTTTCTTTCTTTCTTTCTTTCTTTCTTTCTTTCTTTCCGTTCTTCTTTTTTCTTTCTTTCTTTTCTTTTTTCCTTTTCTTTCCTTTTCTTTCTTTTTTCTTTCTTTCTGTCCTTCTGCCTTTCTTTTCTTTTCTTTCTTTCTTTCTTTCTTTCTTTCTTTCTTTCTTTCTTTCTTTCTTTCTTTCTTTCAGTCCTTCTGTCTTTCTTTTCTTTTCTTTCTTTCTTTCTTTCTTTCTTTCTTTCTTTTTTCTCTTTCTTTCTGTCCTTCTGTCTTTTTGTCTTTTTTTCTTTCTTTCTTTCTACCTACCCACTTAGCCACCGTGCCACCCCATATTCTTGTAAAAACAAGTTTAAAGTTTAAAGAGCAAACCTATGCAAACATGAAGAACATTTATTTATATTTAGCAATTCCTTCATTCTGATCACAATCGTGGCAAATGTTAAACCTACTGGAATACATCACATGGCACCACAAATGTAAACAGTAGTACAAGAGGTAATCAATCACATGACATGCCGAACTCTTCACACTGACCACCAGATGATCAAACCATGGATCCTAAAGCCGTAAAGCACCTTACAAACATGGCAGTACTTTAAGAAAGTAACTTGAAGCTTATCTAATTTCTCTCTGCAAGTTATACGACGATGCTTTATTAACAACACTGTTTTAGTCATAGCCCAGGACTCTGACAGGTGAAGTGAATAACACTGATTATCTCATCACGGCACCTGTTAGTGGGGGGGATATATTAAGCAGCAAGTGAACATTTTATCCTCAAAGTTGATGTTAGAAGCAGGAAAAATGGGCGAGCGTGAGGATCTGAGCGAGTTTGACAAGGGACAAATTGTGATGGCTAGATGACTGGGTCAGAGCATCTCCAAAACTGCAGCTCTTGTGGGGTGTTCCCGGTCTGCAGTGGTCAGTATCTATCAAAAGTGGTCCAAGGAAGGAACAGGGTCATGGGCGGCCAAGGCTAATTGATGCACGTGGGGATCGAAGGCTGGCCCGTGTGGTCCGATCCAACAGACGAGCTACTGTAGCTCAAACTGCTGAAGAAGTTAATGCTGGTTCTGATAGAAAGGTGTCAGAATACACAGAGCATCACAGGTTATTGTGTATGGGGCAGCAAAAGGAGGACCAACACCTGATCGGTGTAATCTTTCGTAGTTGCCGTCTGTTGACCTTTGCACTTTTGTGGTGGGCAAATCAAATATGTGTCCATTCTCAAAGACCCAACGTGAGCTATCGATCTAAATGACATTTCAAGAGATCTCCTATATGCCAATAGTCTACTGATTTTCCCTTCCCATCACGTTTGATTCTTTTTATTCCTCTTAATCAAGTGCGATGGGACCCCCTCTCTAGGCTCACTGAGGCCCCATTTTATTTCACAGGAACCGCAAGGCCTCCTAAATACCCACAACATCACATGGATCCAGATCAAGAACACAAAACTGAACATTTCTCGGTTCAGATGAATCCCATTCCTGCTCCCTTTATTCACAGATAGAAAAGCGCTAACCAGGATTGGAACCGACTCGGCGTGCCAAGAAGAACAGGGTCGAAGCCTAGAAGCAGGGAGGGAGAACGAGAGAGAGGGAACGGGCCCCACTGGAGCCAGGAGACGAGAGGCCAAACCCATACGAGAGGTTCAAGGGCAGTTCAAAACAAGCTTTGGAAATGAACATACAAAAAACAAAACACTGTCCAAGTGAGCTCATGTGCAAGTACTGAGAGAACAAACTGAGCTGGATTCTCGGTAAAACAGAGCAGAAAAACTCAAGGTCTTCAAATTCCAACATATTACAACATAATATGACGTGATTAAGTTCCAGGACCTGTCTAGAGATCTACGAATGATCAAGGTCTGTCTTATATGATCTAAAGTTCAAGACAAGACAGCCAACAGCGCTGCTCCTGCTAGATGTGACGGAGCCCTGGCACGTTGCACAAAAAATGTCCAGAACAGACTATGGACTTTATCACAGACTGGACTGAATAATGAAGAACTTCAGTTGTTTACATTACATTTTTATTGATAGTTACAACTTTTAGTTCAAGTTAATTCAGTGTTTGTATGATTTGTGTAAATTCTATTTACTCAAATTATCCTCCAGGCCACCCAAGGAGGACGGAGGTCCATGCTGAGTCTGGTTCCTCTCAAGGTTTCTTCCTTGCCACTGTCGCCCTCGGCTTGCTCAATAGGGGTTTTTGGTCTGTCGGTCATGGATTCTGTAAAGTTGCTTTGAGACAATGTCTACTGTAAAAAGCGCTATACAAATAAATTTAACTTTACTAAAATTCTTACTGGAACAAACAGGCAAGTTTCCATTACAGAAATATTTAGAAACATTCACTGGGAAGCCTGAAACCTTCACTGGGTTTCCAACAGAGGAACCAGGGCTGTAGTTTAAGGTACTTTATCTGCATATTAGAAAGAACCCGGACTGATTTTTGTTCCATTTAGCTCCTTTTGTGGCTACAAGAGCGTCCACTGCTTTGGACAGGCTTTCCACAAAATTTTGAAGGGTGTCTGTTGAAATTCAGTCAATAAAGCATTAGTGTGGTACACAGCGTGATGATGGACCAGGACGCCTGGCTCACAATTGACATTAAAATTTATCCCAGAGGTGTTCAGAGAGGTTGAGGTAAAAAAAAAAAAAAGTTTATTTAGTTTCTTTACACCAGACCACATTTTTATAGACTTTGTTTTGTGCATGAGAGCACAAACTGCTGCCACAAAGTCTGAAGCAAATCATTTATATAATAACACAGATTTTATAGCAGCTTTAGCAACGGGTGTGGCTGAAACACCTTTTGTCACATAAAGAATAACCACGTAATTTGTACTACAGTAGTCCACAATTATGATTCCTGACATGACAGCTCAGAACACAGAGCTACAGACATGACTGACCATTCAAAAAGCCAAAATACTAGCACAGCTGACACTTCAGAAACGCAAAAATGCCAGCACAACTGCCCCCTCAAAAAGCCAAAAATGCTAGCACAACTGACCCTTCAGAAAGGCAAAAATGCCAGCACAACTGACCCTTCAGAAAGGCAAAAATGCCAGCACAACTGACCCTTCAGAAAGGCAAAAATGCCAGCACAACTGACCCCTCAAAAACCCAAAAATGCTAGCACAACTGACCCTTCAGAACGGCAAAAATGCTAGCACAACTGACCCTTCAGAACGGCAAAAATGCTAGCACAACTGACCCTTCAGAACGGCAAAAATGCCAGCACAACTGACCCCTCAAAAAGTCAAAATACTAGCACAACTGACCCTTCAGAAAGGCAAAAATGCCAGCACAACTGACCCTTCAGAAAGGCAAAAATGCCAGCACAACTGACCCTTCAGAAAGGCAAAAATGCCAGCACAACTGACCCTTCGAAAACCCAAAACCTTCTTTGCCACCAAGTAGCCTAACACTAACAGAATTGATGACAGAATGTAGTCATAGCAGAGGGGAACCAACATGGCTTTAGATATTCTGAAACTAATATTTTAAAAGTAAGCAGTTGACAATCATTATTTAAACAAATACAATCTAAGCAAGTAAATCCTTCAGGCCTGCCTGTTTAATCTGTACTGGAATGTGATTGGTTTAAACTGTCTTCCAGTCAGTTGGTGATCGGTGGTCCAGCTATAAATCTACCAATTCTGAATGACAGTAAAATGAACCAATCACATAATGGTGGGGCTTTGTTATCGTTCACTTTATGACAAGTTCCGCCCACTGTGGGGACACGATTGTGGTGCTTGTGTGCTAATGTGATTATTTATAGGAATGATTTGCATTTTCTAAGGGCGGCACGGTGGCTAAGTGAGTAGCACTGACGTCTCACAGCAAGAAGGTCCTGGGTTCGATCCCCAGGTGGGGCGGTCCGGGTCCTTTCTGTGCGGAGTTTGCATGTTCTCCCCGTGTCCGTGTGGGTTTCCTCCGGGTGCTCCGGTTTCCTCCCACAGTCCAAAAACATGCAGTCAAGTTAATTGGAAACACTGAATTGTCCTATAGATACCTGGCCACTAGATGCACAAACCAGCATTGTAGTCCCAAGACCGGATAAAATAGAGAGGGTTGTGTCAGGAAGGGCATCCAGCGTAAAAATGTTGCCAAATCAATGCAGATCGTGATCCGCCAAGAGCCGACCCCGCAACCGAACAGGACAAAAGCCGAGGAAGAAGAAGAAGATTTGCTTTTTCCTAAGAAATGAGCTGTTTTATTTAGATAATAGTCTTCATTTTTGTTTCTAAAATTTTGAGAGGAAACAAGGTTGGGATTTTTTTATTTTCCAGACAAAGTTCAAGTATTCTGGTTCACTTCTGGTTCCCTAATAGTTCACTACTGGTTCACTGCTGGTACTCTTTGGCAGCGTTTCATTTGTACCTGCTTGTTTCTGAAGAACGTCCCTTCCTTCTGCAGCCAATGTCTAGCATGGATCTACTGCCACAAAATTAGTTTGAAGCCGACGTTAGTAAACGTACAGAACAAGTCTGTGTGGAACTTTGTAGGCAGGAGAAGGACAAACTAAACCGTGCATGAGGAACGTGGGATGAAAAGAGCCGTTTTGCTGTGGGAGTGAACAGATGCAGGATCAGATTTTAGAAGAGAGGTCAGGACCTCTAGTTTGCATGCTTTTTGTTCTTCTATAGATTGGTGTATGTGTGAGTGTAGTTTGGTAAAAAAAAAACAAGTGTGCAGTTCTTTTTTAGGAGAGGTCTAGTTCTCGTTCACAAAAGCCTCTGAGAAACATGTTAGATAAGATTAATTCTAATCAAGATGTCTGGATAAGAACTCGTGAGTTCGAACCTCAGCTCTGCTACTAGTAGATCAGTCACCTATACAGACAATGATTGGCTCAAGCAGTGGTATCTAAGTAAATAAGGTACTGAACTAGTCAGAAGGTTGCTGTAGTTTAAGTGGTTTACATTTACATTTACGGTGTTTATCAGACGCCTTTATCTAAAGCAACTTACAATATACAGTTACAGTATACAGTCTGAGCAATTGAGGGTTAAGGGCCTTGCTCAAGGGCCCAACAGCAACAACCTGACAGTGGTGGGGCTTGAACCAGCAACCTTCTGATTACTAGTCCTGTACCCTAACCACTAGGTTATGGTTTGCCCTGTACGTTTACGTTAACAGCATTTAGCAGACACTTTATCCGAAGTGACATACAATTACATTTGAATACAGTTTAAGCAATTAAGGATTAAGGGCCCTGCTCAGGGGCCCAACAGTGGTAACTTATTGGTGGTTGGGCTTGAACTGGCAACCTTCTGATTACTAATCTAGTACTTTAACCGCTGAGCCAGAAGTGCACTAATGGTTTAAACCACTGATGGTCCCCTAAGCAAGGTAATTCCTCAAACAGTACTCAGTCATAATTGTGAGCTGCTTTGGATAAAAACGTCTGCAAAAATGCTGCAAATGTAAACATAAACGCTCGTCCGTGGGATGGGATTACAGGAGGGGATTCCTGCAATTATAACCCCATTACAACCCCTGCTGGTTGATTAATGGCACCTGCACAGTGAGATGGGGGATAATTGGGATCGGCGTGTGACTCTCCGTACATGATACGTATCCCCAAAAGATCAGAGTGGAGGATTGCAGCAGTAGAGGCCAAAATGCAAACTGGGTAATTGGGGGGAAAGTGTATGAATAGAATAGAAAAAAAAAGTCTGGATGAGTGATTAATTATGCAAATCAGTCATGGCTATGAATTATGGACCTTCATACTTTGATATTATATATGTAGGTAAACATGATAAAACTATCAAGCTTAGACTCTTGAACGTCTGAATGGAGACTCTACAGTTAAATTAAGAGACGCCACTTCACCTCAGCTGCTGTGCTTTTAGTCACCAGTGTGCCAGATTTCAGAGAGCCTCACTGATCAGAGCAAAGCTTTGATTCTTCTCCGCCAAGAGCTCCCGTCACATGTACGGCATGATAAGTAGAGAGTTAAAGTGTTCAGCTTTACTGTGGGAATCTGCACCACCATCCCAACACTGCAGCTGCCACACCCAGTTGTTCTATTACAGTGGCTTTCAAACTTTAGTACCAGTATCACTGATGGATGGTATTAGAAGCTCCCTTACATTAAAATGTGCTGCGTCCAATGAAATAGATATTAAATTTGTCACCTTATCCAGAGTAAACAAAGCAGAAGTGGACTTTTCACCCTGCTCCCGTCTGGCAGGCGTCACAGGAGCCTCCGATCTCGCACCAGCAGACTCAGGAAGAGCTTTTTCCCGGAGGCTGTTACCCTGATAAACTCTTCCACACCACTTTAAAAGTATCACTGCACTTTGGGTCGCATCGAACCCTGTACGATTCACAAGTGTACCATTTTATCTGTATATATATATATATATATATATATATATATATATATAAACTTATCTTTTTAGGACTGCGTTCCATAGTTTATAGTTTTTATCTTAACCCCGGTGCTCTTTTTATTCCTGGTCTCTTAATCTTATTTTATTTTATTTCCTTTTATACTTGATTCTCTGGCCTGTTGTGCTGTTCTGTGTTCCCTGTATTAATCTGTTATAATGTACCTTATTGGCTGTCATTTGTTCTGTTTTTGATCATATTTGTAATGTACAGTGTCCTTGGGTGACCTGAAAGGCGCTTATAAATAAAATTCTATTATTATTATATACCATCAGTATTTGCAAATTGGCACTAACATGGCACTATTGCACTATTTACACCAGCACAAGCAATAATGTATATATTGTATATACACCAATCAGGCATTGATTGGATTGAGATCTGGGGAATTTGGAGGTCAGGTCAACACCTCAAACCATTCCTGAACCAGTTTAGCTTTGTGGCAGGGAGCATCATCCTGCTGAAAGAGGCCACAACCATCAGGGAATAGCGTTTCCATGAAAGGGGGAACATGGTCTGCAGTGATGCTTAGGTAGGTGGTACGTGTCAAAGTAACATCCACATGGATGGCAGGACCCGAGGTTTCCCAGCAGAACGTTGCCTGCAACTGCATCCGCCGGCTTGCTTTTTTCCCCATAGTGCATCCTGGTGCCATGTGTTCCCCAGGCAAGCGACGCACACGCACCCGGCCGTCTACGTGATGTCAAAGAAAACGTGATTCTTCAGACCAGGACACCCTCTTCCATTGCTCCGTGGTCCAGTTCCGATGTTGCAGTTTTGGAGATGCTCTAACCCAGTCGTCTACCCATCGCAATTTGTGTTTACTTGCTGCCTAATATATCCCACCCACTAACAGGTGCCGTGATGAAGAGATAATCAGTGTTATTCACGTCAACGTTCATCACTCTGTAATTATATACAGTAGACCCTCGACTTACTGTAATAAACAATAATAAACAACAATACACAGTACTGTAGTACTGCACTGTACATAATCACACATCACATTTCAGTACAGTACGTGTGCTGTACCATACACCATAATACATTTCCTTCTTTTAATATAAAATTTATCTACCAGAAACAACAATAACTCTCATACTTTCTTTATTTCAATAGCGTTGTATTTTGTAGGTGACATTGCACGAAAGAAAGAATACTTTACTGAGCCGACTTCCTTCTCTCTTACTCAATGTCCCCTCTGTCTGATACACAGTGACACCTACTGGCAGGAGTAATTATACATCAACAAAAAACTGCGCTTTCTCTGCACATTCTTTAGGGACATTTTATTATAGAATTTTACAAAATATAAAGAAAACACCGACAAAACACTGTCCACTGTCCGAATGTTCACTCACTGTGTTCACTCACTGTGTATCTATCTATCTATATCTATATCTATCTATCTATCTATATATATACATATATATATATATATATATATATATATATATATATAGAGAGAGAGAGAGAGAGAGAGAGAGAGAGAGATGGTCAGAGTCAACTTGTTTGTGACATCACGAATTTCGGTTCGTAGTCCAAAATTTGTTTGTACGTTAAGTCGAAAAAGATCGTTCGTAACCCTAAATGTTCGTATGGTAAACCGTTCGTAACTCAAGGGTCCACTGTACTAGTTTACACACTGTATAATCAGCATTATCTGTTTAATATTCGTTAACTTAAGTCTCCTCAATTCACTTATCTGGTCACTCCTGCACTTTAACTGTATTATATGTAAATAATCTCTGTCCTGCACTTCGGGTTAGATGCTACTGTATTTCACTGGCTCTTTTCTTGTACTCTGCTCAATGACAATAAAGTTGAATCTAATCTAATCTAATCTCGGTGTAATTTCAATACTGCACATGCCTGTGCTGAATCTTTCTTCTCTTCGTTGTGTTAAATGCTCTGTTTGTTCCTGCAGCTTTGATTTGGCTGACAGTCTGTAAATCATGCCACCGAGTGAGGAAGCGAGAGATGGAAAGAGTTAAACCCAGCCAGTTGTGGGTAAAATCATGCCAAGTGTTGGTGCGTCTGAAGAGAAAAGAGTCTCTGTGTACAGGATGTGCAGGGACTAGCCGCCCGATCGGTCGGCCTCACGGAGCTTCACATGGCTTATAATTAGCACTTCTCGGAGAGGACTATTTACAGTAGATGAACATAGTTTTCAGTCATTACCTATTAATGTCTTAAACCATCTGAGGATCTTTATTCATTATGTATAATTAGCATTTTAGAAGTTGTGAGAAAAATAAAACTTAGATGTCGAGAGATTACGGCTGCATGCCACGACTGTCATTTTCTTCTTCTCCCTGTAATAAAGGAAGTCTTCTGGGAAATGAGGGATTCTTTGTACTTTGAGAGAGCAGGAGCAGTTTATCCATCTGTTTGTCCATCAAACATATTTGGTGACTCTTTGGCATCTTTATTATTTCATGACTTTCCCTTTGGGTTTAATAAAGTGATCTATCTATCTATCTATCTATCTATCTATCTATCTATCTATCTATCTATCTATCTATCTATCTATCTATCTATCTTTTTATCTATCTATCTATCTATCTATCTATCTATCTATCTATCTATCTATCTATCTATCTATCTATCTTTTTATCTGTCTATCTATCTATTTATCTGTCTATCTTTTTTTCTGTCTATCTATTAAGGCAAATTTGACATGCAGTTTTGCTCATTTGCAGGCACAAGTCCTTAATACTTTGCTTGGATTCGGTTTTCCCAAGTTAGCGGGTGTTTATACACACACAAACCTTTAGTACTTTAAATCAGTGTGAAATTTCCTCCGGGACTTCATTTCCACCAAAACAAAAATTACACACTCCAGATACTAGTCACAACAACGGCAATGAGATAATAAATACAGAAATAACCACAAACCCATGATACAAGGACGTGGTACTGTTTCAAATCACAGTTCAGATGAAATAGTGTAAATTAATCCAGGCAACATTAAAAATGCACAGCCAACAAGGACATAAATGAGCTCGAAATAAACGTGTCCACGTTACTGTTGATCATAAACAGTAAACACAGTGATACTGAAAAGCAGTTTCAGCTGTTCTGGTGTTTTTTTAGTTTCTTTCTCAATAAAACCCTAAACCGCCTTAAACACAGAGCAGACAAAAACAGATTTATCGTACATGGTTCTCAGCGTGAAGCCGGTGTTTATCGATGCTTCTAGGATTCGTGGAAAGCCGACTCACTCGTGATACACAATAGAACTCCGAAACCACACAGAGAAAACACGGCTTTGTGTGGTCTGAGCTTTTCTCTTGCACAATACGACACACTCGAGAGCTTAAAGCCAGCGAGATGCCAGTCTTATGCCCAGTACACACTAGCAGATCCCCCCTTTCCTACATAAAATCAGATTTGACTTATTTTTGTCTGGCATCATCTTTGAATCATTGTATACTGTTAAATATATTCAGAAGAAAAAACAACCAGATTATCCTTAAAAAACCCAAAGCAAGTCCCAACAGACTCTCAGAAGCTTCTATCTGGTGGAATCTCTCATAAACAAACACGACTTTGAATGTAAGTAGAGCGACAACCAGTCAGGCATCATTTGCTGAGCTTATGGTTTGCACATTTTGCAGATTAACTTGTTGTTAAAATTGTTGATTGAGTTAGGATGGAGCAAAGGTGCAATATGCGCATCAGATTAGTACACCATCAGACATTAATCTACACGTGAATGCCTTTTTTTAAAAATACATTTAGATTCAGATAATTACTGCTCAAAAAAACCCAAAGCGAGTCCCAACAGACTCTTAGAATCTTCTATCTAGTGGAATTTCTCATAAACAAACATGACTTTGAATATAAATACAGCGACTGTCAGTGAGGCATCACTTGCTGAGCTTATGGTTTGCACATTTTGCAGTAAAATATCAAATAAAACTAATAACTTATTGTTAATATTGTTGATAGATTTAGGACGTAGCAAAGGTGCAATATGCGCATCAGATTAATACGCCATCGGACATTCTACACATGTGAGTGTCTTTCTTAAAATACATTTAGGTTTAGTTCATTACTGCTCAAAAAACCCAAAGCGAGTTCCATCAGACTCTCGGAACCTTCTATCTGGTGGAATTTCTCATAAACAAACACGACTTTGAATGTAAATAGAGCGACAACCAGTCAGACATCACTTGCTGAGCTTATGGTTTGCACATTTTGCAGTAAAATAAAACTAATACAATATATTTTTAATGATTTAGGATGTAGCAGAGGTGCAATATGTGCATCAGATTAGTACGCCATCAGACAATCAACACGTGTCTTTCTAAAAATACATTTAGGTTTAGTTCATTACAACAGACTCTCAGAAGCTTCTATCTGGTGGAATTTCTCATAAACAAACACGATTTTGAATGTAAATACAGCGACTGCCAGTGAGGCATCACTTGCTGAGCTTATGGTTTGCACATTTTGCAGTAAAATATCAAATAAAACAAATAACTTATTGTTAATATTGTTGATAGATTTAGAATGTAGCAAAGGTGCAATATGCGCATCAGATTAGTACACCATCAGACATTCTACACGTGAGTGCCTTTCTTAAAATAAATTTAGGTTTAGTTCATTACTGCTCAAAAAACCCAAAAGCAAGTCTAAACAGACTCTCTTGCCAGAAGGACTTCTTTTTTACACCAATTAGCAATATACAGTCATGTAAAAGTTAGAACACCCCATGAGAACCTTTCTTTTTTTGAACGTATTTAAACATATGAACATTTGAGCTTCATTTGAACAGTACTGAGAGATGGAGCTCATATAACTAAACAACAAAAATGTTAAAAATTACTTTTAAATACAAGTTGTAAAATGTAATGAACAAAAATGGACATTTATTGTGAGGAAAAAGTTAGGACACCCTGTGTCCTAATAGCTGGTATTTCCCCCTGTGGCTGAAATAACCTCAATTAGACGTTTCCTATAACCATCTACCAGTCTCGACATCGACTGAAAGTGTTTCCCACTCCTCCATGCAGAATTCCTTCAGCTGTGTGAGGTTTGAGGGGTTTCTTGCATGCACAGCCCGTTTCAAATCACCCCACAGCATCTCAATAGGATTAAGATCCGGGCTTTGACTCGGCCATTCCAGAACTCTCCATTTCTTTCGTTTGAGCCATTCCTTGGTGGATTTACTTCAGTTTTTGGACGGATGTTCTTACATTTTTGTACATTTTCCTCAAACACCCTCTGATACCTGGATCCTGGATAGGTTTAAACAAAACTCCAATGTTCTTTAACCATGCTCTAATCATTGCAGCTGATGTGGTGCACCGGATTCTAATTTTAGACAATCTTAGACAATTTTAGACAAGTAGTAATAAATGTGGGGGTGTCCTAACTTTTTCCTCACAATAAATTTCCATTTTTGTTCATTACATTTTACAACTTGAGTTTTAAAGTATTTTTTTCAGTTTTGTTGTTTAGTTATATGAGCTCCATCTCTCAGTACTGTTCAAATGAAGCTCAAATTTTCATATGTTTAAATATGTTCAAAAAGACAAAGGTTTTCATGGGGTGTCCTAACTTTCTTTTACATGACTGTATGTGTGGCTAACACTATTAAAATCAATATTTAGAAAAAGTGTCCACATACTTTTGGCCATATAGTGTATATATAAATTAGCCAGCACCATCACACTGGGTGTAACTTCGTACCACCCAGAAGATTCCTGTGGCACTAGTGTTGCTTACTATGTATTTAGCCAGTTAGCTAACAACCTTTTTAGCTAATTAAAAGTATATAATAAATTAAATTACAGTGGGGCCAAAAAGTATTTAGTCAGCCACTGATTGTGCAGGTTCTCCTACTTAGAAAGATGAGAGAGGTCTGTAATTTTCATCATAGGTACACTTCAACTATGAGAGACAAAATGAGAAAAAAAATCCAGGAAATCACATTGTAGGATTTTTAAAGAATTTATTTGTAAATTATGGTGGAAAATAAGTATTTGGTCAATAACAAAAGTTCAACTCAATACTTTGTAACATAACCTTTGTTGGCAATGACAGAGGTCAAACGTTTCCTGTAAGTCTTCACCAGGTTTGCACACACTGTAGCTGCTATTTTGGCCCATTCCTCCATGCAGATCTCCTCTAGAGCAGTGATGTTTTGGGGCTGTCGCTGGGCAACACGGACTCCACAAATTTTCTATGGGGTTGAGGTCTGGAGACTGGCTAGGCCACTCCAAGACCTTGAAATGCTTTTTACGGAGCCACTCCTTCGTTGCCCGAGCGGTGTGTTTGGGATCATTGTCATGCTGGAAGACCCAGCCACGTTCCATCTTCAATGCTCTCACTGATGGAAGGAGGTTTTGGCTTCAAATCTCACGATACACGGCCCCGTTCATTCTTCCCTTAACACGGATCAGTCGTCCTGTCCCCTCTGCAGAAAAACAGCCCCAGAGCATGATGTTTCCACCCCCATGCTTCACAGTAGGTATGGTGTTCTTGGGTTTTTCTTCTTCCTCCAAACACGACGAGTTGAGTTTTTACCAAAAAGTTCCATTTTAGTTTCATCTGACCACATGATATTCTCCCAATCCTCTTCTGGATCATCCATATGCTCTCTGGCAAACTTCAGACGGGCCTGGACATGTACTGGCTTAAGCAGGGGGACACGCCTAGCACTGCAGGATTTGAGTCCCTCTCGGCGTAGTGTGTAACTGATGGTAGCCTTTGTTACTTTGGTCCCAGCTCTCTGCAGGTCATTCATCAGGTCCCTCCGTGTAGTTCTGGGATTTTTGCTCACCGTTCTCATGATCATTTTGACCCCACGAGATGAGATCTTGCGTGGGGCCCCAGACCGAGGGAGATTATCAATGGTCTTGTATGTCTTCCATTTTCTTACAATTGCTCCCACAGTTGATTTATTCACACCAACCTGCTTGCCTATTGTAGATTCACTCTTCCCAGCCTGGTGCAGGTCTACAATTTTCTTCCTGGTGTCCTTCGACAGCTCTTTGGTCTTGGCCATGGTTGACTGTTTGAGGCTGTGGACAGGTGTCTTTTATACAGATAACAATGTCAAACAGGTGCCATTAATACAGGTAACGAGTGGAGGACAGAAGAGCTTCTTAAAGAAGAAGTTACAGGTCTGTGAGAGCCAGAAATCTTGCTTGTTTGTTATTGACCAAATACTTATTTTCCACCATAATTTACAAATAAATTCTTTAAAAATCCTACAATGTGATTTCCTGGATTTTTTTTCTTCTCATTTTGTCTCTCATAGTTGAAGTGTATCTATGATGAAAATTACAGACCTCTCTCATCTTTCTAAGTAGGAGAACCTGCACAATCAGTGGCTGACTAAATACTTTTTGGCCCCACTGTATATAAACAATATGTAAACATTGATGTACTGTTAAAAGTAATTCATTGATATTTTTCGCAACCCATTTTTAAAGATGAAGAATTAAAATATCTGTTCTGAAAGCTTGAACTGTATTCGGTAGCTGGTTTGAACTGCTATGTACTGCTGGAACTAAAAAAAGTGGCCAATCACTGTAAAACTTTATAAAAATAAAAGAAAATCAAGCCCAGATAGATTAATCTGGCTCATTCCCGAACAAAGAAACCACGATAAATCCACTAGATTGTTTTCCAAGCGCAGCAACACTTTCAATTTTCCACTATCTCATATGCAATAGATATAAAGCACGAGTGAAAGAGCAGCGATTTATCTCAGAAGAATGAAAACGTTACATCAGAGCGGAGATGAAACAGACTGCCGGGACTGATTATGATCACGAGAAGCTCGGCCAGCGCAGGATTAAGAAAACACAAGCTAACGCTAAGTCTTACAGTCCATTCCTTTCATTTACACAGAATACAGGAGAGCATGAAGTAAAGCTTCTTGCTCATGTTCATGTTCTTGTTCTTCCACCAAAAGCAGTTTTAAATCCTTTAATTGTGCAATTTTAGCAATTTTCAGATCAAAAAGTCACAGTACAATCTCGAGTCTGCATGGTGCCTTCTTAAACTTGTTGTTGTGGCTCTTGTCCAAGTGAATTTTTCAGAGCCGCTGGGTAAATAACCTTCCTCTTCAGTGCTGCGATATCTTCAGGGCTTAATCCCATTTTAACAGGGTAAACAGGTAAAATTGGTCTGCAGCCACAGCCATGCAGCTCGGGGTAAAAGAGCGTCGAGGCCAGCGAGTGTTCTGCCAGATCCTGGGTTCAATCTGCACCTCCCCGCCACGGGGGAAAACAGAACCAAGAGGAGAAATGAATAATTTGCAGCTGTGCAGGTTCGAAGCCACGAACAGAATTTATCGGTGGGATTTTTAAAGAGGACGGGAACTAATAACCCTAACAAATGCCAAAAAAGGTTTATGGGGCAGCAGAGGGGTAAGCTTCTGTTTTACCAGCTTTGGGTTAAGAAATGTTTGGTTAAAAGGTTAAACGACCACACAGATTCAGCAACATATATGCAGAATGAGTATGTGGGGCGGCACGGTGGCTTAGTGGGTAGCACTGTCGCCTCACAGCAAGAAGGTCCTGGGTTCGATCCCCAGGTGGGGCGGTCCGGGTCTGTTCTGTGCGGAGTTTGCATGTTCTCCCCGTGTCTTCACAGTCCAAAAACATGTAGCCAGGCTAATTGGAGACACTGAACCAGTGAATTGTAGTGCCGGTCCCAATCCCGGATAAATTGGGAGGGTTGTGTCAGGAAGGGCATCCGGCGTAAAAACTGTGCCAAATCAATAATGCGGATCACGATCCGCCAGCGACCCCTAGATGAGTATGTGTTGCTCCAATACCAGTATAATGGTCGCCAGTGCCAGTAAAATGTATTGATTCTCATGACATTTACATTTTGGGCAGCAACTTACAGTTGTGACACTACACTAAATATAAGTTAAGCAATTGAGGGTTAAGGGCCTTGCTCAAGGGCCCAACAGATGTCCACAATGGTGTCCAGATACTTTTGGCCATTTAGAGTATATATTAACGATGAGTCAAAAGCTTATTGGCTCGTTTCTAGTAAAGAAGCTTAAAAGCAGTGGGTGTAGTGCCATATTCACCTGATAATGGCTAAATTGTAATGAGCGTATGCATTGAAGTATCTCCGAAACAGCTTTCAGGCAACCACAAACCGCCCACAGGATGCTGGGTGACCAAGACTCATCGATTCAGAGGACATAAACGCTTTGGCATCTGGTACAGACCGATGTAAGAACTATTGTGGCACAAATTGCCCTAGCAGCCATTGACAGTAGCTGCAAAAGACAAAATCGACCACTAGTCTGCTGTGTGGAAAAAGATCAGACTAAAAAAGGGGTGGCATCTTCGACGTTGTGTAAGGACCCTGTTAATTAGCCTGAGATGCCTGTACTGAAGTGGAGGAATGCGGAGATCAGTCCGTGACTCTTCATGTAACCTCCAAAGTGTGGGCAAATTAAGAAGGGTGTGTCAGGCAAATATACCCTCCTCGGACGCGATACAGGGTCCCCAGCAGCGGAAGACTGAACCGCTACGCTAAATTTGGAGAAGAAGTGAGAAAATGCATGAATAAAATAGCAAATAAAAGAAATTCTGGAGGGTGGTCATTATGTTTGGGCTGATCGATGTACATTACAGTACTATTGAATTTAAAAGTGATTTAATGTCATTTCTATTACAATAAAACATTATAATTTTTTTATCACAACAAGCCTAATGTGGTTCAAAACCTTTACAATAAAGAAAAACAACAATATTTAATAGTAATTTTGTTGGTATAACAGTAAGTCCAGGTGAGCCTAATGCAGAAGTGTATGAGTAAAATATTCTAACAACACTTTTAAGAAGTAATTGATTATATATATATATATACACTCTGTATATAGTATTTCTGTTTTTGAGAGTCCAGACCAGTGCTGATTATTGATATGAAACCAAAACCAAATCCTCCTCCTGATGTGGCTGATGTTCATCATTTCTGCAGCCGTGTGACGCTGTGTCCTGTCCTTCACTAAAGACCGCCATAAAGCAGCTACTGCAGCACGTCCTGCACGTCCAACTGCAGCAAGAACAGCGATGCAGATCCAGAAACAATCAGCCGCCGTCTCGGCTACAGTCAGTCCTTGTTAGAGGTTTAGCACTAGAAGCAGGATTGTTTAACCAACCACAGCACAGTGTTAAAGACTCTTTGCACATTTTGTCTTCACAAACTTGCTTAAGGAAGCCATTCATCACTAATTGAGTTTACAGCCACATGAACAGTTTATTTTAAGTTTTATTAATTTGAAATCTATTATTCTTAATGTTCAGCATTCAAACAAACACACCAGCCATCTAGGCGCCAACACGCAGACACGTTTAGCTGATCTCTGGCGCAGTCACGACAGCGGCCTCTGCTGGCTGATTGAGACGGGGGATAACAGAGATCAGTGCCTGACTCTCCATACACGATACTGATCCCTGTATGAACCCACCTTGTGCAGGTAAAAAGAAGCAATTGGCAACTGCACGTGTGTGGGAGGGGCCGTGTGTTAGGTACGACCCTCCTCAGTCAGGGTCAGGAGCAGTGTAAGTGAGATGTAAACAGGGTAACTGGATCCGGTCCTTCTTATATTTAAAATTTTTTGTTTCAGCTACACTCAATGTTAACAGGTGCAATATATGTTACTGAATTAATAGCAACAGTTTGAGGAAGGCCCCATAATGTTTTAGCCTGACCACAGAGATGCTTTATTGACTCGACAAACAAAAATGTTCATTTTCTTGAGGAAATCTTGTGAAAATCTTGTATAAAACCCTTCTAAGAATACTATATGTTATATTTACAATTCGGTTTGGGACACCACAATAATAATGCACATGTTTTTTTTTTTTTTTTTTTTTTTTTTTATACAGTGGTACCTTGTAACTCGACATCCCCTAAACTCAAAATCTTTGAAACTCAACATCCTTTGTCGAGAAATTTGTACCCTTAAACTCAATAGGTTCAGCTCTTTTTTAAATTACTTTATTGAATTTCAAATTAACAATGAACTTCCGCTTTGTTCAGCGCTCGGCTTCAGCGTTTTAATGTCATCAGAGTGTGAATATGAGACGAATCTGCATTTGTGTGGAATAACCATCAAATCCAGTCTAAAAGCTTCACATGTATCTGTGTTTACCTGGATTTTCCTCCCTGTTTCACTTTTAAACTTGTGTTACATCTCGAGCTTCTGAGAAATTGTGAGAATCAGCTTTTCTGAGAGTCTAAAATGCTTAATGCGTTAAATAAAAGCTTGATGTCACTTAATGTAGTAAAAGAAGGAGACAGGAGCACTAAACTTCTCTTCATTATTACTGCTCTTAAGTTCCTCCACTAATCAAATTCCTCGCTCGTTGTTTTAGTACAATAAGTCACGTTAAGCTTTGTGCATCGTCGCCACACTTCATAGGAAATAACAGCACAGCAGCAAAAAAGTGTTTTACCACTTCTCATGTGAAAGCAACATAAGGAAACAATAAAGAAGTAAAGGTAAAGTGCAGGTTTTACTGTATTTTTATTGATTTTTAATTTTTTTTATATATTATATGTGTTATTATTAGTGTATGAGTCTCAAAAACAACCTCATTATTTTACATGAGCCTAAAATATATGCAGTTCCATGGAACACATTGACAGGTTTTCCAAACATCCTTATGGGAAAAATACCTTGAAACTCAACGTCTTTTAAACTCAACCCCACTCCCAGAACCAATTGACGTCGAGTTTCAAGGTATGAATGGGATACACAGTATATGTGTCTGGCAAGCTCATGGTCATGGCATGTCATGGTTCAGAGAAAATTAAATAAAAAATATACTTATAAAATGACCGGTGGTGTGTTTGTGGGAGAAAAATGACATATGAAACTCCAAACAGTAAATAAACCCAGGAACCCTCAAGCTTTTTTAGCTGTTATGCCACTACGCTTCCATCAGACAACAATACTCATTACCTTAATAGCTATTGCTTAATAAATGCAAATCTTTTGCAAAATTAGACCTGATGAGGACTAGATGAGGACTAGATGAGGAATGACTGCCCTTTTCACCAGTAATGAGCATCATTAGGGGTTAAGAGCATAATAGAAATGTATAGTCATGCATGCAAGCACATGCACATCTGGAATGCATCGTTCCTTAATTTTATAATATCATGTCACATTATTCTACCTGGAGAAGATTAGATTCTAGAGGAAATCATGTGCTTAAGCGCTTCGGTCCTAATGTCAGGATCATCTAACACCACACTAAGCGTGAAAGAATGGCGAGGTGAGGCTGGCTATAACGAGGTGTCATTTATCCTAATGAGCCCCGTGCAGGGTGTCAGTCTCCAAACGATGCCACTCAGTTTAATGACACTCGAACGTGTGGGCCGAGGTAAGATGCACGGAAGCTCATTAACCAGGCACGCCGAATAGAGGTATTTTTATCTTTCACTGGCAGAGAATGAGTATTAGATTCCTCGACAGCTGTCATCAACTTTATATCGCGTTAACAACTCCGGAACGCGCAATCCAATGGAAGACGGACGGACCGGATCAGCTGCCGGCGACTACTGTAATTGCTCATTCGCTTGATAGCACATCGATTCCACTTGTGGGAACAACAAAGCCTTGGATCCTCGATTAATAATGCATGCGCACTAATCAATTCTATCTGACGTCCAAAACACGTACGGTATGATCAAGAGCGATGGCACGACGAGGTTCCTTCACTTAATCCACGCTCGTTTTAATTCCACAGATACGCCTGTGATGGGGATTCATGTCTTAATCCGGGCTCCGTCTTCATCCACGTCTGCCGTCAGATTCTGGCTTTAATTAGACGTCTAATCCATCTCCATTACATCTTATCAGTAAAGTTTAGAGTCAAGAGCTCTGCGCTCTCAAAGTTGATGCATGTTATTCTTTAAAGAACATAGTGCTGGGCGATATGACGGGTCATTCGGTGTACCGGCTTTGATTCCTCGTACGGTATGGATTTTTCATATACCGTCATACCGTAACATAGTTAATAACACAACAGCTGTAGGCTTCAGTAGGCAGCAGATCGTATAATATTGCTCACCACTAAAAGCGCTATCAGAATCAGAATCTTTATTGTTCGTCAAGTACCAGATGTACAAGGAATTTCTTTTGGTGCAGGTGTTAACATACATACATCAAGCTAAATAATAGAAAAGAAACACTATATATAAACATAGAATAAAAATATAGCAGTGACATGAACAGTACAGCATCAGACATTGTGCAATAAAGATGTACAGTACAGTACACTGACAGACTTTAAGATAAAAAATTGAAAAGGTATGTTATATATAAACATAGAATAGAATAAACAATATAGCAGTGACATGAACAAGCATTAAAGTGTGTAATGAATGTGTACAGTGCGGTACACTGACAGACTTCAAGTAGAAAGATTGTGCAATAAAGGTTATATACAGTAGGTAAGGTGCATATGTGCATTAACTGTATAAGGGAAAAATGCAGGAAGCTCGTGTGAAAACCATGTGCATCTATTAAAACGGAGGGATGTGAGAGTAGTCCTTGTTTAGTAAGCTGATGGCCTGGAGAAAGAAGCTGTGGAGGTGGCGGTTTGTTAGAGTCTTTAATGCTCTCACTCTCGGTCTCCGCTGAGATGAGAACCTCTGAAGAAATGAGTGACCGGGGTGTGAGGTGTCTGCCATAATCTTCTCTGCCCTCTTCCTCATCCTAGAGGAGTACAGATCTTCCAGGGTGGAAAGACGACAGCCGATGATTTTCTCTGCACATCTCACTGTACGCTGTATGAAGCGCCATGCAGATTAATTAGTTAGCCAGGTAGCGTTAGTATGACAGTGTTAACAGATTAGGGAGGTTTGCTCAATATTAGGGTTGTAACGATACACTCTACCCACGATGCGATACGATTCACGATACTGGGTTCATGATACGATTTTTTCCCAATTTTTTTAAACAAAATGAAATTGAAGACAAATTATGACAAAGTTTTCTTTCATTATTTCTCTTAAAAAAAATAAAATAAAATACTGTATTTGTGCTTATCTTTTATTTATCTAAATAATGAATGTCCTTTTATTTCTAAGGTAGGTACAAACTATGCCAAATGATGCTTATTGTGTAAAGAAAGTATCCTCACATAAATAAATTTGGCTGGAAAATTCCGAACTTGGCAACCCTGTAGTGCCATCAACCAGGTGAGGTGAATAGCGCCAGTGCGCTCTGCTGTTTAAAGTGAATATCGATTAATCTTAATTGAAATACCGATTCGAGTCAACAAAAACAGATGGAGGATGAAGAGAGGAAGACCAAATATGCACCGGAAGAACCAGCCAAAAAATGAGACTAAAACACTCTATACTGCACGGTTTGTCGACGACATTACTACATTACGAATGCAGTAACGATCCACACATGCGAAGACACGATTCTTCTAAAGAGAGTCGAGAAAGAAGCTTTCAGAGCGATAATTAAAACACCGGATTCCAGGTTTGTCATACAAGGCTACTTCAGGTTAGTCGCTATTCCAACGTTATAATCAAACTGGAATCGGAAATATTTAAAGTTGCCATTTTGTGGGGCCAAGCAAAGCTTATAGTCCTCAAAACTATATACAGTGTATCACAAAAGTGAGTACACCCCTCACATTTCTGCAGATATTTAAGTATATCTTTTCATGGGACAACACTGACAAAATGACACTTTGACACAATGAAAAGTAGTCTGTGTGCAGCTTATATAACAGTGTAAATTTATTTTTCCCTCAAAATAACTCAATATACAGCCATTAATGTCTAAACCACCGGCAACAAAAGTGAGTACACCCCTTAGTGAAAGTTCCTGAAGTGTCAATATTTTGTGTGGCCACCATTATTTCCCAGAACTGCCTTAACTCTCCTGGGCATGGAGTTTACCAGAGCTTCACAGGTTGCCACTGGAATGCTTTTCCACTCCTCCATGACGACATCACGGAGCTGGCGGATATTCGAGACTTTGCGCTCCTCCACCTTCCGCTTGAGGATGCCCCAAAGATGTTCTATTGGGTTTAGGTCTGGAGACATGCTTGGCCAGTCCATCACCTTCACCCTCAGCCTCTTCAATAAAGCAGTGGTCGTCTTAGAGGTGTGTTTGGGGTCATTATCATGCTGGAACACTGCCCTGCGACCCAGTTTCCGGAGGGAGGGGATCATGCTCTGCTCAGTATTTCACAGTACATATTGGAGTTCATGTGTCCCTCAATGAAATGTAACTCCCCAACACCTGCTGCACTCATGCAGCCCCAGACCATGGCATTCCCACCACCATGCTTGACTGTAGGCATGACACACTTATCTTTGTACTCCTCACCTGATTGCCGTCACACATGCTTGAGACCATCTGAACCAAACAAATTAATCTTGGTCTCATCAGACCATAGGACATGGTTCCAGTAATCCATGTCCTTTGTTGACATGTCTTCAGCAAACTGTTTGCGGGCTTTCTTGTGTAGAGACTTCAGAAGAGGCTTCCTTCTGGGGTGACAGCCATGCAGACCAATTTGATGTAGTGTGCAGCGTATGGTCTGAGCACTGACAGGCTGACCCCCCACCTTTTCAATCTCTGCAGCAATGCTGACAGCACTCCTGCGCCTATCTTTCAAAGACAGCAGTTGGATGTGACGCTGAGCACGTGCACTCAGCTTCTTTGGACGACCAACGCGAGGTCTGTTCTGAGTGGACCCTGCTCTTTTAAAACGCTGGATGATCTTGGCCACTGTGCTGCAGCTCAGTTTCAGGGTGTTGGCAATCTTCTTGTAGCCTTGGCCATCTTCATGTAGCGCAACAATTCGTCTTTTAAGATCCTCAGAGAGTTCTTTGCCATGAGGTGCCATGTTGGAACTTTCAGTGACCAGTATGAGAGAATGTGAGAGCTGTACTACTAAATTGAACACACCTGCTCCCTATGCACACCTGAGACCTAGTAACACTAACAAATCACATGACATTTTGGAGGGAAAATGACAAGCAGTGCTCAATTTGGACATTTAGGGGTGTAGTCTCTTAGGGGTGTACTCACTTTTGTTGCCGGTGGTTTAGACATTAATGGCTGTATATTGAGTTATTTTGAGGGAAGAATAAATTTACACTGTTATATAAGCTGCACACAGACTACTTTTCATTGTGTCAAAGTGTCATTTTGTCAGTGTTGTCCCATGAAAAGATATACTTAAATATCTGCAGAAATGTGAGGGGTGTACTCACTTTTGTGATACACTGTATATATATATATACTGATCAGCCATCACATTAAAACCACCTCCTTGTTTCTACACTTACTGTCCATTTTATCAGTTCCACTTACCATATAGAAGCACTTTGTAGTTCTACAATTACTGACTGTAGTCCATCTGTTTCTCTACATACCTTTTTAGCCTGCTTTCACCCTGTTCTTCAATGGTCAGGACCCCCACAGGACCACTACAGAGCAGGTATTATTTAGGTGGTGGATCATTCTCAGCACTGCAGTGACACTGACATGGTGGTGGTGTGTTAGTGTGTGTTGTGCTGGTATGAGTGAATAAGACACAGCAGCGCTGCTGGAGTTTTTAAATACCGTGTCCACTCACTGTCCACTCTATTAGACACTCCTACCTAGTTGGTCCACCTTGTAGATGTAAAGTCAGAGACGATCGCTCATCTATTGCTGCTGTTTGAGTCGGTCATCTTCTAGACCTTCATCAGTGGTCACAGGACGCTGCCCACGGGGCGCTGTTGGCTGGATATTTTTGGTTGGTGGACTATTCTCAGTCCAGCAGTGACAGTGAGGTGTTTAAAATCTCCAGTAGCGCTGCTGTGTCTGATCCACTCATACCAGCACAACACACACTAACACACCACCACCATGTCAGTGTCACTGCAGTGCTGAGAATGATCCACCACCTAAATAATACCTGCTCTGTGGTGGTCCTGTGGGGGTCCTGACCATCGAAGAACAGCATGAAAGGGGGCTAACAAAGCATGTGTGTAGAAACAAGGAGGTGGTTTTAATGTTATGGCTATATTAATATACATTACATACATGGTAAAATGTAAACTTTTTATATTCTATGTACTTATGACAGTAAAATCAGACATATAAAAAGTCCCAGTCATACAAATACAACATACCATGATATACCATGAAGCCGTCAGAATCTTAAAAAAGTACCATGATACAAATCTTTGGTCATACCGCCCAGCCATAAAACAACATTAAGCAAAAATGCTAATACAACTGTGTAGATATTATTAAAATGGGCGTATGGGGGGGGGGAGTATGGGAACAACAACCAAACAACCAAAAGTTCAATTTTTCGACTTCCTGTGTGCATTTATTCTAAATCAAACATTCAATCCTAAAGAATGTTGCCTTTATTTGTGTTAGCAGTGTTCCAGCGCTACTCTTTAGCCACTTGTTAATGAGCTGCTGAGTGTAGTGTGTCAGACACCCGGCGCACCAGCGATCAATAATTCATTCAATAGTTCAATCAAGTCCATGTATCGTGTCTTCCCTGGCTAAGCTAACAATGCTTCAACCGTATCCACTAAACAGATCCAGTGATGGAAAGTATAAATGATACGATTAAATACAAGCCTACAAAATAACCACAGTTTAGCTACATCCTTAGCTTACATCTTTGCTAAGCAAAAGAGAGCTTATCTAGTTAGCATTACAATTATTTCTAAAAAAAATATTTTTTTAGTTAGAATTTAATAATTTAAAAAAGAAAAAAAGCTGTTCTAGTTAGCATAATCATATGCCTATGCCACCCCAGCAACACAATTGCCAGATATAAGCGACCACACCAACACACGTCTATAATAAACTAAACGACAATATGATGTTGTTTAGGTGAATATTCGGCCATCATTTAGCAATGTAGCTCTAGTTAACTAGTAGCTATTTAGTCATGACTTATCCATGATTTAGCAACGTAGCTCTAGTTAACTAGTAGCTATTTACTGTCCTCACACTGATGAGCCAGCTCTCCCCCTACAATAACTCAAGATCTCCCCCTACCCTGGACTCTATATTTCATTATTCACGTATATATCTACATATAGTATATATAGTGTTTTTATTATACTGTTGTAATTACCATACTGTTGTATAATAGTAATTTTTGTATATTTTTTTTATTTTATTTTACTCTACTTTTATTTACTGTATTTACTGTACTTACACTGTACTGGAGCTGCTGTAACACTCGAATCTTATCTTATTTAGTCGTGACTTATCCATGATTTAGCAATGTAGCTCTAGTTAACTAGTAGCTATTTAGTCATGACTTATCCATGATTTAGCAATGTAGCTCTAGTTAACTAGTAGCAATTTAGCTATGATTTAGCAATCTACCTCAAGTTAACTGATAACTATTTAGTCATGACTTATCCATGATTTAGCAATGTAGCTCTAGTTAACTAGTAGCAATTTAGCTATGATTTAGCAATCTAGCTCTAGTTAACTGATAACTATTTAGTCATGACTTATCCATGACTTAGCAATCTAGCTCTAGTTAACTAGTAGCAATATGGCCAGGTCTTAGCAATCTACCTCAAGGTAACTGATAGCTATTTAGTCATGACTTAGCAATTTAGCTCTGGTTAACTGGTAACAATTGAGCCATGACTTAGCATTCTAGCTGTAGTTAACTGATAGCTATTTAGTCATGCCTTATCCATGATATAGCATTCTAGCTCTAGTTAACTGATAGCTATTTAGCCATGATTTAGCAATCTAGCTCTAGTTAACTGATAACTATTTAGTCATGACTTATCCATGATTTAGCAGTCTAGCTTTAGTTAACTGGTAGCAACAGAGCCATGATTTAGCAATTTAGCTCTAGTTAATTGGTAGCAACAGAGCCATGTTTTAGCAATCTAGCTCTAGTTAACTGGTAGCAATTTAGCTATGATTTAGCAATCTAGCTTTGGTCAACTAGTAGCAACTGAGCCATTATAACTGGTAGCATTTTAGCAATCTAGCTCTAGCTAACGTAGCAATTTAGCCATGAGTTAGCAATCTAACTCTAGTTACCTAGTTGCAACTGATAACTGGTAGCATTTTAGCAATCTAACTGTAGCTAACTGATAGCAATCTAACTCTAGTTAACTAGTAACACATTTGTAGTTGTTTCCAAAACTTATACATTATACTCAGGTGCCCCAACCCCAAAACAAACTGACAGCTACATAAAAATGTAGTCATCTGCACATTTTCTTATCCCCCTTTCCAAGTATAATTTGTATAATATTGCGCTGTATGTAAAACCCATCCACCCACTGAAACCAAACTTACACCAAAAGTGCAACTCCACCACCCCGGTCATACACAATTACCCACGCTAAGACTTACCCCCTGAAGCACAGGCCCCTGCCTGTGGTCCTACAGAAGTTTGAGGTCCTCCAGGAGTTTGGGGTCCTCCAGGCGTTGGAGGCACAGGTCTCGGCCAGGGTTTTCCAGCAGGTAGGCCGATCCGCACCACCCCCACGTATTCCACAAACGTGCCCGGGAAGTCTCCTTTGTCCTGGGTGCACTCGTTTGTGCCGTGCAGCCAGCCTTTGGGGGTTTTCTCATCACCCTCCTGGTAGTCTTGGGTCAGAAGCGCTAACTTGCTTACGGTCAGAAGGTCGCCGGGCTGCATGGAGATGTCATCCCCTCTCTTGCGCTTGTACTCGTACAGCGCACGGTACTGAAAACTATCAGAGCTCATGGTACTGAGTTCTGGTCTGAGTCTGGATTGCTTTTATGGATGGCTTTGTTTAAAAAGAAAAGAAACGTATACTCCTGAATTAGCACAACCTGAGAAGTGATGTTTGTATATTTAGGATGAATTCCTCCTACAGGTTACGGGTCCATTATGGCTGGAGGTCACTGTTGCAGATGCGACAGATTCATCCAGGAGACACTTGTAGTCTGTCTGTGGTATTATGCTGATAAATGTCAACAATAATACGGACACAATATACAATAACAGACCAGTCCTGTTAACAGAAATAGCCAAGGTGCGGGAACAAGGGTGAAAGCGCTGGTTCGGGCACAGAGCGACCTTCAGAGTGGACGTCTGCTGGTCCTGCAGAGCTGTCGACAGCCGCCGGACGGTGAAGCAACATTTATTAGAGTGTTCTCTTCCTTTGGTTTTGATTGTGGTCCCAAAGACAGACATGCACAGATAGTTACTGTCCATCAATACAAGGTCCACTTCAGTGCTGTTGGTCCAAAAGATCTACAGCAACCTGAAAGTTTAATTAAAAAATGTATAGAATTAAACATTTCTTGCCATAATATTGTATTAAATATTATTAATACAGTTGTATAAAATTATAACCTCAAAGTCCCTCTGTATATAATCATATACATATATATGAAGGTCTACATAATGTATTCATGTAATCTATATGTAAACATCACCTTGCATGTAAACATCAGTCTACATGCACACACACACACACACACACACACACTACTATTAACACAGCACAGACTGATGATGCCTGAGAGCACCACTGAACTTATAGCTGCAGAAACTAGACTCACAGCACAGCGGGACAAAACTTACAATCCTTCCAGCTCGGTCCCCAAAACAGTCCCGAGTTTATACGCAAATATTCCCCCAGGATGAAGCAGTTGTAAGGTCACAGTAATGCCACTGCAGGATTCATTCGCCTCCATAAGTAAGCGTGGATTAGCGAGAGACGCCCAGCCAGACTGCTGCCAGTGACGGGCGAGTCACTTCCAACGAATCGGTTCGCACTAAACGACTCCTTTAGATGGTCCGGAGAATCGATTCGCAAGAACTTATGATTCCGAATTTTTGGGCGACGCTGTTTCTATTTCCCAGTGTTTGCATTCTGTCATGATGTATAAAGAATACGTTTACAATAAAAGCCTTAATGTAAGACAATAAGTTGAACAATTATATATAAAAAGTACCAACTGACTCTTTTGGTGGTTTCCCAAACGACAATGAATGTGCTATATATAATCTATATAAATATATTTACATAAATTAAATATCCATATCAATCCAAAGTTCAGTAAAATATATTATTGTATTATTTTTTTTACTAACCATTTTGTCCTGGTCTGGGAGGAGGTGGGTCCAGCAACACTTGGGTGTAATGGAGAAGTACACCCTGGACAATTATTGCTGGACAACAGACAGGGCAACACACACTCCCTATTTACTTACTAACTTACTTATTACTTACATACGTACATACTTGTTACTTACTTACCTATCTACTTACTTACATACTAACTTATTACCTACTTAATTACGTACTTACCAACTTACTTACAAACCTTACTATTATGTATTTACTAACTTATTACCTACTTAATTACATACTTACTAACTTACTTATTACTTACTTACATACTAACCTATTACCTACATAATTACATACATACTTATTACATACTAACTTACAAACTTACTTATGACTTACAGTACATACTAACTTATTACCTACTTACATACATACTTACTTACTTACATACTTACCTACTTTCTTAGATACTAACTTATTACCTAGTCAATTACATATGTACTTATTACATACTTACTAACTAACAAACTTACTTATTACTTACATACTCACTTATTACCTACTTAATTACATACATATGTACTTATTACTTACTTACATATTAACTTATTACCTACTTAATTACATACATATGTACTTATTACTTACTTACACATTAACTTATTACCTACTTAATTACATACATATGTACTTATTATTTACTTACATATTAACTTATTACCTACTTAATTACATACATATGTACTTATTATTTACTTACATATTAACTTATTATCTACTTAATTACATACATATGTACTTATTACTTACTTACATATTAACTTATTATCTACTTAATTACATACATATGTACTTATTACATACTTACTAACTAACAAACTTACTTATTACTTACATACTCACTTATTACCTACTTAATTACATACATATGTACTTATTACTTACTTACATATTAACTTATTACCTACTTAATTACATACATATGTACTTATTACTTACTTACACATTAACTTATTACCTACTTAATTACATACATATGTACTTATTATTTACTTACATACTAACTTATTATCTACTTAATTACATACATATGTACTTATTATTTACTTACATATTAACTTATTACCTACTTAATTACATACATATGTACTTATTACTTACTTACATACTAACTTATTATCTACTTAATTACATACATATGTACTTATTACTTACTTACATATTAACTTATTACCTACTTAATTACATACATATGTACTTATTATTTACTTACATATTAACTTATTACCTACTTAATTACATACATATGTACTTATTACTTACTTACATACTAACTTATTATCTACTTAATTACATACATATGTACTTATTACTTACTTACATATTAACTTATTACCTACTTAATTACATACATATGTACTTATTATTTACTTACATATTAACTTATTACCTACTTAATTACATACATATGTACTTATTATTTACTTACATACTAACTTATTATCTACTTAATTACATACATATGTACTTATTACTTACTTACATATTAACTTATTACCTACTTAATTACATACATATGTACTTATTATTTACTTACATACTAACTTATTATCTACTTAATTACATACATATGTACTTATTACTTACTTACATATTAACTTATTACCTACTTAATTACATACATATGTACTTATTATTTACTTACATATTAACTTATTACCTACTTAATTACATACATATGTACTTATTACTTACTTACATATTAACTTATTACCTACTTAATTACATACATATGTACTTATTATTTACTTACATACTAACTTATTATCTACTTAATTACATACAGTACAGGCCAAAAGTTTGGACACACCAGTCAAAAGTTTGGACACACCTTCTCTTCAATGTTTTTTCTAGATTATTTTTATTTTCTACATTGTAGATTAATACTGAAGACATCCAAACTATGAAGAATTATGTAGTGAACCAAAAAGTGTTAAACAAACCAGAATATGTTTTATATTTTACCAACTCTACCTCTGCACAACCCAACTGATAGTATCAAACACATTAAAAAAGCAACAAATTCCAAAAATTCACTCTAGACAAGGTGCAAACATTCATTGAAAACCATTCCAGGTGGAAACCTAATAAAGCTGGTTGAGAAAATTTCAAAGAGTGTGCAAATCTGTCATTAAAGCAAAAGATGGCTACTTTGAAGAATCTAAAATATAAAACATATTCTGGTTTGTTTAACACTTTTTTGTTTACTACATAATTCCATATGTGTTCCTTCATAGTTTGGATGTCTTTAGTATTAATCTACAATGTAGAAAATTTTAAAAAAAATTAAGAAAAACCACAGGAATGAGAAGGTGTGTCCAAACTTTTGGCCTGTACTGTACATATTTACTTATTACTTACTTACCTACTTATGTACATACTTAATTACCTAATTGTCTACTAACTTACAAACCTATTACTTACTTATTTACTAACTTATTACCTACTTAATTACACACAATTATTTACTTATAAACTTACTTACTTACACACTGTATATGATATACCTTCATATATCATACATATATGGAGTACATATCAGGAGTAACAGAACACAGACGTAACCTATTGAAACTTTTTACAGACAGCGTTAGGCTGCAAACATAAAACCAAAAAACATGTTGTTATGCAGCACCACAACCACCATGTTGATACAACCATTTTCATTTTAATATTTAGAATATACTGTAGAATAGAATATACAGTAGAATATAATCGAGGGGGAAATAGTGTTCCATCCCTGCAGTGGTGTTCAAGAGACTTGCAGAATTATGATAAAATTGGAAAATGGCAATTCTGCCTAGCAACATGACTCAGGGCAGCACGGTGGCACAGTGGGTAGAGTTGTCGCCTGTGTGTGTGTGTGTGTGTGTGTGTGTGTGTGTGTGTGTGTGTGTGTGTGTGTGTGTGTGTGATGGACCCGTTTGAGGTGTATTCTGCGTTTGGTTATGTGAGAGTAAGCTGTGTGAAAGTCAGAGGTCTAAATTTTAGCCTGCACTTTTTTGGCATTGAATCAAAAGAGTCAAAATTGCGATTCGATTCATTTAAACAGGTTTGCTCGGATGAATCAGATCAGTAAGTAAGTAAGTAAGTCGCAGTGCCCAAATCCAAAGACCCACGCTCAGTGACGTCACGCACCACCAACTCCAGACAGAACAGAGGGTACAGCATGGTACATCAAGAACCCAGTACAATCAGTTTTATATCTATTTCTTTAATAATTAATTGATGTGTTATTATTACGTACACCTGACCTGGTTTTTAGATCAGATCTTATAAAGCAATAAAAAAAATAGGCAATAAAAAAGTTTCTGAAGTAAGGCTCACTCATCGCGACAGGTAAAGATCAGTCATAATCTGCTGTCTGTTCTCCAACCTGAAGAGCTTTCAAAGACGTTCACAGCTACGCCTCATTAATTTTCTCTTTTAGTGACTCAGTAAAGCCCTAAATCTCCAGGTGACTGCACCCCAGTCCCCACTCACATGCTCATTTACATCCAAGGTACTTTTGTCAGGAACGTTTTCAAGAACTCAAGAACTGGGTGTGTTTTTACCCAGTAAATATAGCTCACCAATCACTGAATCTAGTTCTAGTTTCAGCATTTCACCCTCTAAAACATCAGCTCTCCAAATGTAACTACACTACATGACCAAAATATGTGGACACAACCATAAGCTTGTTAATTATATTTTATCAAGTTGCTGCTGTAACTGTGTCTATTGTTCTGGACTTGCTTTAAGAGAATTTAGATTGTGTCAAGTAAGGCTGGCTTGCAATCAACATTCCAATTCATCCCACTGGAGTTTTTTCAAACCAAACTTGACAAACCATGTCTTTATGGGACAGCCATAATGGAAATAAATGGCCATTTATATTTCTGTCATAAAATGGTATTTCTTTCTTTTGATTATTGTACAAGAATAACTATAGAATATTACACCATTTTAATATGGTGTTGGTCCCCCTTTTGCTGCCCCATACACAACAAACTGTGATGCACTGTGTATTCTGACACCTTTCTATCAGAACCAGCTTTAACTTCTTCAGCAGTTTGAGTTACAGTAGCTCGTCTGTTGGATCGGACCACACGGGCCAGCCTTCACTCCCCACGTGCATCAATGAGCCTTGACCGCCCATGACCCTGTTGCCGGTTTACCACTGTTCCTTCCTTGGACCACTTTTGATAGATACTGACCACTGCAGACCGGGAACACCCCACAAGAGCTGCAGTTTTGGAGATGCTCTGACCCAGTCGTCTAGCCATCACAATTTGTGCCTCGTCAGACTCGCTCAGATCCTCACGCTCGTCCATTTCTCCTGCTTCTAACATCAACTTTGAGGATGAAATGTTCACTTGCTGCCTAATATATCCCCCCCACTAACAGGTGCCGTGATGAAGAGATAATCAGTGTTATTCACTTCACCTGTCAGTGCTCATAATGTTGTGCCTTGTCGGTGTACATTACTGCATACACACTGTGTGCACAGATATATGACTGTGGAGGTTAGATATGAAATTATCACAGTGATAAATTGTAGAAAAGCTTTTCCAGAAGTGTGAAGACTTTCATTAACCCAGTGTCAAAATGGATATAGATCTGAAACAACCAATCACAGAGAGTCCAACAAATCCACACAATATCTGCTTGGTCTGAATTATTACACTAACAATGTATTCTCACACTATAGAGCAGGGGTGTCAAACTCATTTTTGCCGAGGGCCACAACTGCATTATGGTGGCCCTCAAGGGGCCGATTGTAACGTATCCTGCTGTGATTGTGGTCTGCGTTTTAAGTCTTGGACAATTTGTTGTTTTTCTTTGAGGCTAAATTCTGTGTTTGGTGTCAAAATGCCAAATTCTTTCTGTACATTTATATTGTACTCCTTTACCACAGACACAGCCTTAGAACACAAGAGACGAACCGGTTTCTTTTCTTGAAGCACAAACTTGTTTTCACTTTCACATCTTTCATTTAATTTCCTCCTTCTGCTTCAATTTTCTATTCTTGTACAATTTGGGATTATTTGTAAATATTTCTCACTATCACTTGTTGGAAAACCGCCTCAGTTAAACGCTAATGTGGAAACACTGCCATCTAGTCATGGGATGCGGTCACTTTGCGGGTTACAAAATCGGCATGCATTGTGGGAGATGCAGTTTATGTACGATTTTACAGTGTATTTTAAGACAATCGTACCTCTTTTCAGCTCTCACGGGCCACATAAAATGACGTGGCGGGCAGGATTTGGCCTGCGGGCCTTGAGATTGACACATGCTATAGAGAGAAGCCTTGGTGGTGGATGCTTAGCCTCACATGTTATCAGAATTAATGGTAGGCCTCAAGTCACTGTAAGAGTTCCTTCCACTGCGGGTCAGGGGATCAGTGGTGACCCTGGTGCTGCTGGTACAATCAAATAATTAATCCTGACTGTAATTAATTGAGTGATGCAAACTATGGAGGTAATGGTACGTTAATACTGGCAGCATCGTAATTACCTTCAAAACATTACAGCCATTGTTTACTTCCATTGTCATGTAAATGCATGTTAACATTTTAGGAGAAAAAATTATGTAATAGGCTCAGTCGCTGCACAGTAAATGGTAAATTGATACCCAGGCCCTGATTACAAAGTTAGTTTGTGTAAAAACATGCACTCGGACACATATGAAGATGTTTTATGTGAAACAACGCAATTCAATAATGTGCACACACACGCTTAGGCTTTAGGTGTCAAAGTGAAGCTCTGGGTCTCAATCCGCACCCAATATTCAACACAGTGTGCTGGAAATAGGAGCCTCGACATCAGCCGAAATCCAATTTAGCAGACAATTTAATATACAGGATATAGGTATTTTAAAAACAGCAGCTCTATTCTGCTCCATGTGCAGCCTGATAAGGTAAATTCCAAACAAATACATTACGTGCATGAGATTCTCCCTCTACACTTTATTCGTTTTACATTTCCATTCTCAATTTCTCTCGCTCTCTGTGCATCCATCTCTCACGCAAACTTAATAATACCTGCGGAAAACAATGTGCAAGCTTGTTTATACTGATATTACTGAGGATTGCTGGTGTTATTTTATATTGCGTATTTGCTGTGATATGGCAGCACCAGCATGGTCCTGGAGACCTGGGTTCCATCCGCACCACCTTACAGTCTGTGGAAAGACCTGCAGGTTCTTTATGTTTCACTGTAGGTTCCTTTAAGGTACTCTATTTTCTTACAGCCTCCTAAAAACATGCAAATGTTAATTGAATCCTCTAAATCGCCCTAGGTTTGGGTGAACGAATGGGTGATGCCTGTCTAGGGTGTCTGGGATCCAGTAATAAATGAGTATTTGCATTAACAAACATGTAGTTTTTCTACTTAAGGATGCAAATTAGATGACAGCATCAGAGCAGCTACGTTCATTTATTGCCAGACGTGTTGTTATCAAGCTGAAGACTAAAAGAAGGTAAAAAGTTAATTCAAGTATGAGCTGCAGAACAGATTTTTAAATATAGTTAACATTTTCAAAAGGATTTTAATTCTGAAAGAGCTCCTGTGCAGAGATGAGAGAACCTGGTGGACAGCCGACCATCCCTGCAACCAGGGCTGGACTGGGAACAAAATTCAGCCCTGGACTTTTGGACTGGATCGCGCCACACATATCACCCCCTAATCAAATGTTAGATGATTGATATTAATAGTTTTCATCTATCTTATCTAATGTTATTAACTCACTATAATAAAAATTTAAATAATAAAAAAATAACTACAAAAAAATATATATATATTAGGGCTGTCAAGGTTAACGCGATAATAACGCATTAACGCGATCCCAATTTAACGTGATAAAAAAAATAGTGCCGTTAACGCAAATTCTATTTGGCCCTGCGAGTCATCCGTAGTTCATGTTGAGACTTGACCGTGCACGGCATCTCTCATTAAGACGGCGTTTCTCAAAGTGTGGGGCGTTTCTCAAATGTAACCGAGCGTCATAGTGATGCACTTTCTTAATAAAGAAATAAATACACGCTATATTCACAAATTGTCGGGAGCAGAACACTTTATTAACTTCTTCTGTTACGGTACCGAATAGCGGACAGCGAGAGTCATCGCGTTAGCCAAGCATGCCATTCCATGAACTATGGAAGCCCCAAAGGGTCAAAACACACTCACTTCGTGTAGAAACGTCCATCAAACCTCCATCAAAGTCTGTTACAATAACTACGCCTTATCCCACCTAAAGCACCGCTGATCTACAATGTTTGCTGATGGAGAAATTTTAACCTACAATCTGACATAAATATGAAGTCAGGGGTCTCTGCTGGATAGTATTACTGCCTAGTATGTGAGTGAATAAAACTCCCTTAAAGTTTTCTCGTCCCAGCAGTTTTTAACATAAGTACATTTAGCATAAAATGTGTTCACCATTTTAATTGTAACATTTCACTTAAAAATCCTTGTTTTCTTCTTATAAAATTTACAATTTCTTAAATGGTTCTATTGGATTTCCCCATCCTGTCTCATTAAACCGCAAGAAATAAAATTAAACCTTTCTTTCATTAAACCTTCAACATTGGTAGATATGCTTTTTTCACACTTTTATTCACACGTGATTCACGTTTGTTCCAAATTAGTGCAAAGAAATAAATCGCATGTGTAAATACAAATATGTTGACGAGGGAAATGAACCATGTGAGCTATGCACATAATCACTCTAAAAATGTCCTGAACAACTGCATTTTCCTTCCTGTGTTATAGAGGACAAGACAGTGTTTACTTTTTTCTGAAGAGCAGAGACTAATGGTACCATCTCAAATTATATCCACCGCCCTATGTAGTGCACTATGTTGGACGTGACATAATAGAACAAAAATCGTCCATAAAACGGCTGGTTTAAAGCCCCTAGTATCCATCAGTAGCTTAGATAACTACTTATTAATCATTCAGTGACTGTTAAAAGAAATGGTTTGTACGGTTAGGAAGTACACTAAGTAGGGCATAGGCGACATTTGAGATGGGCCCACAGTCTCTTCTTAAACGGCGTTACTAACGAAGCAGAGGCACTGAACACTAACTATTCCTTTTCTGCTCTCTGGCTATGCTGTAGTTCCTCACTGCCAAACAGGTTGTCCAGTTTCCTGCACAACCTTCTTTTTTCTGTTTTTTATCACGGGCTTTTTCTGCACCTGTACGCTTTTTCGACCCTTTCTCCATCTCACACTCATTCATAGTGTTTGTACTGGTGGTTGTGATTACGGTTTATCCTGGGGGAGGGACATTTCTGTGATTGGCCAACGGACATGCAGCGAGGATACTGTGGTGGGCCAATGCACACTTCAGGATTATTATTCAGAAATATTTAAAACAGAATTTATTTTTCACTCCCTCAGCGGCCCACATACAGAGCGGCCCACCGGGAAAACTCCCGACCCTCCCGATGGCCAGTCCATCCCTGTGTGCAGCTATGCAGCTCCATACACAACAAACTGTGCTGCTCTGTGTATTTAGCAGTTTGAACTCTGTGAACTTCTTCAGCAGTTTGAGCTACAGGAGCTCGTCTGTTGGATCGGACCACACGGGCCATCAATGAGCCTTGGTCGCCCATGACCCGGTCGCCGGTTTACCATTGTTTCTTTCTTGGAGCACTTTTGATAGATACTGACCACTGCAGACCAGGATTATATACAGTCACAACTGTAAATCGCTTGGATTAAAGTGTCTGAATGCTGTAAATGTACTTTTGTGTGATAAAACATTTTAAATATGTAAAATAGAAGATTTTTCTCTCGTGGTATCAGACTGTAAGATGTTCGTTCTTGCATGTTGATGGACGTCATGCCGGGCTGGAGTGAATTTAAACTTTGAGTAAAAGAGCACAAAGCATCAGAGAAACTTTAAAATCATTTTCTGAAAGCGCATCATGTGATGTTCACACGTCGTATTCATTCATACAAGGGTACAAACACGTCTAGATAAAAGCTCAACTAAATTTGTCCCTTGACGCTGAAGCAGAGCGTCGATCCTTCACATCCATCACACCCCTCACCTTCATCGTGATTTATTTTAAACATTTATGTGCTGTGATAAAATCCTCTGTCATTACTGAGTTTTGTTTTTATTTTGCTTTTATTTTACTCAGATTTCTTCATTATTTTATTTCTGACTTTAAGACCTGAATGAATAATAATTCCCTCATGATCTTTTAAATATAATTTTATGTCAAAGTTAGATATTTTTACAAAAGAAAAACAGAAGAAAAAGACTAAAAAGTAAACACAATAACACAGATTCAACTGCTGTTGTATAGCCAAAAGTGTTTGGACAACCATGTGATAGACATTCCATGTGAAAACCACTTGATATAAATCAGTTTCACTCCTTCAGTCAAGATGGACAGATGGACCAACGAACAGACAGACAGAGAAATAGATAATTATATACAGTAGATAGACAGACAGACAGACAAACAGACAGATAATTATTAAATAATTATATAGACAGACAGACATATATTATAATTATAGACAGACAGACAGACAGACAGACAGACAGACAGACAGATAAATAGATAGACAGACAGATGGATAGATAGATAGATAGACAGACAGATAATTATTAAATAATTATATAGATAGACAAACAGACATACTATATTTATAGACAGACAGACATATGATAGATAGATAGACAGTCAGACAGACATATATATAGATAAATAGGTAGGTAGACAGACATAAAGACAGATATACAGCAAGATACTGTAATAATAGACAGACAGATCAACAGACAGACAGACAGACAGACAGACAGGTAGATAGATAGACGACAGACAGACAGATAGATAAACAGACAGATAATTATTAAATAATTATATAGACAAACAGACATACTATAATTATAGACAGACAGACATGATAGACAGACAGACATACAGACAGATAGACAGCATGATACTATAATAATAGACAGACAGATCAGCAGACAGACAGACAGACGGATAGATAGATAGATAGATAGATAGATAGATAGATAGATAGATAGATAGATAGATAGATAGATAGATAGATAATTATTAAATAATTATATAGACAGACATATACTATAATTATAGACAAATAGATAAATAGATAGATAGACTATAATGCTAGACCGACAGATAGACCGACAGATAGACAGACAGACAGATTGACAGATGGACAGACAGACAGATATATAGACTTTGTTATCATTGTAGTTATACATTAAAACTTTGGTGGCTCAAGGACCCAACATTGGCTGCATGGCATAGCTGGGATTCGAACCCCCAACCTTTCGATTGATAGGGCCTGAAGCTCCTCCCACTGTCCCACTCTACACTAGAGGTTAATGATGCTGAGAGCAGCAGTGATGATGATCAGCACCACTCTCAGCTACATGCACACATTGTGACATCATCATGATGACATCACCACACTCCACACCTCTGGTATAAATTGCTGCGTTTCATGTGTTTGTGCTCATTTGATCTGAGACGCCGAGACAGTAAGCAGCATGAACATGTTCTCCTGTCGGACTGTTCCATCTGACGAAGACGAGCCGCACAGGCGGGTAAACGAACCGGAGAAGAAGGTAAAGAAGAGAAAATGGTGGCAGAGACGCCAGAAGGTAGAGATGCAGGACGTGGAGGGTGAGAAGGGAAACGGGGTAAAGGGTGAAGAGATGGGGCAAGGAGTGGGGCAGAAGGTTTTAGAGGACCACGCAGACCAAATACCAAAGATGGAGAAGCAGGTGGTTCTGGGAAAAAACAAACCTGAGAAGAAAGTAAAGAAGAGAAAATGGTGGCAGAGACGCCAGAAGGTAGAGATGCAGGACGTCGAGGGTGAGAAGGGAAATGAGGTGATGGTAGAGAGGGAGAATGAAGGATTGGAGAACCAGGTAACACATGTGGAAGAGCAGATGGTTCTGGAGAACCAAACAGAAAAACTGGAAGAGCAGGTGGTTCTGGAGAACCAAATACAGAACCTGGAGAAGCAGGTTGCTCAGGAGAGTCAGATGGATAAATTGGATGAGCAGGCAGTTCTAGAGGACCAGAAGCTGGTAAAGAAGATAGTTCTGGTTATAGAGATAGTGATGAAGGAGGTAGAGGTGCAGGTGGCTCCGCTGTACCCCATGCCAAATTTAGAGAATAAAATGGTCCTCAAAAACCAGGCACAAAGGCTGGAGAAGCAGGTGGTTTTGATGGACCCCATGGCAAATTTAGAGAAGACAATGGTCGTCAAAAACCAGGCACAAAGACTGAAGATGCAGGTGGTTCTGATGGACCCCATGCCAAACTTAGAGGAGAAAATGGTCCTCAAAAACCAGGCACAAAGGCTGGAGAAGCAGGTGGTTCTGATGGACCCCATGTCAAATTTAGAGAAGAAAATGGTCCTCAAAAACCAGGCACAAAGACTGAAGATGCAGGTGGTTCTGATGGACCCCATGCCAAACTTAGAGGAGAAAATGGTCCTCAAAAACCAGGCACAAACGCTGGAGAAGCAGGTGGTTCTGATGGACCAGGTAAAGCATGTGGAGGAACGGGTGGTTCTTCAGAACCACATGCAAAACTTGAAGGTTCAGGCAGTTCAGACAATCCCAATGAAGATGCATGAGAAGCAGGTGGTTTGTAGAAACCAAATGCAGAACCAGGTGGTTCTCATGGTGGAACGGGATCGGCTGGTAGTTATGGGTGATTGGATGAACAAAATGGTAAAGCATCTGAGTAAGAACATGGTTTTGATGGTTGGGACTGATAAACCTGAGAGGGATCTGATGGACCAGTCAGGGACTTTGGAGCAGGTGGGTTTACAGGACCAGAGAGATAATCTGGAAGCACAGATGGTTCTGAGGAACCAAAAGAATGAATCAAACAAGTGGGTGGTTCTAGTCGTGGATAGAAAGAAACTGGATGACATGGATGAAGCACCTGAGCACCAGTGGACAGAATTGCAGGATCCAGCGGCTTTGGAGCTCCTGGAGGAGCAGAACCTGGATAGAGGATGCACTGAAGGTACGTTTGAAGGATTTTATAGATAAATGGTGGTGAGCTGATGAAGGTGAACATTACAAACTGAATCGCGTTTCATTTCTCCATCAGATCCACTGCAGTCTGTCATTCTGAAGAACATCTCCAAGGTGGCTTTAAAAAAATCGGACCTCGAGCAGCCGCAGGACTACGTCCTAGTTCCTCCCATCGTTGAAGCCCAACCTGGAGAGTCCGGGGCTCTGATGGAGACCGCGTGTGAAGATGAAGGTCTGGTTTCAATTCAGAAATACACGTTATACACGCTAGGTGGAGTAACGCTGGAGTTTCCTGTAACACGTGTGTGTGTGTGTGTGTGTGTGTGTGTCGTCTCTGTGTTGCTGTGTAGGCGTGTCCGAAGTTGAGGAGAACCAACCTGAGAACCACACGCCCAGTACCGGCTACAAGATCCTCAAAGGGTTTGTCATCGGCGCTGCTGTCGTGTTGACGGTCATCATGGCTTCCCGTCGACTGCCCTCGATCTTCAGGCTCCGAATCTGATCCGCATCCGGAGAACGTGGGGCAGCGCGAATCACCCAATCACACGCCGGCCACCAAAAAGCAACTTTTCCAAAAGCAAAATAAAAATAAATAAAATGCATTCATGGACGTGTTGGTTTGATTTTGTGCACGCTGAGAAAGAATTCCATTCCACTGGGGAACACAAGGGCGGCGCTCACGGACCCGGTGGAATGAAATCCAGCAATGGACAGATTACACACATTACAGATAGTTGTAGCACTTGATTCATCATATCAGGTCAGTTTCTTCCATCGCTCTGTGGTCCAGTTCTGATGCTCACGTGCCCATTGGTGGAGCTTTTGGTGGTGGACAGGGGTCAGCATGGGCACCCTGACTGGTCTGCCGCCAGGGCTGGACTGGGAACAAAATTCAGCCCTGGACTTTTGGACTGGATCGCGCCACACATATCACCCCCTAATCAAATGTTAGATGATTGATATTAATAGTTTTCATCTATCTTATCTAATGTTATTAACTCACTATAATAAAAATTTAAATAATAAAAAAATAACTACAAACAAATATATATATATTAGGGCTGTCGAGGTTAACGCGATAATAACGCATTAACGCGATCCCAATTTAACGTGATAAAAAAAATAGTGCCGTTAACGCAAATTCTATTTGGCCCTGCGAGTCATCCGTAGTTCATGTTGAGACTTGACCGTGCACGGCATCTCTCATTAAGACGGCGTTTCTCAAAGTGTGAGGCGTTTCTCAAATGTAACCGAGCGTCGTAGTGATGCACTTTCTTAATAAAGAAATAAATACACGCTATATTCACAAATTGTCGGGAGCAGAACACTTTATTAACTTCTTCTGTTACGGTACAGAATAGTGGACAGCGAGAGTCATCGCGTTAGCCAAGCATGCCATTCCATGAACTATGGAAGCCCCAAAGGGTCAAAACACACTCACTTCGTGTAGAAACGTCCATCAAACCTCCATCAAAGTCTGTTACAATAACTACGCCTTATCCCACCTAAAGCACCGCTGATCTACAATGTTTGCTGATGGAGAAATTTTAACCTACAATCTGACATAAATATGAAGTCAGGGGTCTCTGCTGGATAGTATTACTGCCTAGTATGTGAGTGAATAAAACTCCCTTAAAGTTTTCTCGTCCCAGCAGTTTTTAACATAAGTACATTTAGCATAAAATGTGTTCACCATTTTAATTGTAACATTTCACTTAAAAATCCTTGTTTTCTTCTTATAAAATTTACAATTTCTTAAATGGTTCTATTGGATTTCCCCATCCTGTCTCATTAAACCGCAAGAAATAAAATTAAACCTTTCTTTCATTAAACCTTCAACATTGGTAGATATGCTTTTTTCACACTTTTATTCACACGTGATTCACGTTTGTTCCAAATTAGTGCAAAGAAATAAATCGCATGTGTAAATACAAATATGTTGACGAGGGAAATGAACCATGTGAGCTATGCACATAATCACTCTAAAAATGTCCTGAACAACTGCATTTTCCTTTCTGTGTTATAGAGGACAAGACAGTGTTTACTTTTTTCTGAAGAGCAGAGACTAATGGTACCATCTCAAATTATATCCACCGCCCTATGTAGTGCACTATGTTGGACGTGACATAATAGAACAAAAATCGTCCATAAAACGGCTGGTTTAAAGCCCCTAGTATCCATCAGTAGCTTAGATAACTACTTATTAATCATTCAGTGACTGTTAAAAGAAATGGTTTGTACGGTTAGGAAGTACACTAAGTAGGGCATAGGCGACATTTGAGATGGGCCCACAGTCTCTTCTTAAACGGCGTTACTAACGAAGCAGAGGCACTGAACACTAACTATTCCTTTTCTGCTCTCTGGCTATGCTGTAGTTCCTCACTGCCAAACAGGTTGTCCAGTTTCCTGCACAACCTTCTTTTTTCTGTTTTTTATCACGGGCTTTTTCTGCACCTGTACGCTTTTTCGACCCTTTCTCCATCTCACACTCATTCATAGTGTTTGTACTGGTGGTTGTGATTACGGTTTATCCTGGGGGAGGGACATTTCTGTGATTGGCCAACGGACATGCAGCGAGGATACTGTGGTGGGCCAATGCACACTTCAGGATTATTATTCAGAAATATTTAAAACAGAATTTATTTTTCACTCCCTCAGCGGCCCACATACAGAGCGGCCCACCGGGAAAACTCCCGACCCTCCCGATGGCCAGTCCATCCCTGCCTGCAACACTCCTTAAATCAGAAATTTATAGCAAAGGGGCATTTCAAGGGCTCTGCAGAAAAAAAAAAGATTCTCAGGTGTAATTGAATGAAAATTAAACTCTCTGGGCAGAACTGTATACATCTGCAACAAAAATACAATCAGGCACCAGTAATCACCTGGCTAACCTGCCTAAGGTGACAACCCTCAAAGACTGCACAAACTCAGACTGGTGCAAGACTTCCTGCCCCTGCATTCTGCACAGGCATCTCTTCTGCCAGTTAGGGTCCTCACACAGCGTATGAAGACCCACCCACCCACACATAGTCCAGTTCCCACCCTGCAGAAACGGTGGCCAATTAGTATCTGCTGCAGGCACTGCCAATTATGCCCGCCAGATGGCGCCCAGCAGACTGGTGGCAACGCCAAGTTTTGAACCAAGGAGTTCATAATCTCTGTGCTGGTGTGCAAGCAGAATATCCTCTTGCCATTTAATGTGACAAAGCTTGAGAGGATCTGCCATGAAGAATGGGGTAAACTGACCAAATCCAAGTGTGCAAAGCTTGTAGAGATGTAGCTAGAAGACCCACAGCCAAAGGGATCTCAACAAAGTAATGAACAAAAGATTCGTATATCTTTGTGAATTAGAAAATTTAGTTTTTGCAGTGCAGGTACTCCCTGTGGGTTTCCTCTGGGAGCGCCGGTTTCCTCCCAAAGTACAAAGACGTGCAAGTGAGGTGAATTGTAGATACAAAACTGTCCATGACTGTGTTTGACATTAAAGATTTGAACTGATGAATCTTGTGTAGGCAGTAACTACCTGTCCTGTCATGAATGTAACCAAAGTGTGGAAAACATGATAAAGAAATACATCATTTGGTTATTTAACCAAGTCCAACCACTTCATTTAGAGTTACAGATTTGCCCAGCGTGTTAATGTTTTCTAAATTTGTGCAACTATATACACAATGAATGAATTTTAAATGTATGTGTATGTACAAAGTATTACTACTGAAAACAACTCTAACCAGGTCAAGTCCAATTTATTTGTATAGAGCTTTTTACAACAGACTTAAAGCAACTTAAAGCAGCATCCAGGAACGACAGACCAAAAACCCATGATAAGCATTTACATTTACATTTACATTTTCGGCATTTAGCAGACGCTCTTATCCAGAGCGACTTACAGAAGTGCTTCCATAGTAAACATTTCATTTCTCTAGTTTAAGTAAACAACAGTTCAAGAACACAAATCTGCTAAAACCCTGTTAGAACCAAAGTGTTTTGTTTTTTAAATGAAAAAGAAATGAATAAGAGTGTTAGTAAGTAAGTAAGTACAAGTCAGCTTAAGTGCTCAGTAAAGAGGTGATGAAGGTTTTTAATCGTTTTTTAAAGACAGAAAGACAGTACAGAGAAGAGCCTTGATGCTCGTCTTCCTCGAGTCCTGGGTGGAGGATCAAGTTTAGCGAGACTAGTGGTTCGGAGGTTGCGTGATACAGAGCGGTTTGATTAGACCTTGAAGGTAGCTTGGGGCTGGTCCATTTTTGGCTTTTTAGGCGAGCATCAGAGTTTCAAACTGAATGCGTGGAGCTACAGGAAGCCAGTGAGGAGAACGCAGCAGTGGGGTGAGATGGCAGCAGTGGGGTGATGTGGCAGCAGTTGGGTGATGGTGTGGCAGCAGTGGGGTGATGTGGCAGTGTTTAGGTTGGTTAAAAACCAGACGGGCAGCTGCATTTTGAATGAGCTGCAATGGTTTAATAGTGGACATAGGAGCTCCTGCCAGGAGGGAGTTGCAGTAGTCCAACCGTGAGATTACAAGTGATTGGACCAGAATCTGAGTAGCTTCCATGGAGAGAAATGGCCGAATCTTCCTGATGTTGTAGAGGAGGAACCGGCACGATCTTGTCATGTTGGCTACACATGGAGAGAAGGTCAGCTGGTTATCCAGGACAACACCAAGGCTCCTTACATTAGCAATCAAACCAAGGGCAACCGCAACAAGAAAAAACTCCCTTAAAATTACAGGAAGAAACCTTGACTGTAAGGTTTCGGCGGCGTCAGTAGAACCTACCACCGGTTCCTGGCGTCGCAGGCCTTACAGATCACCTAGGAGCATGGCCTCATATAGACGGCCAGCTCATTAGGGTGAACGACCTGCAGCTGCGACTTCCCTATTTAAGGGGGCGTCACCAGGCTGCAGGCGTCGCACCTTTTGTTTCCTTTTCTTTCTTTTGTTTGGCATGGTGACACACCACGAACTTGCTTTCTTAGGGACAGTCTGGTTACCCCCGGCGCTCCTAGAGCGTTGGGGTGTGTAGGTCGCAAGGCCGAGGTAAGCTAGGGTTTTGGTTCTCTTGGTTAGGGATAGCTGGTGCGGTTTTTTACAGTCCTCGAGCTGTTGTTTATTTTTGGTGTTTAGATTCAGCTATCGCTAGCAATGCTAGCATGAAGCTAAGACCAAGCTAACCGCTATCTCACAGCAGCCCTTAAGCCAAAAGCTGCCGCGGGTTCTTTACAGCCGTCGTGGCTAAGCGGTTAAGCCATTGCTTTTCCGTGTCCGTTAGTCCCGGTTCAAATCCACCCTTTTGACTCCTATGCCAATGTTTTTCTTACCCAGTCACTACGTGCTGGTGTTAATGCCTGAGTGGCTTTTATTATAAGCCGTTTTCGCTCCGGCCATTCCCAGTCTCTACGTACTGGTGACAATGCCCGAGTGGCTTTTATTATAAGCCGTTTTCGCTCCGGCCATTCCCAGTCTCTACGTACTGGTGTTAATGCCCGAGTGGCTTTTATAATAAGCCGTTTTCGCTCCGGCCATTCCCAGTCTCTACGTACTGGTGACAATGCCCGAGTGGCTTTTCGTATAAGCCGTTTTCGCTCCGGCCATTCCCAGTCTCTACGTACTGGTGACAATGCCCGAGTGGCTTTTATTATAAGCCGTTTTCGCTCCGGCTCCTTCCCAGTCCCGACGTGCTGGTGTTAATGCCCGAGTGGCTTTTATTATAAGCCGTTTTCGCTCCGGCCATTCCCAGTCTCTACGTGCTGGTGTTAATACTCGAGTGGCTTTGACAATAAGCCGATTTTTGCTTTTTTGTTTTCGTTACCCGGGTTTTCAGTTTGATGTTTTTTCCCGTTGCGGCATTTGTAAGCGCACAGGCTTTTCTTTATTTTCCCCCAGCGATAGCGCACGAGGTTAGCGAACCCCTTTGCGCCAGAGCGATCGGGGTTTGCGCCTCGCGTCTGGCTTCGCTTTTTTCCCTTGTGTGTGTTCTTTGTTTTTCTCTATCAGTTACCTGCGGTGCCAGCAGCTTCGTCCGGGGTTCCCCACCCCGATCCAGTTATGTTTTCCTTTGCGTGGTCTTTTGTTTATAATTATTTATTGTTAAATAAAGAATTATAATTTAATTTATCTCTGCATCTTGGGTCCTTTCTCTCCCCACGTAACATTGACAGGAACCAGACTCAGAAGGGACCTCCGTCCTCCATACGTGGCCTGGAGAATAATTGAATGAAAAAGATTTAAACAGCTCAAACATACACAAAATTAATTTAAACTAAAAGTTATAATTAGAGGAAAGTGTAAACAAGCAGTTGGAGTTCTTCATTATTCAGTCCAGTCTGTGATAAAGTCAGTGGTGAGTTCTGGACATTATCGGTGCAAACATGCCAGGTTTCCATCATATCTAGCAGGAGCAGCATTGTTGGCACAGCAGTCTCAGCTTGCAGGATTTAACCTCAGGTGGGTGAACAGGTTTTTATCAGAACCACAGAATCTTTGTGTTACTCTATAATTTGCCTAGCGGTAAAACTTTTAACTCCAGAGATTTAATTTAGTATTCCACACAGAGCTGTGCTCTCTCACCCATCCCTCCACTATATTAGCTTGGCTTTAATGAATATTACCAGTCTTGTCATATAACGAGCTGCACTTCTGTATATGAAGTCGACCTTCGTGTGTTAGGATCATTAAAACGAGCTCTCTCTCCTCCTGCCCTTTACTCTGGGAATATTCCAGCACTTCACCTTCTGCTTTTATTCGCATAATGACGTGGGAGCATGGACGGCTCTATAACCCGCTTCAGATGAAGACCTCGTGGCACTAAATTTCCCAGCTCACCACCGCTTCCTACTCCTACTACATCCTTATGCACTTTTTACCTCCTTTACAGGGCCACATCGATATACCCCCCCACTCCACTACAGGTTACGCTGTGTATAAGACGCAGTCTGGCTAAGAGGATGCAATATTTATACGATTCCAGTAATAGCAGGAGCTTTTGAAGTGGTTGTGTGGCCTAGAAAATAACTGAAAAAAACAAGGTGTAAGGAAAAAGTAGCACACAGAGAAAAGAGATGGAAGTCAGGGCAGAAAAACACTCCAAAAGCTTGGAGGATCAAAAGAGTCTAAGTTTGGCTTAACCTGAGTTTTAGGTTTGCATGTTTATGTAAAGGCGGCACGGCGGCTCGGTGGGTAGCACTGTCGCCTCACAGCAAGTTCAATCCCCAGGCGGTGCAGTCCGGGTCCTTTCTGTGCGGAGTTTGCATGTTCTCCCCGTGTCTGCGTAGGTTTTCTCCGGGAGCTCTGGTTTCCTCCCACAGTCCAAAAACATGCAGTCAGGTTAATTGGAGACACTGAATTGCCCTATAGGTGAATGTGTATATCTGTGTCTGCCCTGCGATGGACTGGCACCCCATCCAGGGTGTTACTGTGTGCCTTGCACCAATTGAAAAGCTGGGATAGGCTCCAGCACCCCCCGCGAGCCTAATTGGAGAAACGGTTAAGAAAGTGAATGAGTGAGTGTTAAACCCATAGGGTTTCATATGATGTCGGCCCACCCTTTGCATCTACAACAGCTTCAACTCTTCTGGGAAGGCTTTCCACAAGGTTTAGGAGTGTGTTTATGGGAATTTTTGACCCTTCTTCCAGAAGCGCATTTGTGAGGTCAGACACTGATGTTGGACGAGAAGGCCCGGCTCACAGTCTCCGCTCTAATTCATCCCAAAGGTGTTCTATCAGGTTGAGGTCAGGACTCTGTGCAGGCCAGTCAAGTTCTTCCACACCAAACTCGCTCATCCACGTCTTTATGGAGCTTGCTTTGTGCACTGGTGCGCAGTCATGTTGGAACAGGAAGGGGCCATCCCCAAACTGTTCCCACAAAGTTGGGAGCATGAAATTGTCCAAAATTTCTTGGTATGCTGACGCATTAAGAGTTCCTTTCACTGGAACTAAGGGGCCGAGCCCAACTCCTGAAAAACACCCCCACACCATAATCCCCCCTCCACCAAACTGTACACTCAGCACAATGCAGTCAGACAGGTACCGTTCTCCTGGCAACCGCCAAACCCAGACTCATCCATCGGATCGCCAGACGGAGAAGCGTGATTCGTCACTCCAGAGAACACGTCTCCACTGCTCTAGAGTCCAGTGGCGACGTGCTTTACACCACTGCATCCGACGCTTTGCATTGTGCTTGGTGATGCAGCTGCTCGGCCATAGAAACCCATTCCATGAAGCTCTACACACTGTTCTTCAGCTAATCTGAAGGCCACATGAAGTTTGGAGGTCTGTAGCGATTGACCCTGCAGAAAATTGGCGACCTCTGCACACTATGTGCCTCAGCATCCGCTGACCCGCTCTGTCATTTTACGTGGCCACCACTTCCTGGCTGAGTTGCTGTCGTTCCCAATCACTTCCACTTTGTTATACTACCACTGACAGTCGACTGTGGAATATTTAGTAGTGAGGAAATTTCACAACTTGACTTGTTGTACAGGTGGCATCACGGTACCACGCTGGAATTCACTGAGCTCCTGAGAGCGACCCATTCTTTCACTAATGTGTGTAGAAGCAGTCTGCATGCCGAGGTGCTTGGTTTTATACACCTGTGGCCATGGAAGTGATTGGAACACCTGAATTCAATGATTTGGATGGGTGAGTGAATACTTTTGGCAATATAGTGTACAGTATATATATATATATATATATTCACTTGCTTTGCATTTTCTTTGCAAGTTTGTTTCCAGCATCTTTGTGTTTTATTTGTTTATAAGTGGTAACACTGTTCTATTGGAAAAAAAAGAGGAAAAATCGGATGTTAATAAGCTCATACGTTGGAGAAAATCCTTTTTATAGATCCACCTTCATTGCTTATTTATGATTCACTTAATCCACTTTATGCACTGCAGCATGGCAGGAGTTACCATCAAATCTCAAAGTCTAGTTTTCCCATCTCTAGTGCGCTAATGGTCCAATGCTTTCCTTGTCTGAATTACCTTCCCATATGCGTTGATACATTTTGCTTTCCGACATCTGAACCTGTATAATGGGCACAGATTGCAAAAGCCATTTTGTCAATAGCTCACACTCGCTTCTGAATACAAAGCTAATAAAGTATTTTCAGATAAACAGGAATACTGGATGAGGAAGGCCTTTAAGCTGACATGCTAATTTATTATTTCGCAATGTGTTCATTAGAGTTGCTTAAGCAAATCATGTGATAAATCAGGATTAATTGCGCTGGTGGGAACATGAACGCACAGCCCTGATTTCATTTGTGCTTGGCGTGATACGGTTTACGCTTTCGTAGCGACTGGGACTTTTGTGCAAATTACACTGAGAGCGTGTGAAAACATTACAGGCATTTTTTTACCTGATGTGTGTTTGTGTAATGATTAGTGAACTGACGTGGTACAACTGGGTGAAATAAGAGAAAAAAACAGTAAAAAAAACAGACGAATGAAAGCAGCTTGTTTCTAAAATGACACATCATGACTAAAAAACAAGAAGAAAAATACTGGAGATACCAGTCATGTCTGGCGTTTACCTTAACATACAATGCTTCTTCTCTTTTTAACTCTATTTATTTATTTTTTAATTTTTTTTATTGACTATTTTCTGTTTTCCGCCCAATTTTATCCCCCAGTCTAGTCGTGTCCAATTTACACTGAGTCCTCTATACTGATTCGACCCTTCACCGCTGACTGAGGACGCCTCCCAACTGACATACGCCCCCTCTGGCACACATAGTCAGTACAGTCAGTACACTTGACGGGCACTGTGTATTGAGGGCCACACCCCCATCAGCATTATTCCTCAGCCCTGTGCAGGCGCCATCAGTCAGCCAGCAGGGGCCGCAGTCGCACCAGTTATCAGGACCTATGATCCGACTTTCTTACCCTCTAACCCTGAACAACAGTCGATCGTTGTTCATGCAGCCGCCCAACCCTGTCGGAGAGGCAGAGCTGAGCTTCGATACGATGTATTCAAAACCCCAACTCTGGTGAGCTAGCGTACTTTACCGCTGCGCCACCTGAGCTCTATTTATTAAGATTTTTAAAAACAAATTATATCGTCTTACATTTTCTACATCATCTTCCGATGCATTTTTCCATTTTTCCATCACCGATGTACGAACTTTTTTTGTTTTTTTTTATAATTTAGCGCGTCCAATTTTCATCCCATCAGTCAATCTCTCATTATGCCGGTCCCTGCTCCTGATTGGGGGCTGACGAGGCCGTTTCACGCCTCCTCCGATACGTGCACAGCCAATCGACCGTCTTATCACCCACACTTGACGAGTGGAGCGCGTCAGAGTACTGTGCATGGAGGATCACACACTCCGCCGCACCCCCTCCCGTCTCCATGCAGGTGCCCCCAACCAGCCAGCAGAGGGCGCCACCGCCCCATTCCTGAGAGAGTATCCCCTCCGGTCTAAAGGCCTGCCCCCCCCACCTGAACAACAGGCCAATTTGTTGTTCATATAGCCGCCCAGCCTTTCGACCGGTGAAGGCAGAGCTGGATTCGAAACGACGCTCTTTCGACATCCAGCTCTGGTTGCAGCGCGTGTTTTTACCGCTGCGCCACCTGAGCGGCCTCCAACTTTTTAATGCCATCAGCAAAAAATGGTTTTGGTTGAGCTCGTAGCCACTGATGCAGCGCTGCTTTGACATCCAAAAAGGTGGAACTCAGATGGCGCTAAATCCGGACTATAAGCATCTCTCAGTCTCTCAGACACAACTGATTAGTCCTCTTCCCACCCACTGTTTATAACCAAAATCTAAAAGTTTGGGGCCACTCAGGTGATGCAGCGGTAAAAAACGCTAGCACACCAGAGCTGGGATTTTGAATACATCTCTATTGGCTGTTGTTTAGGGTGGGATGAGCCGGACCAGGGTTCCTCATAACTGGTGCAATTACGACCCCTGCTGGCTGATTGATTGCGCCTGCGCAGAGGTGAGGAATAATGCTGATCAAGGAGTGGCTCTCCGTGCACAAGGCTGATCCGCATATGAACTCGCCTCGTGCAGGTGAAAAGAGACAGTCGGTAGTGAGCGCGTGTCGGAGGGGGCATGTGGCAGTTGCGAGGTTTAAAAACCCAGTTTTAATGAATGCCGTAGACAATATAGGGCGGCACGGTGGCTAAGTGGGTAGCACTGTCACCTCACAGCAAGAAGGTCTTGGGTTCGATCCCCAGGTGGAGCGGTAAATTCACTAACTTCATTAACCGCTAATCCTATTAGGGTTGCTTTTCAAAATTAAAATCCTAATAAATAAATAAATTCTAGACAATATAAAGTACACAGCCGCCTTCCGATGCATTTTTCCAGCGTCGTACCAACTTTTTAATGCCATCAGCAAAAATGTTTTTGGTTGAGCGTGTAGCCACTGATGCAGTGATGCTTTCACATCATCATCACATGAAAATCTTCTTCCCCTTAAAGCCTCTATGAGCTCAGAAATCAGATGGAGCTAAATCCAAACTATAAGCGTCTTCCAGTCTCTCAGACACGACCGATTACTACTCCTACCACCCTCAATGTTTATAACCAAAATATGTGATAATAAGTGCAGAAACTTTTTGAAAATCCCTGGTACAGCTTTTTTAAATAATCCATGAGACCTTATTGAATTTTTGTGTGACTTAAATGAACCAAATGTAAAGAAAAACAAATCTTTTTGGGTTATGACGGGTCAATAATGTTTTTATAATGAGCCTCAACATCAGCTAAGATCTTTAGTACTCAGTAACCTTTTCTGCCTCTTTTTAATAAGCCTTTTTACACTTTCTACTAAATAGAGTTTTCTCTTTATTTAAAACAGAGATGAAGCTAATTATGATGTGAGCAGAGTATATTACATTTTTACTCATTAGCAGTAGCTCAGAAGGCAATGCCCCAGAGAGGTCAGACTGTTCCTTCTATCTCTATAGTAAAGGAACGAGCATCTTTGATCCATCTCTTGCTTTGGTCTTTATACCAGTGACTGGTGCTTATACAAGGGTAGAAGGTTCACCCTTCATCTTCCACTGCTACAGCAGATCATCTCCGGGAGAGACAATAACAGAGGTGAACTTACACCCAGTGAAAGAGTAGAAAGAGAAAGTACTTTGCTAAAAGTGCCATGCTGCACATTACTAACAGCATGTAGGTAGATTTTGATGTTTTATTAAATGCACTACCTCAGTAAGTTCACTCAAGTACTGTGGCGCTGGACAAAATAATAGATTGATAGAATTTTTGGATTTCTTGGAGCCAGGGTTTGTATTCAAGTCAAGTCAAGTCAAGTCAAGTCAAATGTATTTATATAGCGCTTTTTACAATGGACATTGTCCCAAAGCAACTTTACAGAATCCAGGACCAACAGATCAAAAACCTCTATTGAGCAAGCCAAGGGCGACAGTGGCAGGAAAAACTCCCTTACAATTACAGCAAGAAACCTTTAGAGGAACCAGACTCAGCAGAAACCCCCATCCTTCTTGGGTGGCCTGGAGGATACTTCAAATAATTAGGATTTAAACAAATCATACAAACACAAAATTCAATTGAACTGAAAGTTATAACTAGCAAAAAAAAATAAAAATAATAATAATTGGAGTTCTTCATTGTTCAGTCTAGTCTGTGATGAAGTCCGTTGTAAACAGGGCAGGTTTCCGTCCCATCTAGTAGGAGCAGCATTGTTGGCACTGCAGTCTTTAACCTTGAGAGGGTGAACAGGTTTCCATCAGAACCACCTCAGGGTAAAACAACAGAAGATGTAATTACAATGTAAAATCGTTAAGAGTAAAACGTCAGATTTACAGAGAGTAGCTTAAGATTCTGGCACCCCTAATTATTACAGCAGAACTAAAAGGGAGAGCGAGCAGGTAACACAGTCATGAACCTTCAAGCTCTGTGCCTTTGTCTATATATTTTTTTCTTCTTGAAAAGACTAATCAAAAGCCTGAGTAAATAAATATGTTTTCAATCTAGACCTGAACATAGAGACTGTGTTCGAGTCCCGGACAGAGGCAGCACTGCTGGCAGCCGTTCGGGCATCTACACACAGACATGATTGGCTGTGTCTGATGTGGGGATGGTCGAGGAAGTGTGATGGATTGGCATCTTGTCCGGGGTGTTTTGCTGCTTTGCACTCTGAAATTCCAGGGAAACCGGACCCACAGCGACCCCGACCAGGTCAAAGCAGAGGTGAAACATGAAAATATAAAGATTGTTTTGGAGAGCTGTGCCATTTCTTTCTCCATTCATTCTGACCAGATTGAAAGAATCACTATTTGTTGAATGACAAGGGCATAATCCCAATTTGTACCCCATCGCCCCAGTATTCAGATATGCTCAAAATGTGCCACTCAGTGTTCAATTCATGGCTATGACCTTGAAGTACTCAGTAAGTCTCTACCCATCTAAGATGTCTAAACCATTTATTTATTCAAGTCAAACACAGTCAATTTTGTTTCTCCAATTCATCTGGGCGGCACGGTGGCTTAGTGGATAGCAATGTCACCTCACAGCAAGAAGGTCCTGGGTTCGATCCCCAGGTGGTGCAGTCCAGGTCCTTTCTGTGTGAAGTTTGCATGTTCTCCCTGTGTCTGCATGGGTTTCCTCCCACAGTCCAAAGATGTGCAAGTGAGGTGAATTGAAGATATTAAATTGTCCATGACTGTGTTTGATATAAACTTGTGAACTGATGAATCTTGTGTAACGAGTAACTACCGTTCCTGTTATTAATGTAACTAAAGTGTAAAACATGACTTTAAAATCCTAATAAACAAACTCCAATTCACCTGACAAACTGTAGCTCCTGGAGGAAACCCCACGCAAACACAGGGGAGAACATGCAAACTCCATACAGAAAGGATCTAGACCTTCCACCTGGGAATCAAATCCAGGACCTTCTTGCTGTGAGGCGACAGTGCTACCCACCGAGCCACCATGCCTGCGTCCGTCTGAATAAAAATCCTCTACATGGATTAATATAAACTGCAGAGAAAAGGACACCTTGAGACTAAACCTAAAACCAACAAGGATATCTGTGTCCATCACAGCGCCATCAGCGTGGAACGACATTCTCCTCTCCTCCTGCGAGCCTGATGTGATGGAGGCTGGAATGACCTCCCAGATTACAGGTTTATTACCCTCCCCTGGGGCTGAGAGAGCGAGCGAGTTAGGGCAAGAGCGATAGAGCCAGCGAGAGGGAGAGATAGAATCTGATTTGGTTTGGATTGATCCTTGTTCTCATGCGGCTTTATTTTATTATGCTGGGCACTGCGGCGAACTTCGCACCGGGGTCTTTGTTCTCATCGGGTCGAACATGTGCAGATGAAAGGCGTTTAAACGTAATGGTGGCAATTTCAGACCGCTGGCTGCATACGTTTAAAATAATGTCATATACGATGTGTCGCTTCTGGTGGTGATAGACTGATATTACTCGACAGCATGCCTATAAGAGTCGTGTCTATAATCTAGTGCGTAATATTATTTGTGCTGTCAAATTGAATTAAGCAAATTCTAGAAATATATAGAACAGAACATCAGGGTCTCTTGATAGCAACTCATTTATGAACATTGTCTCATATATACTGATCAGCCATAACATTAAAACCACCTCCTTGTTTCTACACTGACTGTCCATTTTATCAGTTCCACTTACCATATAGAGGCACTTTGTAGTTCTACAATTACTAACTGTAGTCCATCTATTTCTCTGCATGCTTTGCAAGCCCCCTTTCATGCTGTTCTTCAATGGTCAGGACTCCAACAAGACCTGTAACACCCTGGATGGGGCGCCAGTCCATCGCAGGGCAGACACACAAACACACACACACACATTCACCTATAGGGCAATTTTGTATCTCCAATTAACCTGACTGCATGTTTTTGGACTGTGGGAGGAAACCGGAACTCCCAGAAACCCACGCAGACACGGTAAGAACATGCAAACTCTGCACAGAAAGGACCCGGACTGCCCCCCCTGGAGATCGAACCCAGGACCTTCTTTCTGTAAGGCGACAGTGCTACCCACCGAGCCGCCGTGCAGCCCATAATTGGGATACTGGGATATGCAAATGAAATAATGTACCGTCCACCTTTATATGTATATATGACAATAAAGATAATAATTATTTTACTTCCTCTCCAGATACTTTGATTTTCTTTAACCCCCACACCCTCTCTTCCTAAAAAAGTCTCTGAGTTGCCTTCTCTACATGTAAATGAGTAAGTAAATTATAAAATGATGCCCCGCCTTGCGCTCAGTTTCCAAAACCCTAATCAGAATAAAGTGGATTATAAAAAAGAGAAACAAAAATAGCACAAACTTGACAACGCAAGCTAGGCATATAAATAACTCATACTATCCTTAAAATATTCATTCTAAGACAATAAAATATTTAAAGTTAAGGGAAATAGTTATGCAAGGAATAAAATTCACAGCAGTACAGCGGAGCACAAAATCAATCGGGTTTGATGAGCAGGCGCAAGTGCATAAAAGTGTGTCAGGCAGAGAAATCAGAGGACGGGGGAATAAAACGGAGAGAGACGCTCCCTGTGACGTTCGGCATCTCAACGTAACAAGCGCTGCACTTATCACCGCTAATGAGCAGTGAGCAGAGATGCTCTCAGGGTATTTCTGTCAGGATTTGCTTGCGTTTTAAAACTTATTTTACAAAAGTGATTAGGAAATGTTCTGCATAAACCCCGAGTCCTTAATCAACCTGAATTAGGCCACATAGTTCAGCCAAACGGCGGTGAAGAAGATAGTGTTGGTGTTGCTCAGCTCCTGGGATATGCTACACCGGAACATTTTGTCAGCAGTCCTGTGTGCGTCAGAGACTCGTTTCAAATGACTCCGACTCGACTCGTTTCAAATGACTCAGACTCGACGCAAAAAAATGACTCGTAAACAACAACAGTCCCTAGCGTCAGCATGTGTTAACATCACTTCGTTTGAACATTTTCGTTACCTTTGGATTGGAATCTCACTTAAAATGCTGAAATACCCTACGTAGTGCACTTCACAAGAACAACTGGGGTGAATGGAACGCTTCTACATCTTAACGTCAACAGCATTGGTTAAGTATCCTGCAACCGGGTTTGTTCCTTTAACATCTCACAGGTGAAGGGTTACATCTGTTACTGAAATAGAAGGGGATTACTTTTTTTTGGCTTAACAAACTGATCAGGAAGGCTGGCTCAGTCCTGGGCAACTCACTTGACAGTTTCAAGTTGGTGGTTGGAAGGAGGCCACTGAACAAACTCACAACCATACTTAACAACTCATCACACCCCCTTCATGACCTACTTGTCAGATAGTGGAGCACTTTTAGCAACAGACTCATCCAGCTCCACCATAACAAGAAACGGTATCGTAACGGAGATTGTACCAGCAGCGATCTACTGTCTGTCTGTCTGTCTGTCTGTCTGTCTGTCTGTCTGTCTGTCTGTCTGTCTGTCTGTCTGTCTGTCTATCTATCTATCTATCTATCTATCTATCATCATCTAACTTGATTTCTTTAATACATATTATATCAAATACATTATTTATTTATACATTGTGCTATTTCACTTTGTGTAATATCATGTTTCATATTATTTGACATAATGAGTAAGGAAATAATGACTTTTTACAGCACTGTGTCACTTAACCAACCATCGATTTTACACAAATATTTTGTTGTTTATTCATATTGTAATAAATGCAACAGATCAAGAACGGTACTATTAGAGCATTCATCTTTTCTTTAATCATCCGCCTTGTAACTGAGGAATCTGTGTTGGATCATCCAACTAAAATGGCTTTTAAATTACCTTCACAATTACGAACCGTCCAAATACATTTCAGCTCCCGTCATCCACTCGATCGACCGAAGCGAGGACGTCGGTCTCAAATTGAAGAATTAAGAAGTGCATTAAATACACATTACTGGTTAATTAATCGGCATTATTGTATCGATTCTTCAGCATTTCGGATGCACGTCAGGATTTTAACGACCCTGAGTGTATTGGGTGCATATGATGATGATGATGTCAGATTTGAAACATACAGGGTTATGGAAACCTATACGCTTCCTGCCCCGGGCAGATCCTGGCTTGATTCCGTCCCTGGCCGGGAGGACATATGCTCATGAAATGGTAATCCTCTCCGTGCGCCGTGCAACCGTACAGCGACTTTGCCTGGCAGATGTAAATGACTTCATTAAATCTCGTTAGCGCGGTGATTGATTGGAATATTCAGGGGTGGGAAGGATTGAATTGCTTGTGGTGATGGCGGTTGGATGTAGTGACAGGTCACATGCTGAACATGCCTGGCACTGCTTCAAAGCAACAGGCATCGTGGGTGGGTTGGCACCATGCTAGACTTTCCCTCCCTGCCGTCCTTTATCTTGCATTCTTTACGTGCGCTGACGTGACTGGCTGTCCTCTGCTGTCCTGTTACCCTTGGGCCAGCAGGGCTCTGCAGCAGAGCTGCGATATTTTTATTATTATCATTCTGTAAAATTCATTGTTCTATATAATCTTTATTTTGCTTGAGTAACAGCTTATTAAAAGTGATGCTACAGGCGCTAGGTGACCCTTTATGTGTCTTCTGTCATCTTTTTATGATCAATCTGTCCTTCCTTCCACCACACAGCACACAGCGCCCAATGATCCTATCAGCTACGTGATAGGAAAGGTAATGCATCCTCCTGCTTTCTCTCTACATTTGGCTCTCTCTCTTTCCTTCACACACACACAAACACACACACTGATTTACACACACATACTGTAAATTTTGGCTGCTCTGATCTCTCGATAAGATGATTTCTGAGACAGCGTGATCTGAGCGTGATGGTGGTACGATAGAGCTAATTCAAGTGCTGTCCATTCTTTAAAAGACTCTAAATTGTCAAAGGTTTGTAAACAAAAGGTATGTATCAGCTTGGTGAGTAGCACTGTCGCCTCACAGCCACAAGGTCCTGGGTTCGATCCCCAGGTAGAGTGGTCTGGGTCCTTTCTGTGTGGAGTTTGCATGTTCTCCCCGTGTCTGGTTGGGTTTCCTGCGGGAGCTCCGGTTTCCTTCCACAGTCCAAAGACATGCAAGTGAGGTCAAGTGAGGTGAATTGAGGTTAACTGTCATGAATGTAACCAAAGTGTAAAACATGACATTAAAATCCTAATAAGCAAACACACACACACACACACACACACACACACACACTGATTTAAACACACATACTGTAAATTTCAGCTGCTCTGATTTCTCGATAAGATGATTTCTGAGAGTAATGGTGAAACGATGGAGCTAATTTAAGTGCTGTCCATTCTTTAAAATACACTACATTGTCAAAAGTATGTAGACATCTGACTAGCTAGCTTGTTACACATATTTGGAAACCCACGGACATTAATTAATTGCACTGATGATGCTCGTCTACAAAGCCAAAAGTGGACCTGCCTCAAGCTACCTTAGAGAACTCAATGACTCAAGGTAATGATTAAAGTAATCTATAAACCTAAAGCTTCTTTTTATTTTTAATAAGTTTTAAAGATTGCAGAAGCGAATTAAGGGTAACGTTGGTCTGGAGCCTAAAAACTTTCCTTTATGAATAAAAAAAATAAATATAGTATAAATATATTCTATTTGGAATATAGAATAAATACGATATATTATATCCGTCTATTTGAATTTATTATAGTAGCATATTAAGCTTCCAAAAGTAAACGATTAGTCATTGAGTTGGAGACCTAAACGTTCTTCCTAAATGAGTTTGATGGGGTTTTGGTGAGGGTTCGGAGCAGGCCACTGGAGTTCCTCCACAGCAATCTTATCAAATCATGTGTTTAAACCATCTGAGAATGCATGCTAGAACACGCTTTGTGCGACTCAACAGGGTCTGTCTGAAAATCTAGTGAGCTGCCTTGCTGCCTACTGCTTACCTAATCAGCTGCCTCAGTAGAGAGGATTCTAATAAGACATCAAACTCATAAGGCAGATTATTTATTTAGACGCACTACTTAGCGATTACGTCTCTGCAGTTTTAGCATACTAAGCTAACACAGTTAGCCACAGGCCATTCAAACCAGCTAACGTCTCTCTCCGTGTACCGAAAACGGTTAAACTGTCGTGCACCTTTATACAAATTAAAAATCAACAAGAATTTATTTACATTTGAAAAGAACTCTGTTGGTTGCTCCGCATTCATCCGGCATATTTGTCAGTATTTGTGAGAAAAGTCGTGTCGCAATTAATGCTGGGATTGCCTTCAGCGCTGAGGAAGCGTCGGACGCTCCCTAGTCAATCAGTCAGATTATCACTCAGAATTGAGGCACCTCAGTAGGAGCATTTTAAGGAATCTAACACGAAGAATTTAGACATGCCTTCTTCTCAGAAGTGTAGGATGTCGCGAGGTTCTCAGACAGACCTAATGTGTGCCATAACTCATCTGGCGAGGTGGAAATGAGACCACAGCTTCCGTTCTGTAGCAGTCATGACCTTCTGTGCTATCTCCGGTGTGACATTTACACCAATGCCTCAAAGATATCCCTTCATACCTTATTAAATGTTTTATTTTATTTTTCCTGAGCCTTTCTGAGCCTCCTGGCATTCTCTTGAGAGGACAAAAAGAGTATATCATACTCATCACATCAGCTTAATAATATCTGGATCCTTTTTGTACACAGTGCACTTAAATTATCGAGGTTTCAGATACGCACAACATCCCTGACATTTCTGTTCATTGTTAGCGCACAGGTCGCACATTCACCCAAGGTCAAGGGAGACATTAAGGTTGATTCAAACCCTGCACATATGCTGACCAGCGCACTCAGGATTCATTCATCCAGCTCACCTTTCTCAGCGTATGAATGATCTAAAAGCAATAAGAAGGAATTTGATCGTGTACGCGGTGCTGAGGGAATTAACCGGCTGAAGTTTGCATCCATCACGCAGAGTACAAACGCATGAAAGAGCGAAACATCTGAACGGCAGTAAACACTCACAACAGCAGGTGAACAAAACAAAGTAAAGAAAACAAAGGCGGCGCCGGGTAACCTGAGGGGCTTACACACTTCGTTCCTCGGCTCTCGCTGATGCCTGATGCTTTTTTTAACACAGAGGGAAGCAGAATGATGAAAACAGGCGATACCCGGTGTGTGCTGCATTGTTTTGGAAGCCTGTACATCAGTAATATTGTACATGAAAGGAAAGGCTCACTCCTTCAGATGTACATTAGAATTTTTTTCCCCGTTTTTATCGTATTCACCCAGCCTGCTTCTGAAGGAGATTTAAGAGCCAGAGAAACTGGGTCAGAGTCTTGCTGGAGGAGCTATAAAAGGATTGTCAAGCTCACAAAGAGCAGAAGAAAACAATCCAGGCTTCTGTCTTCAGGCACTTTCTTTAAAAATTCAAAACTAAAGGACTACACAATATGGCCAAAATTATGTAAACACCCTTTTTAATTATCATTTGATTTAATTATCAAATGTTTTAGCCACATATTGCTAACAGGCGCATAAAATCATTTGTTTATTCATTCATTGTCTGTTTTACTATTGCTTGATCCTATTCAGGGCCGCGGTGGGTACGATTCACTGGGCGAAAGGCAGGAAACATCTGGACAGGTCGCCAGTCCATCACAGGGCAACAACACACACATATTTAAGATAAGATATACTTTATTTGTCACATATACATATACAGTACAATGAAATTCTTTCTTCACATATCCCAGCTTGTTTTTGGAAGCTGGGGTCAGAGCGCAGGGTCAGCCACCTTACGGCGCCCCTGGAGCAGACAGGGTTAAGGGCCTTGCTCAAGGACCCAACCGTGGCTGCATAGCAGAGCCTGGATTTGAACCGCCAATCTTCCGGTTGATAGCCCAAAGCTCTACCCACTAGGCTACCACTATCAGTGGTATTTAGGGGGACTTTATTATCTCCAATTAACCTGCATGATAGCATGCCTTTGTACTGTGGGAGGAAACCCACACAGACGCAGGGAGAACATGCAAACTCCACACAGAAAGGACTCGGACAGTTCCACCTGGGAATCAAAACCAGGACCATACTAAGTCCTACAAATTCCTACTCAATGCTGCTAAACACCTTTGGGATGAGTTGTATTGTTCGTATTGAGACCCATATGAACTCATTTTATGTAGGTGAAAAGATACAGTTGACTACTGCACACATGTTGAAGGTTGTGTGTTAGTCACGACTCTCCTTGGTCAGAAGTGGAAGTCAGCATCAGTAGAGAGGAGGAAACTAAATGCAATCGGGTATTTGGATACGATTAGATTGGGAGGCAGGCCCGGAGTGGCTAATCGGGAGATTCGGGAGGATTCCCGATGGGCCGGCTCATGTCAATCTCGAGTTTGGGCCGGTTGGGAAAAATAATTTTTACACATCTGTCACTTTTCTATTCTTCTTTTTGCATTCATTCATCTGACAGCGCAGCCCCTACATCACAGTAGATCAGATGGGTTCTACCATCTGAGGGAATCCCACCCTCCCAAAGTTTAAGTTGGTTTGGCCCACGAAGCGTCTTTTCTGGAGCGCCGGTAAAAGTAAACAGCGCAAACCATCAGTCGGACTCGGTGGTGATGGAGTGCAGGAAGAGGCCAGGTGAAGCCAAAAAAAGCCAGTTAAAAAAAGGGGGTTGGAAGAAGATGCTGCCAAATGTGCCAAATTAACAGACTTGTTTTCCAGAGGACAGACCCCAGTTGCAGCTGGTAAAGAGAGATATGGACATTTGCAATGTCAACTTAGCGTACAATAATTTCCTTTGGGATAAATAAAGTATCTATCTATCTATCTATCTATCTATCTATCTATCTATCTATCTATCTATCTATCTATCTATCTATCTATCTATCTATCTATCTATCTATCTATCTATCTATCTATCTATCTATCTATCTATCTATCTATCTAGTTTATTTGGTAGAACCCAATACACACAATTAATCACAAATATCCAGTTTCAAGCTGAAAATAATAAACATAATTTGAAGTGTAATATATTAAATAGCCTAACTCATTAATGGAATGTTTTTGTTCCGACGCTACTGTACTGATGATCGATCCCAAGGAGGCCATGACTACTGAAGGGACATGTAGAGTTATTTAAACTAAGATAGTTATTTGTAATGTAAAATATAATGTGGAGAAAATACATGATATATGTTAAATTGTTCAGACAGATGTCAGCACGATAGCCTAATTTATTTTAACAAATGGAGACAATTAGCCTAAATCACTATCAATTTTACACCATGTTATGTTATGTTCATGTTATGTTATTCAGCAAAATAGGCTAACCTATAATGACATGTTTTTTTAGCCTCAGAGCAGCAGATAAGCCATGTCTCATGTCTCTAGAGAATGACACCGTTATTAATAAAGTTGCAGAAACCAGTGCACTGCTTAGGAGGCTTTTGATGCTGTAGGTAGCCTACTAAACATGTGTGTAGTGAAGCTACTTAAGAGTTTAATGTAAACCTAACAATAGAGCACCTCTCTGTTGGGAAGACATGCAATATTAATTTCAAATTATTTTTATTTCAAATTTTGCTCCGGTACAAATGTAAATACGTTTTCATCTTTATCACATTTTTTTACCTTTTAAATCTTTATCTGATTTAAATTTGAATTGAACATGTTCAAGTGAAGTGTTCTCTGTTATATACCCAATAAAAAGGCACTGAAAGAGCTAGCTGCTGTTTTATTTATTCAAATTTCTCCTCCATGGAAAAAGTGGGCCGGGTTTAGGCATAAAACTCCCGGGCTGAAAAAGGGGCCCACTCCGGCCCTGTTGGGAGGAAAATGCAAAAATTGAATGTGAAACTGTGTCTTGAAATTGACAACAATGCAGCCAAAGTAAATATTAATGTTTGTAAAATATGAACTGCAGAAAACACAATAGTATGAGTATGAGCAGAAATGTCTGTACAGTGTGTAAAAGTGAGTACTTGTAACAAACAGAGTGCTGTGTTATGTGTGTTAAACTCATGTGTTAAACGCGAAATTATTGGTAGATGACACTGTGCTGTGTGTATCAAACTGAAAAATCATCCATGAAAGTTGCATCATTTTTAATGCACCAGTGCACCAGTAAACAAAAATGGATGGATGGATGGATGGATGGATAGATGGACGGACGGACGGACGGACGGACGGACGGACGGACAGACAGACAGACAGACAGACAGATAGATAGATAGATAGATGAGGTGTTCACCTGTGGAGAATGTGTGACTGTATTGTATTGTACCTGTGTGGATTTGCTATAATCACTTTTCAGAAGGGTGTTCACATACTTATGGCAAGTACAACCACTGTTAAACACTTACCATAAGGGTTTAATAACTTCGATTTTAGTATTGTAGAGCACTAAATCTTACAGTAATAATTGGATTAGTCACTCTGCTCAATGTGAACTTTTTGAGCTGGCAAAAATGATGCGTTCAGTAGTTTAAGCCTTTTATTATTTGCCATTCTTGCGTCTTCTATTTTTTCTCGATGGTATCTTGACTTCTCTGTGAACCAAATGAAAACCATGCACACTTCCCAGCTCAGCATTCTGTGCACTTTTATAACATAAACTCTCCTAAATCTAACACATGGAACTATTTACAATGCCAACCCCACCACAGCCAAAGTTGCTATTAAATGATAAGTGGGCGACCGGGAAACGAAAGAGAGGTTTTTTTGTTTTGCATTTTTACTGGAGGAGAGACATAGTTTAGCATGACGTGATTTAGTAGATTTGCTACAGTTTTATTCCTATTTCCAGAGAAATTCTACGGAATTTGTTTGGCCGCAGTAACAGCGGTGCTAAAACTCACGGAAAATAAATAGGAATGGCTTGGCTAGATTTGCATTGGCACTAAAGGTCTCATTTTTTTACTCACGCAAACACACTCACAAACACATAAAACTGGTCTAAATACCAAAGTGAAAACAGATGGAAGGAACTTTAGAACTTTTACTTTAGAACTGTGAGATAAGCAGAAAAAGATGGTTTGTTCTCTCCACTCAGATGGCAGGAGGATATTTGTATCATCAACTTTCATTTTAACCGCATTATTTAACTATAAAGACACAGTACACACAGGTAAGCACAGAAATACAGAAGGACAATCAAACTTTAGTCAATTGGGGCATTTAGTGCTGGGCAGGGCTGGGCGGGGCTGCCATTGATTTACTGGCTCTTAAAATAAAATGCACTGGGGTAAAGCTAGCAGTAAACACACAATCAGAGGGTGGAAACGGTAAAATATAGATGAAACCCAAACTAAATTTCTCTGAGAAACTGCTTGATCGGAGGCCTGATGAGAGAATATTGAATATTGAATAAGACATCCTGATTCTTAAAGGTATAATTTAAGTTAGTGATTTTCTTTAGCTTTACACATTAGGGTTAAGGGCCTTGCTTAAGGGTCCAACAGTGGCAATCTGGCTCACTGTTTCACTTTTAAACTTGTGTTACAGCTCAAGGTTCTGAGAAATTGTGAGAATCAGCTTTTTTTAAGAGAGTCTAACACGCTTATCGTTAAAAAGCAGCACAAAAGCTAATGTGCTGTTTCTCATGTGAATGCACCGGTACTAAACAGAATATGGTATTCCAAGATCAAGCATCTACACCATGATGAAGCATAAGGAAACATTAAAGAAGTAATGGTAAAGAGCAGGTTTTATTGTATTTAACTGTTTTTGATTGTATTTCAGTGTTTTTATATTATATTTGTGTTATTTTAAGTGTATTACTGTCAAAAACAACCCCATTATTTTACATGAGCCTAAAATACAGTATATGCAGCGCCACAGGACCATGGAACACATTAACAGGTTTCCCAAATATCCTAATGGGAAAAAATACCTTGACACTCAACGTCTTTTAAACTCAACACCAATTACAGAACCAATTAACTTCGAGTTTCAAGGTTCCACTGTATTACAAAAAAATGCACTAGGTGTGTGTGTGTGTGTGTGTGTGAATGTGTGTGTGTGTGTGTGTGTGTGTGTGTCTTGTGATGAATTGCCGACCTGTCCGGGATGTTTCCTACCTTATACCCAATCAGTCAGACCAAATGCGACTCTGATCAGCAGTAATAAAACAATACATTAATGATTTCTGTTTTTATTTTGATTAAAAAAAACAAAGAAAAATGTAAGAACATGATTTTACTTTGTCAAAATGTGTAACAAAGTATACATTGGTCTGTAAAAATGATAATTATATTCACTCAAAATCATATTCACAACAAGTGGATCCAGAAGTAAAATTACTTTCCAATCCAATTTATAATTAATAATAATATTTTTTTTTTATTAAAAAATTTATTTAAAAAGTTAGTCAACACAAACTGACCCTGTCTGAAAAAGAAATTGCAACACTAATAACTCGTTTTAATGAACTAAATTAAATAATTACCTGGGCTAATTAAACCCGACACACAGAAGCTTGATTAATTTCAGCCCTTTGTAATCTAAACACGTTTTGAATAGAAAATGACCAGCTATGTAGAGCCGATTAAAAGGTCTTATTAAAGGAAATTTAAGAGGAAAGCAAGAGTCTAGAAAGAGTTAAAAATATATTTTTAAAGCCACTCCGGTGGCGCAACAGTCAAACACGCTAGCACACCAGAGCTGACATTTCTAACTCGTTGCTTTGAACCTCAGCTATGCCATCCGGCTGGGCTGGGCGCCTACATGAACAGCAATTGGCTTGTTTGGCTTGAGCTGGATAAGGACCTCATAACTGATGTAATTACGACCTCTGCTGGCTGATTGATGGCGCCTGCACAGAGTCGAGGAATAGTGCTGATCAGGGTGTGGCTGTCCGTATACATTTACATGTACATTTTTAGCATTTAGCAGACGCCTCTATCCAAAGCGACTTACAATTGAGACAGTATACAGCGCAAGCAATTGAGGGTTAAGGGCCTTGCTCAAGGGCCCAACAGTGGCAAGCTGGCTGATGCAGGGTTTGAACCAGCAACCTTGTGATTACTAGTCCTGTACCTTAACCACTCTGCTACCACTCCCCTGTACACAAAGCTTATCCGCATATGAACTCGCCTCGTGCAGGTGAAAAGATGCAGTCGGCTACTGCACACGTGTCGGAGGGGGCGTGTGTGTGTCAGTTCGCTCTCCTCAATCAAGGCAGGGCTCAGCTCCAGCAGAGAGGAAGCATAACGCAATTGGGTAAAAATTGGACATGCTTAAACAGATCAGGAGAAAATGGGAAAATGCATTTTAAAAAAATTTATTTTTGAAACTCTGGGACTTTACCCATCCACACTGAGCACCGTTATCTTTAAATACAGAGATTAAGAGTGATTTTTAACCAATTTAACCAGGCTACCAAAATTGCTCCAAGAGCATCATAAGATTCAAGACAACATTAAAGTAAAAAAAAATGAATCCAGACAAACATTTAAGCAACTGCAGGCTTTGCTCACGTCAAAAAATAATCTGCATTTTTAATTTCACTATTTAAAAGACGCTGGACAAAAAAAGCAATGACGTGACAGCTGAAGATGAAAAACCTCAGAACATGATGGCTCATTTCACATTTGTCGAAGAGAAGAAGGAAATGTCTTTAATAGTGTAAAAGCCTGTTAGGATAATTCTCTGTCATGAGTCTCAGATGAGTCAAAAGTGGAACTTTCTGAAAGACGGGAGCTGAACGGTTCAAAAGAGACACAGTTCCGGTTTTTCAGTGGCCCAGAGCCGTAGATAGAGAGAGTTGCGACACTCCTTGATCTCGCCGCCACGCGGTCACGTGGTTCATGTAACCCTCCAATAGTTCCAAACAAACCCGGCGCTGTCATGTTCTCATATGGGACAGGCAGCAGTAAATGAAATATTAAACAGTAAATAATAAACATTTGTAAAATTTCTGGGTATTTTCAATTGCGTTTACATTTACTGCATCTGCTTTAATATCAATTTGGTATATGAAGTGGAAGATTGATGTTTATAATGACTTGTTAATAGGTCGTTCTTGTTAACACACAGTACATTATATTAGCATACATTACATAATGCCATATCATTAAGTAGTAGAGACAATATACAGTACATAGATTAGACAGTTTTTTATGTTTTGTTTTTTACATAAACTAATCTCCCTTCACTTTCCCGAGGATTCATAATAATAATCATTTTGGTTAAACACTAAGTCATGTGCTGGATTCATAAGGTTTACCTGCACTGAATGAACAGATTCATAAACACACTACCGTACCAATACCTTTAACATTATAGTGCAGGTACATGAAATAGCATTAATTCATGTCTTATTTCATGAGTAAGTAATAATTTATTCCTACATGTAATACATGAATTAATTCATAATTAATATGCACTAGTTCATTTTGTCTAATGTATGTGGTGGACAAGGTGCACAAACCATGTAGTTGAGTTGAAGTAGAGATATCCAAGGTAAAATATTACTCCAGTAAAAGTAGTAATAAAAGTAAAATACTCTTTACCTCCACTAAAGTACTAAACTAAATTTACCTTCAAATGTACTTAAGTATGAAAGTAAAAGTAGCATGATTTATTATGGCTCTGATGTTTTATTATCATTTCTGTAACAGGACTCTTGATTAATCAACTTTTAATTAATCAATTTTAGGTGAAAAGACTCTAGTGTCAATAATTTAGCTTAGCTGACTAAGCTAAATTCAGTTATACCTATTAATTAAGATAAACATGTAACATTTAGTGCTGAGCAAATGCTAAACAATAACAGTATTAAGTATATTAATGACATCAAATTCATTATTTTTTTTTAAAACAAAGCAACAAACAGCTAAAAATGCTTGATAAGTAGTGGAAATGAATGGGGCTCTATGGGATGTTTGGAACTATACAGAGCTCCACAACCCGGAAGCTGCACAGAAAATATGTCCCGCCCCCTTTCCAACGGTTCCCTATGGGAGTGTCGCCACTCTGTTCTCTCTACCGCTCTGCAGTGGCCCAGTTACATCCTGACGAGAACACTCTGGAATTAAAAGATTTCTGTATGAAAGAGTGGAACTAAATTTCTGCACAGCTACGGTCGCCTCCGCAGTTGTTGGCACCCCTGGTAACAGTCACTCACTCACTGTCTCACTCACTCACTGTCTCACTCACTCACTCGTTCACTCACTGTCTCACTCACTGACTCACTCGTTCACTCACTGTCTCACTCACTGTCTCTCTCACTGACTCACTCACTCACTGTCTCACTCACTCACTGACTCACTCACTCACTCGTTCACTCACTGTCTCACTCACTGTCTCTCTCACTGACTCACTCACTCACTGTCTCACTCACTCACTGACTCACTCACTCACTGTCTCACTCACTGTCTCTCTCACTGACTCACTCACTCACTGTCTCACTCACTCACTGACTCACTCACTCACTCGTTCACTCACTGTCTCACTCACTGTCTCTCTCACTGACTCACTCACTCACTGTCTCACTCACTCACTGACTCACTCACTCACTCGTTCACTCACTGTCTCTCTCACTGACTCACTCACTCACTCGTTCACTCACTGTCTCACTCACTGTCTCTCTCACTGACTCACTCACTCACTCACTCGTTCACTCTGTCTCTCTCACTGACTCACTCACTCACTCGTTCACTCACTGTCTCACTCACTGTCTCTCTCACTGACTCACTCACTCACTCGTTCACTTACTGACTCACTCACTGTCTCTCTCACTGACTCACTCACTCACTCGTTCACTTACTGTCTCACTCACTGTCTCACTCACTCACTCGTTCACTCACTGTCTCACTCACTGTCTCTCTCACTGACTCACTCACTCGTTCACTCACTGTCTCTCTCACTGACTCACTCACTCACTCGTTCACTCACTGTCTCACTCACTGTCTCTCTCACTGACTCACTCACTGACTCACTCACTGTCTCTCTCACTGACTCACTCACTCACTCGTTCACTCACTGTCTCACTCACTGTCTCTCTCACTGTCTCACTCACTGACTCACTCACTGTCTCTCTCACTGACTCACTCACTCACTCGTTCACTCACTGTCTCTCTCACTGACTCACTCACTCGTTCACTCACTGTCTCACTCACTGTCTCACTCATTGACTCTCACTCACTCGTTCACTCACTGTCTCACTCACTGTCTCTCTCACTGACTCACTCACTCACTCGTTCACTTACTGTCTCACTCACTGTCTCACTCACTGACTCACTCACTCACTCGTTCACTCACTGTCTCACTCACTGACTCACTCACTCACTCGTTCACTCACTGTCTCACTCACTGTCTCTCTCACTGACTCACTCACTCACTGTCTCACTCACTGACTCACTCACTCACTCGTTCACTCACTGTCTCACTCACTGACTCACTCACTCACTCGTTCACTCACTGTCTCACTCACTGTCTCTCTCACTGTCTCACTCACTCACTGTCTCACTCACTGACTCACTCACTCACTCGTTCACTCACTGTCTCACTCACTCACTGTCTCACTCACTGACTCACTCACTCACTCGTTCACTCACTGTCTCACTCACTGTCTCTCTCACTGTCTCACTCACTCACTCGTTCACTCACTGTCTCACTCACTGTCTCTCTCACTGACTCACTCACTCACTCGTTCACTTACTGTCTCACTCACTGTCTCTCTCACTGACTCACTCACTCACTCGTTCACTCACTGTCTCACTCAGTGACTCACTCACTGACTCACTCACTCACTCGTTCACTCACTCGTTCACTCACTGTCTCTCTCACTGACTCACTCACTCGCTCGTTCACTCACTGTCTCACTCACTGTCTCACTCACTGACACTCACTCACTCGTTCACTCACTGTCTCACTCACTGTCTCTCTCACTGACTCGCTCACTCACTCGTTCACTTACTGTCTCACTCACTGTCTCACTCACTGACTCACTCACTCACTCGTTCACTCACTGTCTCACTCACTGACTCACTCACTCACTCGTTCACTCACTGTCTCACTCACTGTCTCTCTCACTGACTCACTCACTCACTCGTTCACTCACTGTCTCACTCACTGTCTCTCTCACTGACTCACTCACTCACTCGTTCACTCACTGTCTCACTCACTGACTCACTCACTCACTCGTTCACTCACTGGCTCACTCACTGTCTCACTCACTGACTCACTCACTGTCTCTCTCACTGACTCACTCACTCACTCGTTCACTTACTGTCTCTCTCACTGACTCACTCACTCACTCGTTCACTTACTGTCTCACTCACTGTCTCTCTCACTGACTCACTCACTCACTCGTTCACTCACTGTCTCACTCAGTGACTCACTCACTCACTCGTTCACTCACTGTCTCACTCACTGACTCACTCACTCACTCGTTCACTCACTGTCTCACTCACTGTCTCTCTCACTGACTCACTCACTCACTCGTTCACTCACTGTCTCACTCACTCACTCGTTCACTCACTGTCTCACTCACTGTCTCACTCACTGACTCACTCACTCACTCGTTCACTCACTGTCTCACTCACTGTCTCTCTCACTGTCTCACTCACTGACTCACTCACTCACTCGTTCACTCACTGTCTCACTCACTGTCTCTCTCACTGACTCACTCACTCACTCGTTCACTTACTGTCTCACTCACTGTCTCACTCACTGACTCACTCACTCACTCGTTCACTCACTGTCTCACTCACTGACTCACTCACTCACTCGTTCACTCACTCGTTCACTTACCGTCTCATTCACTGGTTTACTCACTCACTCGTTCACTCACTCGTTCACTTACTGTCTCACTCAGTGGTTTACTCACTCACTCGTTCACTTACTGACTCATTCACTTGTTTACTCACTCACTTACACAGTCGTTCACTCACTCAGCAATCATATAGAATTGAGTGCTGCTAGGTGCAATTTAAAGGCTAACTGGAGTTCTTAGTATCACAAGAGAGACACAGTGACAAAGTGGTACAGTTTTTTAGGATTTATCTCATAAACTGCCTAAGGAAAGATTGTTAATGTATGTTTATTTATTCAGGTATAATTCAGCATTTTTGTGATATATATACAGTATATTTATATATGTACACTGATCAGCCATAACATTAAAACCACCTTCTTGTTTCTACACTCACTGTCCATTTTATCAGCTCCACTTACCATGTAGAAGCACTTTGTAGTTCTACAATTACTGACTGTAGTCCATCTGTTTCTCTACATGCTTTGTTACCCCCTTTCATGCTGTTCTTCAATGGTCAGGACCCCCACAGAGCAGGTATTATTTGGGTGGTGGATCATTCTCAGCACTGCAGTGACACTGACATGGTGGTGGTGTGTTAGTGTGTGTTGTGCTGGTATGAGTGGATCAGACACAGAAGTGCTGCTGGAGTTTTTTTTTAACACCGTGTGCACTCACTGTCAACTCTATTAGACACTCCTACCTAGTTGGTCCACCTTGTAGATGTAAAGTCAGAGACGATCGCTCATCTACTGCTGCTGTTTGAGTCGGTCATCTTCTAGACCTTCATCAGTGTCACTGCAGTGCTGAGAATGATCCACCACCCAAATAATACCTGCTCTGTGGTGGTCCTGGGAGAGTCCTGACCATTGAAGAACAGCATGAAACAGATGGACTACAGTCAGTAATTGTAGAACTACAAAGTGCTACTATATGGTAAGTGGAGCTGATAACATGGACAGTGAGTGTAGAAACAAGGAGGTGGTTTTAATGTTATGGCTGATTGGTGTATATGAAGTTCACAGCTGAAGTTCACAGCAGTACACATGCTGCTGCTTTTTGGTTCTAGTACTTTCCATCTTAGGGTAACCAGTCCTCCAGCTGGACATTAAAGGAAAGCACAGTGTACCTGCAAAAAACCTGTGTAGGTATCAAAAAAGCAAGCCACACTTCTAATAGATGCTGACTAGAGGTGCAGTTTGAAACCAAATCCCCAGGAGCCTGAAACTATCCAGTAACCACCCTGCTGTATATGCTAAAATTATTTATTCATTCACTGTCTGTTTTTATCACTGCTTTATTTTATTCAGGGTCACAGTGGGTCAAATTCACTGGGCAAAAGGTAGGAGACACCGTGGACAGGTCACCAGTCCATCACAGGGTGCATATGCTAAATATATATATTTTTTATTTTCTGGTAAAGGGATGCACAAATATTTCATTTTTACTAGTAGGAATTATCATTAAATATACAGACAGACCATCATTCAAAAAAGACAAACCTTTGCACTTAGCTGTACAAAAAGGTTTGCAGATAAATTTAAAGAAACATTAGTCACTGCCATGTATGAATTTCAGCTCAAATGGAATAAGACGAATAAGTTTAATCTTGAGACCTTGAACCGTACTGGAGCGTATCACTCACATCATTTCTCATGCCTTTCTTGAATGCCATGCTTAACAGAATTTCAAGCCCAGGGATCTGCCGTGAGATGTGAATCCACTCTGGATTTGATTTCCCTTTACCGAGCCGCTCTCTGCTGTAGAAACAGGAAGATTAAGTGTACATGTCTCAGGCTGTGACTGCTGGCCTGGTTTGCCAAGAGAAATCAATGAAGATCAGGGCCGTTAGCTTATAGGTTGGCTAATCCTTATCATACTGGGCACATCTGACAGCTAGCTTCAGTGCTGACTTTTTCCCAGCAATCAGCAAGCAAGGTATATGAACACTATAGAATACAGGAGGAATACTGGGCTCAGGAGTACTGGGGCTATACCTGGGGCTGGACCATATAGCATACAGCAGATGAAGAAGTGCCTTGACTTCAAAGTGACTAGATCACATTTACAAACACAGCTACATGTAAAATCTAATAATGGAGTAATAATGATCAAAATGAGTATCATCAATGAGTACAAGTGCTCTGACAAAGAAAAATTGTATTTTAGGTTTCACTTAATGTGAATAACACTTAATGTAAATAACACGTAATGTAAATAACACTTAATGTAAACACTTAATGTAAACACTTAATGTAAACACTTAATGTAAAACACTTAATGTAAATAACCCCTAATGTGAATAACACTTAATGTAAATTACACGTAATGTAAATAACACTTAATGTAAATACTTAATGTAAATAACACTTAATGTAAATAACTCCTAATGTGAATAACACTTAATGTAAATAAGACCATTGTTTGTGTGTAAAGCAAATAACACACAAAGATCCGTTCCAACAGTGTTGTAAAATAATTAAATGTTCAAACATTCGAGTGGGGTTTCACAAGAATGCCACTTTAACGTCACACACGCTCATGCAAACACAGAACAACATAGCACATCATCAGATGTGCACATCGCATCATTTTCTAATCTCTTCCTCACACACTCGCTCCTTATACCCTAGCATTGTACACTTAACATTCTTAAAGGGCCAGACAATATATATGTAATTCACATTACATGACAAGTGTCGTTTATTGCCACTTATGTGCCACTGATCTACAACTCATCCGCAACAGCCATTCAGAAATTAAAACACACTGATCTACTTTAACTTTTAGCATTTTAAATAATCATCTTCTACTGCCACATCTAAAAACACTGATTAAACACGATAAAAATCACTTGATCTGAAATGATAAATCACTCATCTGAGATAAAGAAAACCCGCTCTTGTACCGGCTCGGAGATCTCTCACATCCTCAATGATTAATCCATTAGTGTTATGAAATAAAACAAACGACACTGTTTCCCGTTTAGCCACAGACGTCCTCTTCAAAATCCAGCAGGGTTTAATAATCTAAAAACGTGACAGAACTTTAACAAAAAAAACTCAACGTCAATTCTAATTGGTCCATCGCATTTGATTGACATCCACATATTCCAATTGTAGACACTTTTGTTAAACAAGCCAAAAATGCTGCTAAATGTTCTGTGTGTAAAAGTAAAAATAAAAACAGCAGTTGTGTATAAGTGTGATGTTGTAGCTTCTGTATTTATTTCTTTAGAATATTTGTTACACTGTCTGAGCGTTGTTATTTAGATACCAACCATGGTGCATTGAGACGTGTATTATTACTGCTTGGTTGTTTGAGAGAAGAAAAGACGGTATCGGATTGGTATCGGTATCGGCAGATACTTAATTTGCAGTATCGGTATCGGACATAAAAAAGTGGAATCGAGCCAGCCCTAGTCAAGACTGACATGTGTGTCCCAGCCCTCATCAGGTCATCCTGCTATTAAATTTATAAGCGTGTGTCCCATTAGGAATAGAATCCGTTAGAATTCGGTTGTGAAGTAAAACACGAACTTTTTAGAAAGCCAATCAAGCGTTTCATTAACACGTCATCTGTGTGACGCTGCAAACTGAATGAATGCAAAAAACAGCATTTCTTACTAATCATTAGCTCCAATTCTGTAGGAGTGTTCCATTCACATTATCTGTTACTGTGAAGTGCACTACGTATTTCATCATTTTAAGTAGGGAGCGATGCTTCATCACTACGCCGAAAGCTGAATGTAACATTTACCCATTGCGTGTGTTGCGGGTTAAGACGGCCGGAGCGTTATTAGAGAGCAGAAAATAACACAATCAGAATGATGTCGGATCATATATACAGGTATATCTATATATATAATTATAGACTAATGTTGCTGACTTTTGCTGTATACAAGTCATTTTTTGCGAGTCACGAGGCGAGTCCGAGTCATTTGAAACGAGTCCGAGTCGAGTGTGAAGTCGCTGTGTGTGCGACTTACATGCGACTCGGACTCGAGTCCCCATCTCTGGTCCTAGCTGTCACGTGGGAGAAAGGAGGACTCAAACGCAGAGATAATAAAAATTAAAGATCTTTATTTTTATTTAATAAACAGAAATATAACAGGAAAACAAAAAACCTAAACTAAAAAACCCGATCGGAACCTCCGACGGAAGCTGCCGGTGAAACCGGCCGAAAAAAAGGCAATAAGGAAAACTAAAAGAGAGCGGACACGAACCCCGGTCTTTTGGGTGAAAACCGGGGACTTAAACACCGCGCCAACCAGGCACGGAATGAAGTTACGCGTGAGCGCAGAAAGCGCTACTGAAATCGGCAGCGGAAGCTACAAGCTCCGCTGAGCGTTGACCCCAGCACAGCGGTAGGCTGGCGGGGAAGTGATGCGGAGCGCACGGCTTACGGTCGCGGTGACAGGGGCACTCCGATCTAAAAAGGGGGAAAAAGAGACAAGCACAGTTAGGAAGCTCCACTTGCGGATTCGAACCGGGGTTGGTGGCAGACCGGCCAAGCGCTTAACAAAGTCGCCACCCAGCGGTTACCGAATCCAAATATAATGTTCAATATGAGATACTGCAGCAAGGTAACACCAGCGCCACACAGTGGTCCGGTGCGCACCCGCTAAGCTAATGGCTAACGAAAAAACAATAGGCAGTTCAAAGACTGCGCGGCATCGCACCACCCTATTTCAATGAAGACGAAAGAAAAACCTCAATACCTCAAACCTTGCGGTTTCTACATGCCCGAATGGCCTTATGCCACCAGGGCTACCACCTAAGGCTCCGAAAACGGCGTGGGCGAGCTACCACCGGCAACAGGAAACAAACAAAAGGTGCGACACCCGCCACTGTGTGATGCTGGCTTAAATAGTCATCGCCACAGCTGCGGGTGATCAGCCCTAATTGGTGACCCACTACTTATGGCCTTGTTTACTGAGCTCTGTAAGACCTGTTTCGCTGGGAACCCAGGGCACGTTCACCAGCTACTACAGGCTTCGTTATAGAACCCCCTCCTCTAGGGACAGCTCCTGAGGTCCCAAGACCCGCAGCTCGGTTCCGTCGGAACTCGCGGATCAGTTCCGGGTCCAGGATCTGGCGAGCCGGTACCCATGAACGTTCCTCAGGGCCGTAACCCTCCCAATCCACCAGGTATTGGGTGCTACCCTGAACCTTCCTGCTATCCAGCAGTCGGCGAACCGTGAAGGCAGGGGCACCCTGGACGATACGAGGGGCGGGGGGTTTGGGAGGGGGTAAGACTCCCCCGCACATAAATGGTCGGAGATGGGAGACATGGAAGGTTGGATGCACTTTCATGTGGGGAGGAAGCTCCAACCTATACGTCACCGGGTTTATCCGCTTTACCACCTTGAATGGACCAATGTACTTGGGTGCCAACTTGTGTGGGGCACCTCGAACGGGGAGATCCCTCGTCGAGACAAGTACTCTTTGGCCAGGCCGGAAGGTAAGAGCCGGCTGCCGCCTGCGGTCAGCCTTGCGCTTCATAGAGCGCTGGGTGGCTACAAGGGCCTGCCTAGCTTTCCGCCAGGCGGCGCGGCAGCGGCGGACATGAAGCTGTACAGACGGGACCGCTACCTGCTGCTCCTGCTCAGGAAAGAGCGGCGGAGGGTACCCGAACTGAGCTTCAAACGGTGACATACCAATCGCCGAATGATGCAGGGTATTGTGAGCAAACTCTGCCCACATCAGCTTATCCGACCACGTGGTCGGATTCCCTGCCGTCAGGCACCTGAGCATCTTGCTCAGATCCTGGATCAGCCTCTCCGACTGCCCGTTGGACTCCGGGTGATACCCGGAGGATAAGCTGACCGAAGCGCCAATAAGTTGGCAAAAGGCCCGCCAGCACTGGCTTACAAACTGCGGGCCCCGATCTGACACAATGTCTGATGGGACCCCATGCGCTCTCACCACATGTTGCAGAATGATTTGCGCGGTACCCATGGCGGATGGCAGCTTGGGCAGCGGAACAAAGAGGCAAGACTTGGTGAATCGGTCGACAATTACCAATACAGCCGTGAACCCTCTGGACTTTGGCAAGCCTGTCACAAAGTCCAGGGAGATGTGGGACCACGGTCTAGCAGGTATTGGTAACGGATGAAGAAGGCCCCTTGGGCGTTCTCTGGGGCTCTTGTTCAGAGCACACACAGAGCAGGTACGAACAAAATCACGTACCTCATTCTCCATCCCCGGCCACCAAAATCTTCGGCGCAACAAAACCAGGGACTTAGTCACACCTGGGTGCGCCGCAAACGGGGAAGCATGAGCCCATTCAAAAACCTGACGCCGTACGGATGAAGGTACGTACAGTCTGTCAGGAGGTCCCCCATCGGGGTCGGGTTCGGCCCTTTGGGCGTCCCGAATGACCTTAGAAATGCCCCAGGTGACTGGGGCCGCTATCTGGGTCGAGGGGATCACGGGATCAGGTCCGGTCTCCGACCTAGTCGGCTCCCACTGTCTAGACAGGGCATCCGGTTTAATGTTTTTGGATCCCGGTCTGTATGACAGTGTAAAGTGGAACCTTCCGAAAAATAAGGACCACCGGGCCTGACGAGAGTTCATCCTCTTTACTTGTTGGATGAACGACAGATTCTTGTGATCCGTCCAAACGAGAAAGGGATGTTTGGCCCCCTCGAGCCAGTGTCGCCACTCCTCTAATGCCAATTTAATGGCCAAGAGTTCCTTGTCTCCAACCGGGTAATTCCGCTCGGCTGGAGTCAAGCGGTGCGAGAAGAAGGCACACGGATGCAACTTCTTCCCTGGCCCCACTCTCTGGGACAGCACTGCCCCTACTCCAACCTCAGAGGCATCCACTTCGACCACGAAGGATTCCTCTGGGTCAGGTAACTGTAAGACAGGTGCAGTTGTTAAGAGAGCTTTGAGCTTATCAAAAGCTTGTTGGGCCTGCACCGACCATTTGAAAGCGCCCTTACCTGTAAGGGCCGTCATTGGAGCAGCGATAGAGCTGAAGTTCTTAATAAAACGCCGAAAAAAATTTGCAAAGCCCAAAAATCTTTGCAGTTGGCGTAAAGAACCTGGAGTTGGCCACTTCTCCACAGCAGATACTTTAGCCGTGTCCATGCGCAGGGTGCCCTGGGAAACCACGAACCCCAGGAATGAAACCATGGGGGAGTGAAAGACGGACTTCTCCAACTTGACAAACAAATGATTGTTGAGCAGGAGCTGGAGAACTCGTCGGACATGCCCTATGTGTTCGTCGATGGACCGACTAAAGATAAGAATGTCGTCTAAGTAAACATAGACGAATTTACCAAGAGTCTCCCGCAAGACCTCATTGATAAATCTCTGGAAGACTGCGGGGGCATTCATTAACCCAAATGGCATCACCAGATACTCATAGTGGCCAGTGGGCGTAATGAACGCAGTCTTCCATTCATCCCCCTGCCTGATCCGGATCAAATTATACGCGCTGCGAAGATCGAGCTTTGAAAAAACAGATGCTCGCTGAAGGGCTTCGAAAGCCGTGGCCATCAGCGGCAGCGGGTATCGATCCTTGATCGTTAAGGCATTTAGACCGCGGTAGTCGACACAGGGGCGCAGGGTGCCGTCCTTCTTACTTACAAAAAAGAACCCTGCCCCAGCTGGGGAGGACGAAGGACGGATGAACCCCTGTTTGAGGGCCTCACGCACATACTCCTCCATAGCGACCTTCTCTGGACCGGAGAGCGAGAAAAGGCGCCCTCTAGGGGGAGTAGAGCCGGGCAACAAGTTGATGGCGCAGTCGAACGGTCTATGGGGGGGCAAGTCCTGCGCCCGGGACTTGCTAAAAACCTCCCGTAAATCATGGTACACAGGAGGAACTGTGGTCAGATCCGGGGTCTCCATTCTGAGTACTGGCGGAGTGTGCCTCGTGCCAGCCTGAAGCAGGCACGAATCCTGGCACCGTGTTCCCCAGATGAAGATTGACCCGGTGACCCAGTCGATCTGGGGGTTGTGTCTTTGCAACCACGAGTGACCCAAGACCACCTGGAGGTGAGGAACGTGAGTCACTAAAAAGGTGATCCGTTCCTCGTGGTCATCTAGGCGCAACGTTAACCATTGCGTCCGATGGGTAACCGGGCTGCCCGCTACGGCTCGACCATCCACAGCATGGACCGAGACCGGCTTGGTTAGCGGTTGGACCTCTATCCCCAGCCTGTGTACCAGATCGACATCTATAAAACTCTCCACCGCCCCCGAATCAACACATGCCCTAAGGCTTGTGCCCCCCGAACCCCAAGACAACCGGGCCGCAAGAAACAGGCCCTGAGTAGGGATGTTAATTGGGCCCTCTCTCGTGTCCCTGGCACGAGAGCGGCCTAGTTGTTTAAAGGAGGCCTAGATCGAAAGGTCGAGCCCGATGCCGGGCGGGCATCGGGTCTTGACGATCCAAGCTGCATGGGTTCGGGCTCTGGTTCGGGTGGAGGGGCAGTGGGAGTGGCTTGCGCGCGAACAAACTGAGGACAGGTGTTCCGCTCGCGCGCACGCTGGCGAAGGCGAGTGTCAATGGAGATTGCCAGCGTGTAAAAAGCCTTAAGTGTAGTGGGTGGATCCCTAGTGGCTAGCTCATCCTTAACTTTACCTGCGAGGCCACGGTGAAAAATGGCTGTAAGGGCCCCCTCGTCCCAGCCGCACTCTGCGGCTAGCGTTCGGAACTCTACCACAAAATCGGCTACCGATCGATTACCCTGGGTTATGTCGAGCAGGCGTAGCCCTGCCTCACGGCCCCCCAAAGGGTGAAAGAAGGTCTCCTTGAGAGCCTCCTTAAATGCACTTTCGGAAGAGCACTCGGGGGCGTTCTGCTCCCAGAGGGCGGTAGCCCATTCTAATGCTCTTCCGGAAAGCAAGGAGACGATGTAGGCGACTTTAGAGCGTTCAGTAGGGTAGCGAGAGGGTTGTAGCTCGAACGCCAGCGCACACTGCAGGAGAAAGCCGCGACACCTCTTAGCGTTCCCCGAAAACCTTTCGGGGGGAGGGATAGGGGTGTCGCGGACTACAGGCTCCGCAGGTTGGGCTACGGGATTAGGAGTGGGCTCCAAGGTAGGCGGGTGCCGGGTAAGTGCTGCTACCCGTTGAGCCAGCTCATTGAGGGCCACCTCATGTCTGCCCAACGCCTGCCCTTGGTGGCGTAAAGCGTCCGCGAGGGGTCGGGGCTCTGCTGGGTCCATTACTGGTCGCACCTTTCTGTCACGTGGGAGAAAGGAGGACTCAAACGCAGAGATAATAAAAATTAAAGATCTTTATTTTTATTTAATAAACAGAAATATAACAGGAAAACAAAAAACCTAAACTAAAAAACCCGATCGGAACCTCCGACGGAAGCTGCCGGTGAAACCGGCCGAAAAAAAGGCAATAAGGAAAACTAAAAGAGAGCGGACACGAACCCCGGTCTTTTGGGTGAAAACCGGGGACTTAAACACCGCGCCAACCAGGCACGGAATGAAGTTACGCGTGAGCGCAGAAAGCGCTACTGAAATCGGCAGCGGAAGCTACAAGCTCCGCTGAGCGTTGACCCCAGCACAGCGGTAGGCTGGCGGGGAAGTGATGCGGAGCGCACGGCTTACGGTCGCGGTGACAGGGGCACTCCGATCTAAAAAGGGGGAAAAAGAGACAAGCACAGTTAGGAAGCTCCACTTGCGGATTCGAACCGGGGTTGGTGGCAGACCGGCCAAGCGCTTAACAAAGTCGCCACCCAGCGGTTACCGAATCCAAATATAATGTTCAATATGAGATACTGCAGCAAGGTAACACCAGCGCCACACAGTGGTCCGGTGCGCACCCGCTAAGCTAATGGCTAACGAAAAAACAATAGGCAGTTCAAAGACTGCGCGGCATCGCACCACCCTATTTCAATGAAGACGAAAGAAAAACCTCAATACCTCAAACCTTGCGGTTTCTACATGCCCGAATGGCCTTATGCCACCAGGGCTACCACCTAAGGCTCCGAAAACGGCGTGGGCGAGCTACCACCGGCAACAGGAAACAAACAAAAGGTGCGACACCCGCCACTGTGTGATGCTGGCTTAAATAGTCATCGCCACAGCTGCGGGTGATCAGCCCTAATTGGTGACCCACTACTTATGGCCTTGTTTACTGAGCTCTGTAAGACCTGTTTCGCTGGGAACCCGGGGCACGTTCACCAGCTACTACAGGCTTCGTTATACTAGCTCCTTAATATTAGCAGGTTTGTTTTGTCCATTGTTTGAATTTTACACACTTCAGTGATGATTACCGCTGCATTATGTATTCAAGTCAGATGAGACTGTAGGGTTTGAGAATTTAAATTTCCTGTATTATTTCTACATCTCCACTCTTTTGATGAGGTGTTTCCAGGCAACATGGTAAGTGAGGTTTAGAGGGTTGGACAAGTGTCTAAAGACAGGAGGGAACCTGTATATCAATCTCCCCCACAGGGTGGAAAACAGTGTCCACTGAAGCATGAAATTCTGCCTCCGAAAGATGAATAAATGACACAGAAGGAGTAAGAGAGGGCAGGAGAATTGCTGGAAAGAAAATACCGCTAGACAGAGTTTACAGCCTAATAGAATATATTTGGAAGAAAACATTTAATTTAAGCCAAATTCCAGGCGGTGCTTTGGGAGAAATAAAGCCTGATGGATCCAGTTAGGCTGGCGTATTTCAAAGCATGTCTATCCTGTGTTCCCATTCAGAGCGGCATGAGTAATGTGGACCATTTGTCACACCAGGTAGAGGTCTGTCGCAACCTCAGCCCGGTATGAAACAGGGTCCGCCTGCTGAAAACGCTCTTTGTTATGCTGAGCGCCAACATACATCCCTGCAGGGAGCACAAAGAAAGAAAACAAGGAAACACAAAGACGAGGATTGGAACAGAGGGCATTTATAATGTGGTGTACCGGTCAGTACTCGCACTTGATACCAGGTATTGCTTTATGGAGATGAATTCCAGCACCACACGAGACCTGATGTGGTATCTGTTTGTTAGAGGCTTTGCTGACTTTGTTTTTAACTCGCCACCCTGCTGAGTGCAGGAAACAAGGTGGATCTTGTAACTCGACGTCCCCTAAATTTGTATCCTTGAGCTCGACCTGTGTGCGACTGCCGCTTTGTTCAGCGGTCGGCTTGAGTGGTGCGGTAAAACGTCATCAAAGTGTGAATATGAGATGAATCTGCATTACAGCTCGAGCTTCTGAGAAATCGTGAGAATCAGAATCAGCTTCTCCCAGAGTCTAAAACGCTTATCGTTAATATACTAAAAGAAGGAGACAGGTGCACTAAACCTCTCTTCATTATTACTGCTCATAAGTTCACTAATTAAATTCTTCACTCATTGTTTTAGTACAATAAGTCACGTTAAGCTTCGTGCACCGCCGCCACACTCCAAAGGAAATAATGACACAGCAGCGCAAAAGCGGTTTTGCTGCTTCTCATGTGAATGCTGAACTCAACAACGTATACGGTATTCCAAGATCAAGCATTTCAATGATTAAGAAGAGTAAGGAAACACTAAAGAAGTAAAGCTAAAGTGCAGCTTTTATTGTATTTAACTGTTTTTAATTGTATTTCAGTGTGTTTATATTATATTTGTGTTATTTTCAGTGTATAAGTACGGTGGCCGAGAAGTGCAAAACAAATTTACATTTCAGAAAACAAAATTACAAAAAAACAAAAACAAATTTACAACAAAAGCAAAAACAAATTTACAAGTGCTCGGGTACCCAGTGTTTGTAAATTTGTTTTGGCATATGTAAAAGTGTTTCAGCACTTGTAAATTTATTTTCGGCATATGTAATTTTGTTTTCTAAAATGTATATTTGTTTTGCACTTCCCGGCCGCACATATTTGACGGAAAAGGCAGGGACAATAAACCGGAAGTGCGTGTTGCTTACCTGCTGTCAATCAAACTGTTTGTCAGCGATAAAGTGAACGGAGTTTGTGATGGTGACGATAAACAAGGTTTTGTCTAGTTTGTGGAAATCATTTTATCCAGTTGACCCGCTATTGTTTTTCTTGTGGAAAGTTTTGTGCAGATGTTTAGACGTGGCGTGTGCATCTCTATCTACTGTCCGCTCTTCTAAACATCTAAAGAATTCCCACAAGAACAACAAAAGCGAAATAATGAAAATCATTAACACAAAATGGACAAAACATTGTTTATTAGGGACGGAACATTTGATACCGAGGCTTTAAAACTTGTTTCACTTTTGTAACACTGGACTCAGTGTATCGGAGCTTATATTAAAGCAGCAGGAATGTGCGGATTGATTCAAAGCTTTGGTGCTGTGTTTTATCTCACTCACTATATAAGAGACAACCAAACCAGGGTTTCCCACCGTCCTGTAAATACAGAATCCTTCTTTATTTGGAGACTAAACGCCGCGTTCAGTACTGAACTGATACAGGACGCTTTGTTCCGTATTTTTATCAGTGGGAGACTGTGGGAATTATATTAAGTAGTGTTCACTTTTATTCTTAGTAACGGTGTGTGTGCGCTGGTTATAGCAGCAGGGGGGACCTTACACAGTCATGAGAACAAAGGTTTTATTTATGGTGTTTAACATTTATTATTTTCATTCTTTATAATAATAAGTCAGAACCATATTTTAGGCAAAACAACGCACTCCGCCCACTGTGCTACTCATACAGCGGTGTATTAAACAGGTTATGTCACGTTACTAAGAATAAAAGTGAACACTACTTAATATAATGAATTAAGCAGCAGTTTCCTTTTGTTTTATACACCACACCGTCTCCCATTGATAAAAATACGGAACAAAGCGTCCTGTATCAGTTCAGTACTGAACGCGGCGTTTAGTCTCCAAATAAAGAAGGATTCTGTATTTACAGGACGGTGGGTAACCCTGGTTTGATTGTCTCTTATATAGTGAGTGAGATAAAACACAGCACCAAAGCTTTGAATCAATCCGCACATTCCTGCTGCTTTAATATAAGCTCAAATACACTGAGTCCAGTGTTACAAAAGTGAAACAAGTTTTAAAGCCTCGGTATCAAATGTTCCGTCCCTAATAAACAATGTTTTGTCCATTTTGTGTTAATGATTTTCATTATTTCGCTTTTGTTGTTCTTGTGGGAATTCCTTAGATGTTTAGAAGAGTGGACGGTAAATAGAGATGCACACGCCACGTCTAAACATCTGCACAAAACTTTCCACAAGAAAAACAATAGCGGGTCAACTGGATAAAATGATTTCCACAAACTAGACAAAACCTTGTTTATCGTCACCATCACAAACTCCGTTCACTTTATCGCTGAGAAACAGTTTGATTGACAGCAGGTAAGCAACACGCACTTCCGGTTTATTGTCCCTGCCTTTTCCGTCAAATATGTGCGGCCGGGAAGTGCAAAACAAATATACATTTTAGAAAACAAAATTACATATGCCGAAAATAAATTTACAAGTGCTGAAACACTTTTACATATGCCAAAACAAATTTACAAACACTGGGTACCCGAGCACTTGTAAATTTGTTTTTGCTTTTGTTGTAAATTTGTTTTTGTTTTTTTGTAATTTTGTTTTCTGAAATGTAAATTTGTTTTGCACTTCTCGGCCACCGTATATAAGTGTCAAAAACAACTTTATTTTACATTAGCCTCAAATATATGCAGTTCCACAGGACCATGGACGCACAGGTTTCCCAAACATCCTTATGGGAAAAAAAACCTTGAAACTCAACGTCTTTAAAACTTGACGCCAGTCCCAGAACCAATTGACGCAGAGTTACAGAAAATGATGGCACCATCACCCATTGTTATTCATCTGTTCTAGCTTTCAGATCATCTTGGCACACTTTCTGACACATTTCACATATCAGCTTTCCACAGCTGGACAAAGCTCCAGAGAAATCATACAGCCGAGGGAAACGGAGGAGCCGATGATGATTAAGGATCATGTGCGATGCCTCGCCTGGTCACTTTTAATCAAACTGCCGCCCCTTGACGCTTCCTGTGGACTCTGATGACAACGGTGTTGATGACTGTGATTATAATGGTCATGATGTCCGCAGTCGGCATGTGGGCTGCTCGCGCAGAGCCCAGACAATCTCAGAGTCCCGAGCAACACTCGATCTCCCCGACAGCTAGTCCGCCTCACCTGTCCTCTCACCTCTCAAACAGATGAAGCATCATATAGATTTGTTTTTTCTTCCCCAGTACTCTAAATTAAAGAAATCTTATGTCAGCTGTGTTTGATAACAGTGAAAGCATCAACGTCCCCTTGGGATCCAAGGAGTAGTGCTCTTTTGTATCCTGTACCCCATCATATAAAAAAATACTGTGAATACAGTAACACAACGACACAGACAAATAATTCATCTCAAAGACTGCACCTATGGAAGTACGATCAATGTTACTTTCATTAGCTAATGCCCATGTGTGTGATGCCAGTGTTGACCAAATGCACCTGACTTGATACTTGATGGACAGTTTTATGTTTAGTACAATGCAGTGTTCAAAATGATGCTCTGCTAGAGAGACTGATACTAATTCATCAGTCTTGCCATATTACAACATCAAATCAGCTAAAGTTGGGACAGGATGGAAAATGCAAATAAAATAAAAACACAGAGTTTCTTACATTTACTTTGACTTGTATTTGATTGCAGACAGAATGAACCTGAGATATTTCATGTTATGTCTGATCAACTTCATTACTTTTGTTAATATACCACCTAAAGTTAGGACGGGGGAAATTTCGGGCTTCTAATGAGGTGAAAAAACTAAATAATGATGTGATTCAAATAATGATGTGGTTTGGTACAAAAGCAGCATCCAGGAAAGTCTGAGTCTTTGATAAGCAAAGATGATTAGAGGATCTAAAGTTCAGTGGCGGCTGCTGGTCTTTCAAAGAGGGGAAGCTCATTGTCGGCTTACATCATAAAATTTGTCAATTCATTTATACATAAATTCTGCCCTCTGTTCCTTTTCAAGAAAATGGCCTGTGGTCCTATCGTACCAAGTAGGCGTCTTTTCCAGGGACTTGACCAGTGTCCTGAAACAAATACTATGAGTGGGTTTTATTTACACAATGATCAATGGAAATGGTCAAGTAATTTCACCAAGCAAATACCAAGAAATGGGCTGCAGTTTGTCTTTCGACTTCACTCGCAAAATCCGCGATGGGACTGAAGCTCCCAGTGATTAAGTGACGGTGTAGATCTCAAAATAGCTGTCAATCAAAACGAGATTCAGCCTTTCGACTGATCCTCCAATCATCTTGCAGAAGCTCTGCGTCCAGACCCGCCCACTGCTCCATTCACCCCCAGAGACGCTCAGCGTCCGGGGGCGGGACAAAATCGTGGCATTTATCCAATGACCGGCGAGTTTCGAAGCAATGAAAAAAACCATTCCGTGCAGTCCCGTAGAAGTGAATAGACGCTCAGCTTCTACGGGCAAATGCATTGAGCTACGGGAATGTATGAGAAGTTAACAAAATCGAGTCAGTCGATTTGTGATAAGTAGCTTATTCTGAACGAACTCGTCTTCGAGATGAACGTGTTCTAACGCATTTGTAGTCAATGAAATGTTAACACAACTGTACATATTTGACCATTTAAATTTTTTACATTTTAGGGGAAGCTGAGCTTCCCTTGCAGTCTTAGAGAAATCGCCACTGCTCCAGTTTGTCCACAAATGTGTGAAAAAGTGATTGAAATATTTAAAACAATGAACCTCAAAGAAAGATTGGAAGATATTTGCATATTTCTCCCTCTACAGTGCATAATATCATTAAATGATTCAAGGAATCAGGAGGAATTTCAGTGCGTAAAGGCCAAGAGTGCAAGCTTAAGCTGAACGCCCGTGATCTTTGATCCCTCAGACGGCGCCACATCAAGAACCGCCACTCAACAATAGCTGATATAACCACATGGGTGAGGGATTAGTTTGGCTGAGGAAGAAGAGGGTACGGGTACTGGACTGGCCTGTCTGCAGTTCTGACCTGTCCTCAATAGAGAATTTTGAAAGGAAAAATGTGACAACGACGACCCCGTACTGCTGCACATCTTAAGACGTGTTTGCAGGTAGAACAGGACAAAATAAAAGCTGAAACACTAAATCACTTGGTCTCCTTGGTGCCAAAACGTCTTTTAAGTGTGGTGAAAAGGAACGGCAACATTACAAAGTGGTAAATGCTTTACTGTCCCAACTTTTTTTGGAATGTGTTGCAGACCTGAAATACAGGAATGAATATTTATTAATAAATGAAATGAAGTTGAGCAGATAAAACATGAAATATCTCAGGTTCATCCTGTCTGACATCAAATAAAAGTCAAATGCTTCATTATTACAGTGTTATTAAGTCAAAACTTGAATAAATCTGAATTGGTCCTGGATTTTTATTTAATATTTAATTTCTTTTAATTTAATCACTTGCTTATGGATTTATTTACCTATTTATTTATTTTGTATTATTTTATTCACTTGGCATTAGGTAACATTCTTTCATTTAATGTGTATTAAATATCTATTACTATTAAAAGTGTTATTAAAAGCCGTTTTAAGCTCTATAAGTGACTAAGTATGCAAACTGAAAAGGATTGCATTAAATTCAATGAGTGTGACTCCCAGTCCTATACACTGCATTGTTTTATAACAGCTCCTGATTGTACATTCACTATATCCATCTGGACCTCCCTCCCTCAGACACGCCCAACTGTGTCTGTTAAGTGCCAGGCCAGACCAGTGGCACCGCCAGGACTAGAACTCAAGACCGAATAGTAGGCTAGCATGTTGGACTGCTACAGTACTTAAGCACCCCATATGTGTACTGTATTTTAAGATATTGTATTAACCTTGTTTATTTAAAACAAACAGATAATAAAATAAAGTGCAAACTGGCCAAATTCATGAAGAAGGTTGGATGCAGCAGAGCACTATCTCACTAAATCAAATAGCCAAGACCAAGAGACCTGAAGAAAGTGACCAGCAATCAAAGACAGATGGATTGCAAAGCAAAGGCTTTGCACTCAGTTCTACCTGACCACAACCAACTGAAGCTGCCGTTTAAAGTCAGAGTATTTATGTATAGTGTTTTTTATTTACATAAATACTTTTTGTTCCTTTTTACAGAGTCAAAATCACTATGTGTGGAGTGGATCTGTGCACTAAAAGTATATTAAATAATAAAACAAAAGTGCTTAAATCCTTGTTTGCTGAAATGAACAATGAACATTTCGTTATATGAAATGTAACACTGACCTTACAGTAAAGGAAAGCAAGAGGAGCAATGAATACACAGTGCTGTTTAAAATCAGCATGTTTGCGTCGTTTATTTATAACCCTGGACGGGCGGTCATTAAGACTTTACTTTTCCTTTTAGCACCTTTCTTTTACATGTGACAAGTTCTTTATTGTCTCCATCTCTGTGATTAAATAGAGCTTTCAATCTTCTTTTTTTTTTGTTTGTTGGACGCCGTCAATCAGCTGGAGGAGCAAACCACAAATCGTTAATTTCTCAGTGCAGTATACCAATCACGCCCAGTCTTTTATTGATCCACCTAAGCACACTAACCAGCGAGCACATTTGTAGTGGTCAAATTATTGATGGTGGTGGATAAATTAGTTTTTTTTTCCTTTCAGCAGCACTGTGGTTTTTGTCCCTGGGCTAAGTATCTAAAATGTTCCAGAATAAAAATGAAGCTGATTGATGATGAAGCTTTTTATGTCTTCCAGGATGGAGCAAATATATTTAAAATAAAGAATCTGAACCCAAATTCATTGTGCTTTGATTTAAAGTTCTAACAGCTAGGTCACCTACAAACTTCAGGTTTAAGGTTTAGCCAAAATATTCTGATCTACTGCATGTACCACTATGTAATTACATTTACATTTTAGCATTTAGGACTTACGACTTACAGTAGTGTGACAGTATACTGTATAAGCAATTGAGGGTTAAGAGCCTTGCTCAAGGGCCCAACAGTGACAACCTGGCAGCAGTGGGGCTTTGAACTAGCAACCTTTTGATTATGAGTATAGCTGGGCTGGGCTGGGCGGCTTCATGAACAACGATTTGCTGTTGTTCATAGGGTTGCATGCTTTGTTAGCCTGGTAAAAAATAGTCAGAATCTTGCTGCACACATTAAATGACCTGAGCTTTCTCAGGAAGTAGAGTCTGCTCATCCCTTTTCTGTTGGCCCACCAGTCCAGTGGTCAGTCCATGATGGTAACAGAGCTGGGCTGTTAATAGATTTAAATAGATTAAACTTTTCTCATTACTGATACAAATAATATTGATATTGATACAAATATAATTTGTAGTTAAAATTACTGACTGTAAAAAGCACTTTGTCGTGCTACAATTACTGACTGTAGTCCATCTGTTTCTTTGCATGCTTTGTTAGGTCCCTTTCATGCTGTTCTTCAATGGTCAGGACCCCCACAGGACCACCACAGAGCAGGTATTATTTAGGTGGTGGATCATTCTCAGCACTGCAGTGACACTGACATGGTGGTGGTGTGTTAGTGTGTGTTGTGCTGGTATGAGTGGATCAGACACAGCAGCGCTGCATTGAGTTTTTAAACACTCTGTCACTGCTGGACTGAGAATAGTCCACCAACCAAAAATATCCAGCCAACAGCGCCCCGTGGGCAGCGTCCTGTGACCACTGATGAAGGTCTAGAAGATGACCGACTCAAACAGCAGCAATGTTGTGTTTAAAAACTCCAGCAGTGCTGCTGTGTCTGATCCACTCATACCAACACAACACACACTAACACACCACCACCATGTCAGTGTCACTGCAGTGCTGAGAATAATCCACCACCTAAATAATACCTGCTCTGTGGTGGTCCTGTGGGGGTCCTGACCATTGAAGAACAGCATGAAAGGGACCTAACAAAGCATGCAAAGAAACAGATGGACTACAGTCAGTAATTGTAGCACGACAAAGTGCTTTTATATGGTAAGTAGAGCTGATAAAATGGACAAGGAGCTGGTTTTAATGTTATGGCTAATGAGTATATATATATCCACACCAAACCACAATATGCCAGAGAAATGAGATATAGAGGAAAAAGAAGCATTCTGCACTTATATCAGAGTCCAGTGATAATCCTGGCACACGTATTGACGGTCTGAATGGCCTGTTGATTAGTGGGTGGTTGGAACCCTCCTGTTCAGCTCTGCAGATGCATTTATAATTTCCATGTTCACATGTGCAAATGTTTCACTCCCAATAAAACATGTATAACGGCAGACCCTGCGGCTAAAATATTATTATTAAAAAGAACAGGGTAGTTCTATAAAATACAGTTGTCTTCCCTTATGTGTGAATTGACCATCATTTGATTCAGTTATCAACGGTTAAATCCGGACTATAAGCTCTCTCTCAGTCTCTCAGACACGAACGATTACACGAATATAAAAGTGTGGAAACTTTCTGAAGATCCATTGTATTAAGCCAGAATAGCTAATAAAAGACAAGATATAAGTAGAATAAATAACAGTCTGCTAACACTGCTAACAGCTACTGACTTTATAATGAATGATCAAGGTATGTTGAATATTTTCAGGCAGTTCTCAGAAGCACCTCTGAATCATAAACCAAGCAAACTAAATTCTAATTCAGTTACCAGTGACTTTACAATGACAACCGAGACGGGCATAAAATATTTTTTCTAAACAAACGCTGTCAGAAAAATGAGGTACAGAGATAAAACAGAGTATATTGCTCCTCTTTCGTCTTCCACTAATCATCCTGACACACTTTCTGACAGTTTGGATAGACTATTGATCAGCGGCAGAAACCTTTATGTGCAGCTCCACAGACGCACATCTAATTTACATGTTTACGTGTGCGGATTCTTCACTTAAAACACAGAAACTAAAGCATGCACGCTGGGCACACGCTGCAGAAGAGTTATAATAAAGTGCTGCCGTGTATTTCTCAAACCCAAACGGTTGATTAATATTCAAAAGAATAATAAAGGCTCATCCATCAAGGATATTTTTACAAACTACACTGCGGTACGTGTAACTACGCATATCGCTTCAGAAGACAGAAATAATGAATAGTTGTAGTACAATTCTAATAAAATTATAATACTCTCTCTCTGTGTTGGCTTAGAGATCCGACTAGATGAATGGTTGCAGTAGTAATATCAGACCGTAATGACTCTCGCCTCTGGCCAAGAAGTTTGACACGTATTCCTCGTGTCTGTGTGGGTTCCTTTTGTTTCTCTCATTTTCTTTTAGATGACAAAACCATGTCAGTAGGTTGATTACCTACTCCAAGCTGCTCCTGGGTGAACGCGTGATGCCCTGTGATTTATTAGTGCCCCGAGGATGTGTTCTCGCTTTGTGTTTTCATGTTTTTCAGCAAGTTTCAGAACTACCAGAACTCTAATCAGGACGAGTGGATTATTAAAGAGGAATAAACAACACATTAAAGGTGCCCTGGCTGATATTATAACATTTAAACTATAAAACTGTAAAATAAGCCAAGAAACATGGTAAAAAGAATAAACATAAAAGGTATTGTTTAAACAACAAAGCAAGTGTATCATAAAATCAGCATTTAAAATGACACAACAGATGACACCCTTAATGTCAGTCACATGATAGAGTTCTTTACTTAACAATCATTGGCTCCCATACTGAATTCATAGGCTGTGTCCGAAATCGCATATACTTAAACACAGAGGTGGAAAGAGTACTAAAGTATTGTACTCAAGTAAAAGTACTATTACTTTAATGAATTTTTACTTAAGTATGAGTAAAATTATTAGTCTATAAATCTACTCAAGTAAAAAGTAACTCATTTAAAATGTACTCAGAGTAAACGTTACTTCGTTACTTTTTTAACAGCAGGGTGGGGGGGGGTGCCTCTTCTGTGTAATGCAAACAGGACAAGTGGATATAAATCTCACAATAGTTGTTTTTAATTACAATATAATAGAAAAAAAACATGTTACAACATTTAAAACATTTAGGGATGTGTAATGTGTCATTTTAGTACAGACCATCCCATAAAACTTTTTCAAACTGTATAACCACTGAAGTTGACATTAATTGTGGATTCTATAGACCAGCCTTCTTTTCATCACTAACAAATACCAAACATCATCATACTGCAAATGTCATAACTCAACACAAGTCCAGGTTACAAGTGTTGTGACTTTCACTAAATGACCTAAAGAACCTTCAAGATGTAAGACAAAACTTTGCCATTCTTTGACATCAGACTATGTTGTCAAATAACGAAACATCAAACTCCAAACATGTTAAACTTTTAAAATCACCTTCCCTCCCTCCTCTATACCTAGATTACAGCTCCTTTATTTTAGCACCAGTTTATTTTCCATTCCAGAATTCACTGCAGCAGTTTCCCAGATGAGATTTTTTTTAGCGTTTTCTTACTCAGTAACGAATGTTATTTAAAATGTAGCGAATTACAATTCTTAATACAAAACATACTTAAGTAAAAGTTAAATGACTGGTTGTAAAATCTACTTTAAAAAGTACAAGTACACAAAAAACTACTCAGTTACAGTAACGCGAGTAAATGTAATTCGTTACTTTCCACCTTTGCTTAAACAGTACGTACTAGAGTCAAGGCAGTGTGCACTGCTCAGCCGGTAAAGCAGTAAACTCTATCAGTACGCAAGTATGCAGTATGCACGCAACCTCGGTCGTACTACGTCCACCATTTTACCAAGGTCATGTGATGCATGGCGTCTCATCGCCACAGTTATAACCATTTTAAAATCAGACAAAATGAATTCTGTCGTTCTCCACAGAGCTGCTCATAACTATATTCAGGGTTGTACTAAATCATAACATTTTTAATATTTGTCTTACATTATGGAATAGATTGTCGGACCGCAGTGTGCATTGTTTGCATACTCAAAAATGGCTGCCCATGCAGTAGGTCATCCGGGTATTTTTCACACAATCTTTAATGTATACTAGGTATTTAAACAAACTACCCACTCTTGCGTGCTGCTTTTGCGTACTCTTCAGTATGGAAGTATGAGCTTTCAGATGCAGCCATAATATTTTAATACTTTTTTCTGCTGGGAAAACATCATCTGCTAAAAGAAAAGTAATTCTTATGAAGGTATTTTGGGGATGGAGTTAAAACGTTCATCACAGCTCAAATTTAGATTATTCGTGGCAATGTAGGGTTTCACAAAGGTATTTTGGGGATGGTGCTAAATTCCCCATCATATTTAAAATACAGGTTATCTGTGAGAATATAGGACTCACAAATGTATTTCTGTGTATGAGGTTAAATTCCCCAAAATAACAAAATAAGTACCTTGTAACTCGACGTCCACTAACCCTGAAATCATTGAAACTCGACGCCCTTCGTCAATAAATTTGTACCCTTAAACTCGATGTTTGAAAGTGTGAATATGAGCTGAATCTGCATCTGTGTGGAATAACCATCAGATCCAGTGTTACAGCTCCACATGTATCTGTGTTTATCTGGATTTTCCTCCCTGTTTCACTTTTAAACTTGTGTTACAGCTCGAGGTTCTGAGAAATTGTGAGAATCAGAATCAGCTTCTGAATCAGAGTCTAAAACGCTTATAGTTAAAGCTTAATGTGGTTTAATGTACCAAAAGAACGTACTTGGGCACTTGAGCAAGGCCTTTAACCCTCAATTGCTCAGATTGTATACTGTAACTGTACTGTAAGTCGCTTTGGATAAAGGCGTCTGCTAAATGCAAAAAATGTAAATGTAAACATAGAAACACTAAACTTCTCTTAATTAATAATGAGTCACGTTAGGCTTTGTGCACCGCCAAACAAGCTATTTTGCTGCTTTTCATGTGAATGCACCAATACTGAATGGAATACGGTATTCCACGATCAAGCATCTTCACGATTAAGATGCATAAGGAAACAAAAAAGAAGTAAAGTGCAGGTAAAAACAGTAAAAACACACGCTGCAACCGGAGCTGGATCTCGAGTACATCGTATCGAATCCAGCTCTGCCTTACCGACTGAGGCTGAGTGGCTACATGAACAACGATTGGCCGGTTGTTCAGATGGGCAGGACTAAGGTCGGAAGTGGGTCTCTCTCTGTCAGAATGGTGCGGTTACGACCTCTGCTGGCTGATTAGAGGCGCCTGCACGGAGATGAGGAAGGAGTGCTCTTAGGGTGTGTCTCTCCGTACACAACGCTAGGTGGCACAACACTCATTAATGTGTGAGTGGCAAGATGCATACGGCTTGCTGCTCACGTTTCAGAGGGGATGTGGGTTAGCTTCGATCTCCTCGGTCAGGGCAGGGATCGGCAGAGGCAGAGAGGATGCGTGATGCAAATTGGGTGATTGGAAGCGCTAAAGGGGGAGAAAAAGGGGAGAAAATGCATTTTTTTTAAATGTGAAGCACTAAAGCGCTATGCGAATGAAAAAAAGCTAAACTGCTAACTTTTAAAGTTAAAGTTTCCCAGCAAATTGCATATTACACCGGAAACAGCTGATTTCACAGTATGGGACACAATTTGAATTGTGAATTAAGTAGGGCCTTAGTTATAATGAAAATAATGGAAAAAAAACCAAATGTACAGGTGTTTTTTTTATCAACCCCGTGTGCAGGAAAGCTTTGAAATAGTGAATTGGGAAGAGGAAGGGCAAACAGCTCAGCTAAGAGCAAAATTTACAATGACAGCCTGGCAATAATAATAATAATAATAATAATAATAATAATAATAATAATAATAAATATAGCCATGGGTCCTAACGATTTCAGAAAAAGAGGAAGGTCCTTTGCAGTCAACCAGACTTGTTGCTCTGGGTGAAGAGAAGGACTCAAGTGCCGTTCTAGAGGCGACACCTTTCAAACTGCTGATGCAGAAACAGTTTGGCAGGTGATCCACTTTAATTCGTTTGGTTTTGTCTGGTTGGAATTTTGAACATTCATGACGATAGTTTATAATCTTGGGTGTGCTCCAGGGTACTGATCTCTGGTCTGTTTAAAAACAAGGGCTCTGAGATGTACTTCCAGTGAGCACAGATCAGTGGCGTAACTAGGAGCTCATGGGCACCATGCAAAAAAAAAATGTAATATTTTACTTAACGAAAATATGTTTTTACTTTCGTTATCGCCACACTTTACCGCTAGCATTAGCCACTTTCTACTGTAGAGGGTCGGCTCACCTAGTCGCTGCGAGTGCCGCTCGTCCGACGGGGATGCTACGGGTCTTTTGCTGCGTGCGGTGGTGGAGGTGTGGAAATAAAGGCACATGACAAGGTAGAGTCACTTTAACTGTTTAGTCAAGACTTCAATGAGCGTTACAACACTTTAGACTGCCTAGCTCCAGAACCTGAACTACCTGTTGGGTTCAATGCTGGGGCCATACGACGAGTCTCATATACAAAACTAGCTGCAGAATGAACGCACATGTATAAACCGGGTGCTGCATTCTGATTGGCTGAGCTGAATGTCAATATACTGTATAATATAATAATTACGACCTGGCGAGTGCAGCCAATGGGGGGGGGCAGTGTGGTGGAGGGTTGAGTTCATGTCGTGGAACGCCATGAGCCGCTACGCCATGGGCCGCAGTGGCACCTGCCCCCCGGTAGTTACGCCCCTGGCACAGATGCCGAGCGAGGTCAGTAACACAGTAATGCAATTGGCTGAACGTGTCACAAGCACTTTGACCGGTGGATACAATCATGTCACAATGATTTCCTGCGAAGCTGAATTGACTTTAGTACTGCACAACCGAGCCCTGGTCCATAAAATACTAATCTGTTTGAAGACACCAACCCCCCTGCCAATAAACCCAGAATCAACACCTCACAGGGACTGGAGTATTAAAACTGAGTGTAAAAATCATGTTGGTGCTTTATAGGTTTGGGCCCCAGATTTATTTCCGATCTTCATTTACTGTCCGTGGGTGGCTGACATGTGGTACGCCGTTCCGGTTATCTTCAAAATGTGCCGATTGGTGGACCTATTACTTTTTGTTGTGACCCTTGTGTGGGTCGTGATCCAAAAAAATGGGTCACAGAGGAAAATAATAATAAATAAATAAACACAAAATTAACTTGTACGTGAACGCCCCCTTGTGGAGGCTTTACGTTACCTCTTGTAAACCACAGTGGGACCAGATTGCCACTTTTATTAATTCAGTGTTTTGTTGTTTTTTATGCACTTCTCCCGATTTTTCCTTCCAATTTAGCGTAACCAGTCCACTGCTGGGGACCCGGGTGGTGTCCAAGGATGGTGCATATTCGCCCTTTTAATGTATGCGCAGTCCACCAGTCACGGCTTATTCACCCATACTTGCATTCAAAGAGTCACGCCCCAATCTCTGTGCTCCTCCACTTTCTGTACAGGCACCATGGGCAACCAAGGACCTTAAACAGCATTGATAAGTTCACCCTTTAATCTGGTCTTTCCCATCCGGCAGACTGAAGGCCAATTTTGTCTGCTGCAGGCACTGCCAGTTGTGCCCACTAGAGGGCGCCCAGTCGACCGGTAGCAGAGCCGAGATTCGAACCCGGGAGCTCAGAATCTCGGCGCTGGTGTGCACCACCGCTTGAAATGATAAAACCTGCTCTAAACTGTATGTATCCCGTCCTGGGTGTATTTCTACCTTACATCCAGTTTCAATAGAATCAGTTACAAGCTCTACTGTGACCCTGACCAGGATAAAAAAAGGTACATAAAGATGAATTTATGTTATTATTGAAATATCAATTCATGTTCGCCAAATGGTTCAATATGTTTTTGAGAGGGGAAAACCAGTCTACACAAACACAGAGGAAAAATGTAAACATTCTAACAGTAACTATAGAGAAAGCTGGCATCAGGGTTGCTGGAGCTGTGTGGCACCAGTACTTCTTGCCAGGCCACAACTGTGCCATGAGTAATAAATTGATAGAGTGTGGAAACAATTCACTTCTATTGTGTCTCAATATTGTTTCTCTCCTTCTGCCTCATCTGGCAAAACACTCATGATTTCCCACATGTACCCAGCATCCTTTAACTGTTCCCGCCTATAAAATATCACCATGCAGGGGTCAAGTTTGGGATGGCATATGTTCAGTCAGCCCTCCCATGTGGCTATTTGGTGCAACTAAAGCAAGCGCTCTCTGTGCGGCTAAATACAATTGCTGAAAAGGTCAAATCAATTTAGGAATCATTTATTGTTTCCCCTAACGTCCCTCTGAAGACGGCTGGCCTTTACTTTCCAGATTTTATTAGCCATTTGTAGGTCATGCTGTGTGGATCTGGAGTGAGATGTCGAGGTGTAGGCATTGCTGATGCAAATAGGATTTCGGTGGCTGCCTCGCCTCGTGAAGCCTGGAATGCTGGGAGCTTCAGTCGTTTCACAATTACACTGTGGTTTGGATGAGATTGGACTACTGGTTACAACAATGACTTCATTGTATGAGACTGTTTTTCTTCTGTACTGGCACACCTTTATCTAAAAATGAAACACAATAATTTACAGAGAACATCAGGTTTAATGAGAAGAGAAAAATGAAGATGTTAAGAACTGATTACACTCGGGAACCTCGACACACCAAACATGCACATTTAATTTAAAACATGCCATGCGTAAGGTGGTGAGGACTGCTCAACGTATCATTGGCACACAGCTCAGAGACCATCAGAGACCACACAGCATCATCAAGGACCCCTACCACCTCAGCAACATATATATATATACAGTATATATATATATATATATATATATATATATATATATATATATATATATATATATATATATATATATATATATATAAAAATATATACACTGATCAGCCATAACATTAAAACCACCTCCTTGTTTCTTTGTTTCTACACACTGTTTTATCAGCTCCACTTACCATATAGAAGCACTTTGTAGTTCTACAATTACTGACTGTAGTCCATCTGTTTCTCTACATATCTTTTTAGCCTGCTTTTATGCTGTTCTTCAATGGTCAGGACCCCCACAGGACCACCACAGAGCAGGTATTATTTTGGTGGTGGATCATTCTCAGCACTGCAGTGACACTGACATGGTGGTGGTGTGTTAGTGTGTGTTGTGCTGGTATGAGTGGATCAGATACAGCAGTGCTGCTGGAGTTTTTAAATACCGTGTCCACTCACTGTCCGCTCTATTAGACACTCCTACCTAGTTGGTCCAACTTGTAGATGTAAAGTCAGAGACGATCGCTCATCTATTGCTGCTGTTTGAGTTGCTCATCTTCTAGACCTTCATCAGTGGTCACAGGACCTGGTTGGCTGGATATTTTTTTGGTTGGTGGACTATTCTCAGTCCAGCAGTGACAGTGAGGTGTTTAAAAACTCCAGCAGCGCTGCTGTGTCTGATCCACTCATACCAGCACAACACACACCACCACCATGTCAGTGTCACTGCAGTGCTGAGAATGATCCACCACCCAAATAATACCTGCTCTGTGGTGGTCCTCTGGGGGTCCTGACCATTGAAGAACAGCATAAAAGGGGGCTAACAAAGCATGCAGAAAAACAGATGGACTACAGTCAGTAATTGTGGAACTACAAAGTGCTTCTATATGATAAGTGGAACCAATAAAATGGTCAGTGATTGTAGAAACAAGGAGGTGGTTTTAATGTATATACTCTGTCCAAAGTTTAGACCAGGAGGTGAGGTTTATTGAGGCGTCACCAGATTGTCCATCCAAGACTTCGGTTGATCTTCTCCGTCTGCCTGTTGGATTGCAGGTGGAAACCAGACAACAGGCTGACAGAGGCCCTCGATCCGATACCAGGTCACTGGGTAAGTTACCATGCATCACCTTTTCTAGAACGATCTCAGCAGTCCATTTGGCCAAGTGGAGATTGGAGAACTCTTGCTTTCAGCTGATCCTGGGGTGGTCTGTAAAGAAGGAAGACTGGCCCCACTGATTTGTCCCCTGACTGAAGTAGGGACGAATACTTTGCCCAGGGGGGCGTTGCTCAGATTGGGCTCCTGCCCTGATTTTCCCACATGGCCTCTTCAAGCTCTCATTTAAGAGGAGCGATAATAGGTGATCCCAGAATGATAGGCTAGCTTGAGGGAGAGGGGTTGGTGTTCCTCATGCAGGATGAATGAAGTTAAATTGGCTGAAGAACAGGAGTTCAGACGTTTGGCCAGATTTTTGTGGTCCATCCACAACAGAAATTGGTTGGACTGCGAAAACTCCTTGTTCCCAGTATCAAATTTCCCTCGGACATGGCCAGTCGGTGAGAGAAGTAGGTGCATGGGTGTCTGTTGTCTAGATCTGATCATTGGGACAGGACACCAAACTCTACGTCAAAGACATGGACATCTACGATGAAAAGGAGTTTCAGGACATGGGCATTGTCGCTGCCAAATTGGAAGCATCTAATTTCCTTGATATAATTATGAATTACTTCTGTTAGCAATTTCTGTGGCTGAAACACATGACTTCCATAACTAGAAGTGGTTTGTCAACAGTTTTATCCTGATAGTGTCCCTGCATCAATAAGTCTAATGGAGCGAACAGCGGCAGAATGGCATTATTGAATTAGCGCTAAGGTGGGGCAGAGGTGTTGGCACTCCGAGGCGCATCCTTTCCCTTACAGGAATGAAGAATTACCACACTGATCCCATTAGACTGATAGCTCTTGGCTGGCTGGAGCACCCGCTGTGTGAGGATGATCTGATACACTGGCAGGATGAAGCATATTTTGGTATCCCGGCTATGATCTAATATGATATTGCTCACTTTGCTTGCCAAACAATATCGCTGAGATGCTGTAACGGGTAATGAGGAATACAGAGTGAAACTACCAAACAAACTGATACTGGTCCCAGGTGCAGAGAACTGGACAGAATCAAACACAAAATGAATAGACTGACCCAGACATCTACAATGAAGCTTCAGGCAGTTTCAGCACTTGGGCAGTCACAAGTCCTTCCTTAAACTGTTTGCCAAATCGAAGGCATCTAATTTTTATAATTTTATATAATTCACACTGATCCACCTCCTTGTTTCTACACTCACTGTTCATTTTATCAGCTCCACTTACCATATAGAAGCACTTTGTAGTTCTACAATTACTGACTGTAGTCCATCTGTTTCTCTGCATGCTTTGTTAGCCCCCTTTCATGCTGTTCTTCAATGGTCAGGACCCCCACAGGACCACCACAGAGCAGGTATTATTTAGGTGGTGGATCATTCTCAGCACTGCAGTGACACTGACATGGTGGTGGTGTGTCAGTGTGTGTTGTGCTGGTATGAGTGGATCAGACACAGCAGTGCTGCTGGAGTTTTTAAATACCGTGTCCACTCACTGTCCACTCTATTGGATACTCCTACCTAGTTGGTCCACCTTGTAGATGTAAAGTCAGAGACGATCGCTCATCTATTGCTTCTGTTTGAGTTGATCATCTTCTAGACCTTCATCAGTGGTCACAGGACACTGCCCATGGGGCGCTGTTGGCTGAATGTTTTTGGCTGGTGGACTATTCTCAGTCCAGCAGTGACAGTGAGGTGTTTAAAAACTCCAGCAGCGCTGCTGTGTCTGATCCACTCATACCAGCACAACACACACTTACACACCACCACCATGTCAGTGTCACTGCAGTGCTGAGAATGATCCACCACCTAAGTAATACCTGCTATGCGGTGGTCCTGTGGGGGCCTGACCATTGAAGAACAGCATGAAAGGTGGCTAATAAAGCATGTAGAGAAACAGATGGACTACAGTCAGTAATTGTAGAACTACAAAGTGCTTCTATATGGTAAGTGGAGCTGATAAAATGGACAGTGAGTGTAGAAACAAGGAGGTGGTTTTAATGTTATGTCTGATCGGTGTATGTGTACATACATGGAAATGGCTTCATGCTTCACCAAACAGGTTTAGCTGCCTCCATTTCCTCAATTTATTGCATAATTAATTTCAACACTACTGACATTCAATAATGCCGGCATGAATACCCGAGCATACCCAGTCGATTATACGAATATGATATCTGAAATGAAACAATTAGTCTAATAACAAACTTCTCCAAATGCCAGCCACTATCGCTTTTCAATAATCTAAATGAAGCCAAATAAATCCAATATCCAAGATACAAGCAGCTGGCTGTGTAGATAAACCAGGCGTGTTAATACATGTATTACGGTCAGTCCGGTCTTTATCTGAGCTTTTCGTTAACCTCCCCGCTGCCAGCTACCTGCGCTCATGAATTTCACATGATTATACCCGGAGTGTGTGAGCGGAGAGCGCGCTGGGGCTCGTCGGTATGTTGGGGGTTCACAGGTGATGAATTAGAAAAGACGGTGGGAATCTATGCAGGTACAAAGACACGTGCCGTGCACCACCGCGGTATACCATTAAATTAATGCATCGCAGCCTCCTGATTCTGGTGCTTAATCCTCTCCCTAATTTACACAGGATGTCTGAGTTAATGCAGCAGTGTTGCCTCCTAAAAGAACAAACAATACAAACTGGAAAATTTATCATTGATTGATGTTGCTGTTTCATAGACCAACAACAAATAACTTACAAGACAAACTGGGTGGCACGGTGGCTCGGTGGGTAGCACTGTCGCCTCACAGCATGAAGGTCCTGTGTTCGGTTCTCAGGTGGGGCAGTACAGGTCCTTTCTGTGTGGAGTTTGCATGTTCTCCCCATGTCAGGGTGGATTTTCTCCACCTTGCTCAAGTTCATCCCAAAGTGGTTTAGTGGAGTTGAGGTCAGGGCTCTGTGTTGGCCAATGAAGTTCTTTCACAAAAATCTTATCAAACCACGTGTGTATGGACATTGCTTTGTACACTGGAGTGGCTCGGTGGGTAGCACTGTCACCTCGTTCTTCCTGCAAACACGTCTTAAGATGTGTAACAGTACGGGGTCGTTGTCGCATTTTTCCTTTCAAAATTCTCTATTGGGGACAGGTCAGGACTGCAGGCAGGCCAGTCCAGTACCCGTACCCTTTTCCTCCGCAGCCGTGCCTTTGTAATGTGTGCAGCAGGTGGTTTTGCATCATCTTGTTGAAAAATGCTGGACGTCCCTGGAAAAGACGACGTCTTCAAGGCAGCACATGTTGCTCAATGTACTCAATGTACTTTTCTGTGTTAATGCTGCATCACAGAAGTGTAAATGACCTTTACCAAGGGCACTGACACGCCCCCATACCATGACAGACCCTGGCACTGACACGCCCCCATACCATGACAGACCCTGGCACTGACACCGCCCCATACCATGACAGACCCTGGCACTGACACCGCCCCATACCATGACAGACCCTGGCACTAACACGCCCCCATACCATGACAGACCCTGGCACTGACACACCCCCATACCATGACAGACCCTGGTACTTACACAGTCCCATACCATGACAGACCCTGGCACTGACACCGCCCCATACCATGACAGACCCTGGCACTAACACGCCCCCATACCATGACAGACCCTGGCACTGACACACCCCCATACCATGACAGACCCTGGTACTTACACAGCCCCATACCATGACAGACCCTGGCACTGACACACCCCCATACCATGACAGACCCTGGCACTGACACACCCCCATACCATGACAGACCCTGGCTTTTGGACTTGTTGCTGATACAGTCTGGACGGTGCTTTCGTCTTAGTTCCAGAGCACACGGCATTTATTTTTTCCAAGGCCTGATCGCAACCTCATTCTGGACTTTTTGGATAAACTGGCATGCTGACCCTAAGCCAGGTCTCTTTAACATCAGTGCCCAACCACACTGACTCTCCTGTGGTCGAATAAAAGGGAATCCAGGCAGGCATGTTCCAAAAAATAAAAGCCTTTTCAGAAGCCCGAAGACTCGACTCTGGTGCTGAAAGCCGCGTACATGAAGTGACGTTTGGACGTTTGGCTGTTGGCCATGAGGTGAATCTCTGATAGAGCATCTAATTAAGTTGCTCTGATGTATTCCTGCTTCCAAGCAGTGATGTCATACCTCCGAGACACACTTTGGACGCGATTGATCTGTTTTGTCATCTCGCATAGTGCTGCTTTATCGACGCGCAGGCATTAGCGGCGGGCAAATTGCTTGTACTTTGCACACTTGATCCAATTGCAAGCAACCTGCCATGCAAAGCAAACGGGGGAATCACTCGTCCTCTGATCTAGTTGACTGTAATTTGATATTCACAGTGTAGACAAATCCATCTGGCTGCGATGGGAACAGCCAGCTTAATGGGCTCGGGCGATGACAAAGGAAGCACATTAGCATTGCTAGTGTTACACAAATACTCCTAATGGATGGTTATGTCTCCAGTTCAAGGACAAGCTCATAAAACCCTGTGCTGTGACAACACCTGGAACCGACAATGTAAAAAAGTCCAGGAGTAGCAGATGTGCTGTCAGAAAAGCGGTCAGTGTTGATACTTAAACTAAAGCTTTGGTTTCAAAATCCCGACCCTGAGAAAGTGGTGATGAAATCGAGTATCATCCAAACCATTAGGAGATCACGTCTGAATTCCAGTGGTACTGCAGCCATCTGCGAACAAAGTGAGCCCTGATTTCTCTAGGAGGGAGGAAAGACGTTCCTGTATTTTTATTTTTCCTTTTGACTTCTCTGGGCTCGGAGGCATCTAGGATGGACCATCACACAGTAAAAACGTGTATTGTGGTCAGATGAATCAGCATTCCAGATCTTCCGTGTGTGCCGGACCAAAGACGAAGAGGACCATCCAGACTGTTATCAGCAACAAGTCCAGAATCCCGGGTCTGTCATGGCATGGGGCTGCGTCACTGCCCTTGGCAAAGGTCATTAACACTTCTGTGATGGCAGTAATAATGCAAGTCAAAGTAAATGTAAGAAACTCTGTGTTTTTGTATTATTTGTATTTTCCATGCTGTCCCAACTTTTTGTGATTTGGGGTTGTAGATTTCTAATCAAACATAATTCCTGTTGAACTAACAAGAATGACCTAACATGATAGAATAAAAAATCTATTGTCTTGATTAAACCATGTTTATTCATTAAAATACACAATTTGACCTAAAGTATTTGGACACCTGACCATCCACGTGTTGGATATCCTTTTTCAGAAGGACCTCTGTGTGAGTTTTTTAGCTATAACAACAGCCACTCTTCTAAAAGGCTTCTCGTAAGGATTTGGGGTATGTCTGTGGGAATTTGTGCCCATTCAGCATTAGTAAAATAGCATTTGTATGGCTGGCCACTCATAGTGGTTAAGTAAGTCTCAACTGATGTTCCAGTTCATGCCAAAGCTGTGGGGTTGTAGACTAGTCACTACTGACTTTATAGAACATGCTTTATCTTTGCAAAATCATTGTTTGCTGTGCGTTCACACTTCTCAGCCTTTTAAAAAAAACACAAAAGCTGTCTGTATCGCGTAGCTTCATCAGTGATTGATTACACAGCGTTCTCTGTCGATGGTCATAAGAATCCCAGCTCCGAGTGGTACCAAGAGGTTTTGGAAGTCATGCAGAGTTCACAAGGTTAGACTGAAAACTTTATCTCTCAGTGACATTAAATCCAGCAGCTAATAGTCTTGCATTGCCTGTGCTGAGATCTGTCAGGACAGTAGCGTCGAGGTTAACTGTGGGAAATCAGCAGGATATTAAAGCCACTTTTCTGTCCATTTTCTGTCAAAATGCAGCCTAGAAGAACAATGGCTAAAGCACATCCCAATCTGAACCCTTACGTGGCCCGTCCGTGATTCAGTGCAGGATGAAGCCATTTATCTCTAGTGTAATCAAATTTTAAAAAGTAAAGACTGGAATGAATCCTCGCGTGTCAGTCTTGTTTCATGTCGTGAGTGTCAGTACTGGCGGGCGTCGGTAGAAAAAAAAGGTTAATTGAACTATAATTCACTGCCGGGAACGGTGCTAGTTCAGAGGCAGGAGAGCGGATGAACAAAGGAAGAGATATGGAGGGGGAGGAATCTCGGTGGGATGACAAATGTGCTCTCGCCGGCGTTCTGACAGGTAAAGTGTGAGTGAGAGATTGGCTGACAGATGCTTGCCGAGCAGCCTGAGGCTGAATCCAGCAAGGACTAAACTTGGCAATACATAATAGATGTCTATTTTGCAGAAAGTGTATACGTTCTGCTTCTGGTTTATTCCCGTGCATATGATTCATTGACATTAGCAGTGGAAAGTTGATGACTTCTGATCGATAACCATATACAGACCAAATTACCGTGTGTAAGTCATAGCAAGAGCAAAGAACACAAATCACACGAGAACTCACTCAGTGTTTTTGACTAATTTAAGGAACTGGAACTTCTTAGCATCACCTGATCTGAAGGTTTACATAGTTACATAATCAGGATGGTTATTCTTTGCAGGAACCGGCCGCTCATGCTGATACGACTTCAACGCTTCACATCAAATTGTCAGAAATTGATTCAAGATTAATGGCAACCCTTCACCACCACCCAAGGGGACAGTGGTAGCCTAGTGGGTAGAGCTCTGGGCTATCAGTCGGGAAGGTTGTCGGTTCAAATCCAGGCTACCACTGTGCCCTTGGGTGGTGACAAAAGGGTTGCCATTAATCTTGAATCAATTTCTGACAATTTGATGTGAAGCCCAATAAGTTATAAGTCATATTGTTGGGCCCTTGAGCACTGTTGGGCCCCTGTGAGCTTTAGGGGCGCCATACAATGGCTGACACTGCGCTCTGACCCCAGCTTCCAAACAAAAATGGGATATGTGGAGTAGTGGCCGCTATATGCTTCCAGCTTTTTTATGCTTAGCAACAGTTTATGGAAGCCCCTTTAATGTTCCAACAGTGTCCTTCAAAGAATCCTGACCTCAGCCCCACTTAATAGCTCTGGAATGAACCGGAACATCAGTTGAGGCTTGCTTGACCACCATGAGTGGCCAGCCATACAAATGCTATTTTAACTGAATGTGCACAAATTCCCACAGACATATCCCAGAGTCTTTTGAGAAGCCTTATTAGAAGAGTGGCTGTTGTTATAGCTGAAAAGATAACACAGAGGTCATTTTGAAAACATGCTGATAGTCAGGTGTCCAAATACTTTCAGTCATCTGGTGTATTTTAATGAATAAACATGGTTTATATATCATTATATAACATGGCCACTCATGGTGGTCAAGCAAGCCTCAACTGATGTTCCGGTTCATTCCAGAGCTATTAAGTGGGGCTGAGGTCAGGATTCTTTGAAGGACACTGTTGGAACATTAGGGGCTTCCATAAACTGTTGCTAAGCATAAAAAAGCTGGAAGCATATAGTTTCTTTTATTACACCTTTTAGTAATTGTTGTGGTTGAAAAATATGTATTCATATATGTACTGTATAATAAGGGTGTATGTTAAATACCTATTATTTAGTCATTAATTTTAAAAAAGTGTTAATGCGTCACATTACAATTGGAAAATGTAATTAAATCACTTTTCATTTTGGTACATTGGTATTCTCCGGTGCTAGCTCCTGTGTCAGGGTCATACCCTACAGGTCATCCTAACATAAGGTCATGATTATATATTTTTTTATAAATACACTGACCTTTCACCTCACTAATTTCCCATGTAGACCTAAAATAGCTTTTACATTTAGGGTTCTCATTAAGGGTGAAATGTAATCATTCAGGGCTGTGATCACGACGGGGCCTTTTGTCCCTTTTTTATCTTCCTTCGTGTCACCTTCGACCTCTCGGTGACTGAGATTTAATTACTCTTCTCCCGGTGTGCAGTCCGAGGTGCAGAGACACGAACTGAACGTTTCCAATGGTGAACCGAATTTGTAGCAATAAATCAAACCCTGGACGGAAAAAGGGGAATTAACAAAGATATTAGATTTTTAGCTGAATTTCCCCATCATGCTCTGCTGTAACTTGAGCTCGCGTGGGCTGCCTTTCAAACACTGCCAAATCTCTCGGAGAAAACGCTCACTCAGATCCGACCCAGGGGCCAAATATCTGTCAGTCACTGATGTTACGGGTTCTCTGTTCACTTCATAGTGTTGCAGCATCAAAATATCATTTTTAAATATCAGCCGACTGGGTAAAACTACACTGAACATCCATCATGCTGGAACTATCACTGGCCTTGAGCATTTACTCCACTTAAGGGCTCATGGTTTTTGTATGACCGGTACTTTTCTTGGCATCGGGAACCTAAAACATTTGGCAGGACTCGTTTCGCTGACTTAGGGATTTTGGGATTTTGGCTTTGGGGTTTGGATGGTCTTTGCATTTTCTAGGAATTTGAACCCATTGCTCTTTCTGTGAACTTTTTCTGTGCCAAAGGTTCTTTTTTTCTTCGTTGCATAAGTTTATGAGTTTATGTATAGTCACCACACAGCACTGAAATATATAAAGAATGAATAAAGCACTGGCTCAGGTTTAGGATTACTAATCAAAATATTGCCAGCGCAGCACCCAGTTCGACCCTTGACTGATCTAATAGAGTACACTGTCCCATTGATACAGATCAAGTCAAAACTTCAGGAACACTTTCACCACATACTTCTTTTTCATTAGTTTATTCTGGATCTCAGGACGATATGACACAATCTGCTGGATCAAAAATGTACATGAAGTAACTTAGAGTTTGAGCAACCATTGGGTAACAAGCATCACTACAGGGCCAAGTCTTTTTGTGGCTTTCTGTCCATCTGTTTATAAATATATATAAATATATTGTTCCTGAGTTTTTGCTTTTTTCGATTCCTGGTAATGATCTTAGATTATTCATGTCTCCATGAACATGATTGGTAAATGTCTGGGGCTGGGAGGATGGGTGATGGGGGTTGAGCATGTCAGTGCACTCTCAGTGCCAGTCCCAAACCCTGATAAAAAAGGGGAGGGTTGTGTTGATAAGGGCATCTGACTTATACACACTTGGACACATTTTTAAATATATATATATATATATATATATATATTAATATATTATTATTAGCCTATTAGCCTATTAGCTTTCCCTTTGGTGTCTAAAGCTGGTATTTAACACATAATAGGCACTGAACAATATTTTCCACTGGCAAAAATGGGACAGTTCCCCTTTAAAGAAAATATCATCTTATATTTTATGATTTTAGCAGAAAAAAGTACGTTTGTAAGTCAGAATTGGGTTCTGCTACAAATTGGCTGGAAATACCTGCAACAGACAACATTGGCCACTAGTCTGCTGGGTGGGAAAAGAACAGACTAAAAAGAGGGTGTGGGGTTTTCAACGCTGTGTAAGGACCCTTTAAAAAAACAAAACAAAAGAAAGTACTCTTCTAAAAGCTAATTAATGCTCTGGGTCTGTGACGTCCAGTAACAAGGACACCCAAAACCAGTATAAGTAGTGAGTAGATTAAAGTTTGGTCAGTTCAGTTTTCCCTTGTGTATTTCTGCTTCTGACAAAACCCTTGTTTATGATTTAGGTGTATGTTTACCTTTATTTATCATTTGTGGACCTGCCCTAATAAACATCTTGTATTATATACTCACAGTAATCTATTGACTGCACAGTACAACTGAGATTATTATTATTATATACCAGTGGTTCCTAACTGGTGGGTCACAACCCCCAAGGTTTTTTCGGGGGGCCACCTCAGGTTTTGAAAATATTAAAATTTAGTCTAATGATTTTTTAAAGTAATTTACTTCGTAAAATGACATGTATGCTTACTTAATTACCAAACCTCCGGAAGTTGTGTAAGCGGAAGTTAAGTGGGCGCTGTGTAAACAGAAGTTGTGTAAGTGTGTTTTCCTGCGTGACTCGATGCGTAAATCAGACGACAAAATTACATTTTAGTTACTTCTTAAGTTGGAACAAACGATTGCTTGTAAATTTAAATTGCATATGCTGTCATGGAAATTAACGTAATTATTAATTAGAAATAACATAATTATTTGGAAGAATACCTACAATTTGGCGCTTCATGACTTTGACCAGCAATGGCATAGAGAAGCCACAGTGTGTTTTGTTAGTGATGATTCATCATCAATAATTCCTATAAATATTGTATTTAATTTTATTTATTTATTGTTAGTTCGGTTTAATATTTGTTTTGAACTGTTAAATTAATAAATTGTATTTTGAAAAATCTATTTCACTGTGTTTTATGTAGTTGTATGAGACCTAAGAAGGCTAAAGGACTCTAAGTCTAAAACCTTTTCAGGATTTATCAATAATATCTCCTAATGTAGCTGTGCTGTTAAATAAGCACCTTAAATCTCAACTAAAGTTTGCTGAGTAAAGACATTTGGAGAAAAGATTTGTGGTCCAAAACAAAGATTTATATACTTATTCAGCCACAATGCCCATATACAGTATGTTCACAAAACAAAAGATGATGCATTTAAATTCAAAAACAATGTATATACAGTGTATCACAAAAGTGAGTACACCCCTCACATTTCTGCAAATATTTCATTATATTTTTTCATGGGACAACACTATAGACATGAAACTTGGATATAACTTAGAGTAGTCAGTGTACAACTTGTATAGCAGTGTAGATTTACTGTCTTCTGAAAATAACTCAACACACAGCCATTAATGTCTAAATAGCTGGCAACATAACTGAGTACACCCCACAGTGAACATGTCCAAATTGTGCCCAAATGTGTCGTTGTCCCTCCCTGGTGTCATGTGTCAAGGTCCCAGGTGTAAATGGGGAGCAGGGCTATTAAATTTGGTGTTTTGGGTACAATTCTCTCATACTGGCCACTGGATATTCAACATGGCACCTCATGGCAAAGAACTCTCTGAGGATGTGAGAAATAGAATTGTTGCTCTCCACAAAGATGGCCTGGGCTATAAGAAGATTGCTAACACCCTGAAACTGAGCTACAGCATGGTGGCCAAGGTCATACAGCGGTTTTCCAGGACAGGTTCCACTCGGAACAGGCTTCGCCAGGGTCGACCAAAGAAGTCGAGTCCACGTGTTCGGCGTCATATCCAGAGGTTGGCTTTAAAAAATAGACACATGAGTGCTGCCAGCATTGCTGCAGAGGTTGAAGACGTGGGAGGTCAGCCTGTCAGTGCTCAGACCATACGCCGCACACTGCATCAACTCGGTCTGCATGGTCGTCATCCCAGAAGGAAGCTGACGCACAAGAAAGCCCGCAAACAGTTTGCTGAAGACAAGCAGTCCAAGAACATGGATTACTGGAATGCCCTGTGGTCTGACGAGACCAAGATAAACTTGTTTGGCTCAGATGGTGTCCAGCATGTGTGGCGGCGCCCTGGTGAGAAGTACCAAGACAACTGTAGCTTGCCTACAGTCAAGCATGGTAGTGGTAGCATCATGGTCTTGGGCTGCATGAGTGTTGCTGGCACTGGGGAGCTGCAGTTCATTGAGGGAAACATGAATTCCAACATGTACTGTGACATTCTGAAACAGAGCATGATCCCCTCCCTTCGAAAACTGGGCCTCATGGCAGTTTTCCAACAGGATAACGACCCCAAACACAACCTCCAAGATGACAACTGCCTTGCTGAGGAAGCTGAAAGTAAAGGTGATGGACTAAACCCAATTGAGCACCTGTGGCGCATCCTCAAGTGGAAGGTGGAGGAGTTCAAGGTGTCTAACATCCACCAGCTCCGTGATGTCATCATGGAGGAGTGGAAGAGGATTCCAGTAGCAACCTGTGCAGCTCTGGTGAATTCCATGCCCAGGAGGGTTAAGGCAGTGCTGGATAATAATGGTGGTCACACAAAATATTGACACTTTGGGCACAATTTGGACATGTTCACTGTGGGGTGTACTCACTTATGTTGCAGCTATTTAGACATTAATGGCTGTGTGTTGAGTTATTTTCAGAAGACAGTAAATCTACACTGCTATACAAGCTGTACACTGACTACTCTAAATTATATCCAAGTTTTATATCTATAGTGTTGTCCCATGAAAAGATATAATAAAATATTTGCAGAAATGTGAGGGGTGTACTCACTTTTGTGATACACTGTATGTATATATATATATATATATATATATATATATTAAGGGTATGTTTAAGATTTTAAATGTATTAATCCTGAAGGAAATTTCAGTAATACTCTTTCCAATAAGTAATAATCTTCCCCCCACCCTAGTCTGGGGTGTAGTGATGGGTCATTCGTGAACGATCCGATTCTATTGAACCGAGTCGCGCCTCTGGGAGCCGTTATAATATATATATATATTTTATTATCGGATGTAATCCACCCATTCCGCTTTGCATCAGTAGAGGGAATCAATCAGTCATAATGAGAGCTAGTGGTGTGCGATACTGCAAAATTTGGTATCGATCCAATACCAAGTAAATACAGGGCCAGTATCGCCGATACCGATACTGATACTTTTTAATAATTAAGGTAGATGCATCATCAAATTGCTAAATCTGAATGAAATTTCATGACGTTTAAGTGTATTAATGTAATATATACATTGTTAGTAAGTAGCTGCTCTCAGTAGGGTTGTAAATAAATTCAGATGTTTAAAGTGGTCCGATTTCTTGTTTCTGGTATCATCATGGCGTATCACCACAAAGCGGCTAACGCATAGTTGTGTTTGCTGGGTGAATAAATGTGTAAATTTTTAATAGTGACCAAATACATGTGTCCTTGTTAATTTAAAATAAAAATCAATGCTATTCTGTTTACATTTATAAGCACAAAGTCAAAAGAAAAGAGCTCTCATTCACCAAAACACGGAATAATTACCTCACTACGCGTGCTCCGATTCATGTGCGTAAGGTGCGTCCGTACTTTACGTACGTATAGTTTACACTATTATTTCCATAAAATCGCCCCTATTTCTGTATCTGCAAAACAAAGTATTCAAAAATGTACAACCTTCCAATGCCTACCAATGTACTGATGCCTGTTAGGATTATAACAACATAACAACGTGACGGTACCACGACAAAACACAGCAGAGCCGGAGGGGAGGAGCGAGGTGAGCATGTAAGATGTGAGAGGAGTGAGTCTGTACAGACATGATCTTTACTTTCTGACGAAAAGGGAGAAACGTGCTGAATGTAGCGGAGAAAAAGTAAAACTGAAGTATCGATCCCATCACACTAGCATTGATCCGATACCAATACCAACGCTGGTATCGATAATATCGATATTTGGATCGATCTACCCACCACTAATGAGAGCTGTTTATTGTCAAAATTCAAATCCAAAAACACTTTCAGTATCATGGAGAGAGAGAGAGAGAGAGAGAGAGAGAGAGATTTTTTTTTTTTTTTTTTGATTTTTTAAAAAAGAAACTTTTATTCAATAAAATAAACAATCACATTAAATTCTTTCAGTGAGACATTTCATTAAAATACCCTATAAGCACTTAACTCCATGGGCTGGCGAGGATTAGCTCCCCCTCCTCCACACTACAGAGAATATCATTATGGCACCACTCCATCTCAAAACCTTTAACATTGCCCATAGCTCTGTAGAAGCCAAACTCAAGAGTGATCCTTGACTTCACCAGAGCCAAGAACAACGGTACGACCTGCCAACCAGATTTGTTCTCTATTTTATTTCTTCTGGATTTATAGATTGCTAATTTTGCCTCACCAACTATAAAATTTAGCAGTTGCCATTTGATACGATCTTTCTGACCATAACCAGCACCGTAGATAAAAGCTCCAGGGTTAAAAGCCACCCCACACTTCAGAAATAAAAAGCTCACTGTGTTGAAGAGGGAGTTAAGCCTTGAACATTCTAAAAAACAGTGAAAAACTGTTTCTCTAAGCCCACAAAATGGACATGTGTCGCTGACCTCCGGATTGATAATGGAAACAAACGCATTAACAGCTAAAACCCCATGTAAAATTCTCCACTGGAGATCACCAGACCTCTTTGCAAGAGGTGGTTTGTACAGTACTCTCCATACAGGCCGCCTGTCCATCTCCACCCCCAACTTGTCCCTCCACACCGTGTCAGGCCGACCATTCAACACTACTTTATTAAAAACTTTTACACAACATTTGTAAAAAACCTGGCCTGACATAGTGTGGAAGTCCAAGTCTTGAAGGTTCGAGATCTCCAACAATGGACCTGAAACATTGTCCAACTTAGGTGTAACAGCAGTCTTCGGAAAAGGGTCTCGTTTGTCAGGCACTACGCTCCCATTTCTATAGTTGTGTAGCATTGACAGTTCTTCTACTGAAAGTTTTTCCTTCCAGGCATCAACAATAGTTTTGGTGTGTCGTATGGATCTCTGCCCTAACACAGCCGTCACAGCCTGGATATCCTCCAAGCCCGGTCCTGCATTGTCCACCAGGTCCTGTAATTTTACCATCCTTGAGGCACATAGCCTCTGATTGAGGCCCGGTATACCGTTGCTTGACACATCCAGACGAGCCCCTTTAATCAAGGGCTCTTCCAGCAACCAGTGGAGTGAGTTGTTTTCCAGCCTTTGAGTCCTAAAAAATCCCCATATTTTAAAAAGTCCACGATAAAAAATGGGTAATCCATTTAAGTGTAATTGCTTGTAGTCCATAAAAAATAGTGCATTGTCCAGACCCAGTCGATCAACTGTATGTAAAATTGTGTTAGCCACCTCTCTCCACACTAAGTCTGCAGGACCTGTCAAGAATTTCTGCAGAAATTGTAGACGAAAAGCAGCCATTCTGCTAGCAAGATGCACCAGGCCTTGCCCCCCTTCCTGCCTTGGTAGGAATAGCACACCTTGTGGTACCCAGTGCAAACGATCCCAAAAAAAATCCACCAAAATTGCTTGCAGCCGGGACAGCAGGCCAACAGGAGGGTCCACACAGGATAGTCTATGCCAAAGTGCTGAAGCAACCAAATTATTAGTAACGAGCACTCTCCCTCTAAAAGACATTTGACTATGTATCCACTTCCACCTTGCTAATCGGCCTTTCATTTTTTCTACTACACCATCCCAGTTTGCCTGCTGTGAACCTTCATCCCCAAGGAAAACTCCCAGGTACTTTATCCCCCCTCTTTTCCAAGCCATATCAGCTGGTAGCAAAGGCAGCCCCATTGCCCACTGCCCCACTGCCAGTGCCTCGCTCTTTGCCCAGTTTACCTTTGCTGCTGATAGAGCCCCAAAATCTTGAACAATAGAAACTACACTATCAATGTCTTTCTGCCCCCTCACCATTACCATTACGTCATCAGCATATGCTGATATTCGGTGATGAATGTGTTTCTCATGGTCCAAAACAACACCATCAATTGTGGAGCGAAGCTTGCTCAGCAGTGGTTCAATGGCAATGGAGTAGAGCATACCAGACAATGCACAGCCTTGCCGTATACCCCGAAGAGCCTTGAATGGAGCACTCAATCCACCATTAATTTTTAAAACACTTTCAATGTCATGGTACAATACCTTTATCATGCTAATGAAAGATGGCCGTAAACCTAATGTTTCAAGAGTCAGCCATAGGTATTGATGCTCAACTCTATCGAAGGCCTTCTCCTGGTCAATCGAAATGAGACCAAAGTCAAGCCCCTGAGACCTGGAAATCTCCAGAACATCTCTAACCAAGCAAACATTATCCCTGATGGACCTGCCAGGCACACAGTATGTCTGGTCCTGGTGAATGACCTGCCCCATCACTTCCCTTAGTCTGTTAGCCAGGGTTTTAGAGAAGATCTTGAGATCCGTGCACAGAAGACTTACTGGCCTCCAGTTCTTAATGTCCTGCAGGTTACCCTTTTTAGGAAGCAGGGTGATGACAGCCCTCCTACAGCTCAAAGGCAGGGAACCATCAGCCAGACTCTCATTTAGTACGGCTAGCAAATCAGCACCCAGCTCCGTCCAAAAAGTCTTGAAAAACTCCACTGGAAGGCCATCTATGCCTGGGGCAGTGCCACCCTCCATGCTCTGTAAAGCAGCATAGAGCTCTTGCCTACCAAGCGGCCTTTCCAGTATCTCACTGGAGCGTTCTGAGACCCTCTGCAACCCTGCATAGAAACCATCAGCCAGTTCTCCATTTTCCCTGTAATCACTTCTGTACAGTTCAGCATAGAACCGTACAGCCCGCTTACGGATCTCTGTTGGCTCTGTCAGTTCCTGCCCGTCTTCAGAGCGCAGAGAGTGAATGAAATGGCTTTGACCATTTCTCCTTTCCAGACTAAAGAAAAACTTGGATGGGGCATCCATTTGTGTCAGGCTCTGAAAACGAGAGCGGACCAGAGCCCCCTGTGCCTTGACGTCCAACAGGTCTCTAAGAGCAGAAGTTTTAGATTTAAGAACTCCGACTTGACTTTGGTCTCTATTGGAGTCCATCTGTCGTTGTATGTCTACAATGTCTTTTTCCAAGTCTTTCATAGACTGAGTAATGTACCTTGAAACATTGAAGGTGTATTGTTGGCATAGTTGCTTTATTTGTACTTTTCCATAATCCCACCACTCTCGTAGGTCATGAAAACATTGTTTTTGCAATTTAAAACTATTCCAAAAAACAATAAAAGCTTTTTTAAAATTCGTATCGCACAGTAGTGAAGTATTAAAATGCCAATAAGCACTCTTGGGTTTAAGATTTGCAATAAAGATGGAGCATAATACCATGCAGTGATCTGAAAAACCCACAGGAGTAATCACACAACTTCTAACAGTATTAAGATGGTGCTTAAAACAATAAAAACGATCCAGCCTGGCCATTGTCACAAAACCCTCTCTTGCATGTGTCCATGTATATTGTCTAGTGTTCCGATTTAGAGCCCTCCAAACATCACACAAGCTGTGAGTCTTCAGGGACTCACGAAGAGCACGCTGGGATGCAGCATGAGGTTCAGAATGATTCCTATCTAGTGTCATCCTCCGTGCAGTTAAAATCACCCCCCATAAACAGAAATTCCTCAGAGCTGCACTTCTGCAGCGCTGTACTGACTGTGTTAAGAAAAACAACCCTTTCAACCCCAGTTGTGGGAGCATAAATGTTAACAAAAACAACCTTAAAAAGCTCAAACTGAGCACGCACCACCATACACCTCCCCTCCATCACCTGCTCAACCTCATAAGCAATTGGCAAAAAGTGCTTCGCAAATAAGATCCCTACTCCACCTCTAGTTGAGCTCATATTGCTCAAAAGAACCTCCCCTTCAAACTCTTTTTTCCAATCTACTTCATTAGCCCCGTCACTGTGTGTCTCCTGAATAAGCATAATGTCAATCTTTTTCTGCCTGATGAGCTCATAAAGCAGTGCTCTTTTCTGTATGTCCCGTGCCCCATTCAGATTCAAAGAGCCCACCCTTATCCTACTCATAAAAAATAAAAAGTTTGCACAACACAAGCAGTAACACAATAAGAGGCAGAAAAAAACTATGAGGTTTCAAATCCAGTGTCATTTTGAAGTTCAAGTTTCAGTTTTAACACAATTTTCTTTAGTCTATAAATTTCTTGTGCAGTAAACTGACATTCACCCTCACTTCTCATAAAAGTTTGTACTGAGTCAATAAAATGTTTGCGATCAGGAAAATATTCTTCCACCACGACACCTTTCATGTTCTTAGTTTTATGAAGAAAAAACCTAATTTTTTCAAAAGCATATGCACTCCTCCTACTCCGTTGACTTTTCATATCTAACAGATCACTGTCTGAGTCATCAAGGGTGCCAGAGCCAGAACCGGGGTTCTCTTTGTCCTTCTCGCTCTGTGCCTTCCCTTTTTGCCCACGAGCTCTAGCCCTCATTTTCCTTTTTCCCAATGGTATTCTGAAAACAGGGTCCTCCGCCAATGTATTTGTCTCCATTCCCTCCCCTTCCACAATCAGTTGAGCAGTATCGATAGCATCTAGTCCTGCCCCAGCTTCAGTAATGTTCTTAATCTGAAACCCAGAACACTCCTGCTCCATATGTACATTACTGTTCACAGGACTGTCTTCAGCAACAGACTCAACTGCTCCCCCCTCATCCCCATCCTGAGTCTGTACGTTTGAGGTTACATCACTTTTGCAACTATCAACCCTGGTACCTATCTCACTGCCCCCTACTCCACTAGGCCCAGCCATCGCCTCAGCCCCCTCCACTGTTTCAGGGTCAGTCTCAGGCCCGGGCCCATCAGCAGTGCCGGGCATACCACCACCCTCAGACGCAGGGCCAGAGGCATGTAAGGTGCCTTCATCTGCCTCTGAGGGACAAGAACGCCTTAAGTGCCCCTCTTGTCCACACCCAAAACATTTCATTGTGTCTGAAGTAGCAAAAACCACATACTCAAAAGCATCAATCCTGAACTTAAATGCCACATTCAGCTCATCAATACCGCTTTTTAAAACCATGAAAATTTGGCGTCTAAAACAGATGACATGCTTCAACAGGGGAGATTTGGCACCAAGAGGGATTTTTCTCATTTGAGAAACGATCTGACCATAACGTGCTAACTCTGCAGTCAACACTTCATCTTTAATGAAAGGTGGGACATTGGACAGTGTAACTTTTTTTGCAGGACGTATGAGGGGCACTACAGGTGTAAATGTACCCTGAATAACAACCCCATTCTGAACCATGGTGTTAGCCTTGTCAGTGCTATCCAAAAAGATAACCACAGCCCTGTTCATCCTAGAGGCAGAAATAATACTGTCATACCCAACAACCTCCCCCACAGCCAAGCTGCACTCCTCCACTGTACATTTAACCCCGGGAGCGATTTTAATTCCGTGTTTACGGGAAAGTTGTTCAAACCGAACTTTCTCCGTCGCCGCCATGGCAACCGGCAATAAGCCGGCAGCCGCAACAACCGGCGTTACACACGCTACACGCGCGCAACTCGCGCTCACAACAACTACACCGTTCCCTGTTCGTGACACAATTTCTATTGATTATACCCAGCAAAGATAGAAAAGATAGAAAAAAGAAGAAACTCACTCACCCGGCAAACAGCCAAGCACGCTCGCTCACACACCGCTCACCCGCTTACACACTCACTTCCGCTCACGCGACAGAGAGAGAGAGAGAGAGAGAGAGAGAGAGAGAGAGAGAGAGAGCCTTCTTTTGAAATAAATCTTTTTTTCTCATTTAAGTGTTTGAATTAGACCTACATTTAAGGCAAGGTAGCAAAATTTGCAAGACTGTGCATCACTGATATTAATATCGGGGTACCCAGTAGCGCCTCCCGCTGCCTGAAATAAAAGAACGAAGAGCCATTTTTTTTAACAGCTCTTTAAAACGAACGGAGCCAAAAGATCCGACTCCCTTCAAAGAGCCATAATTCCAATCACTACTGGGGTGTAATCTTGTCTTGTGCTTAGTGTTTCTGCGTAGGCTTTCAGACCAGTACAACCCTAATCAGGATAAGGATTGAATAATTAGCGAACATGCTAATTAACAGCTTTAAACATGCTCACCTGACAGGCTAAAGCTACATTTTTAATTGGGTAATTAAAAGTCCATTTTTATCTCCAGTCCCTGTCTGTAAGGAGTTTCTCATGTGTCGTATGTGTGGGTTTCTTTATGGTACTTCCCCACCCCAACCCCAAAACATGCAGATAGTGGACGCTGCTCCTAAATACCTCTAGGTGTGACTGAGTAAATGTTGTGTGACCCAATTGAGTGCAATTAGTGCATATTGATGCTTCCTTAGCGCTGAAGGCAATCCCAGCATTCAGTGCGGCATGACTTTTCTCACAAAAAATGACAAACATGGAGGAAGAATGCTAAACAACCAACGTTCTTTTGAAATGTAAATAAATTCTCATTGATTTTTAATTTGTTTAAAGGTGCACGAGTGTCGTTAATTTGTAATTCGGGCTCGTCAGGGACAGTTTAATCATTTTCGGTACACGGGGGGAGACGTTAGCTGGCGTGCTTGCGGGTTGTGCCACCTCAGCCCACTGGTTTGAATGGCCTGAGGCTAACTGTGTTAGCTTAGTAAGCGGAAACTGTGGAGATGTAAATGCTGTCTAAGCAGTGCGTGTAAATAATCTGCCCTATTAGTTTGATGGCTTATTAGAATCCTCTCTACAAGGCAGACGCAGCTCACTAGGTCGAACAGACCCCATGGTTTCAGCATCTTCTGTTTGACCATCTTCTCCACGTCCACCTTAATCAACATACCTTTAATGAGGAAAATAATCTAAACCGAGGGAGAGCAGGATATCCGAGATAAAAGCCTTTACCTCTGTAGGGCCACACCAGGGATTAGGCAAATCTCATAAAAGTCAGCGATGTGGAGCCAATCAATTCCAGCACACCGGCTCAGGGAGAGGCTGTTAAAGACAGAGATTGATGGATTTGTGTCGCTGCTGCCACTTCTTTGGGGAAACATGGATGCATCCCATTTCTTTAATGTTGTCTCTTTGCTATCTGTTCTCGATTCCTGACTCCCAACTTTCGAGTGAGATGAAGGCAAAAAGAAAGGAAACAAAAGAACAGGAATCAGGGCTGAAGAAGACGTCCTATTTCAACAATGGAAAAAAATATTTACATTTATGCACTGGAAAAGTGGGGTTGTACTGGGGTCATGGACCGTTTAATCCTTTAAAATGGCTCAGGTGGCGCAGCGGTAAAATACGCTAGCACACCAGAGCTGGGCTTTCGAAGACATCGTATCGAATCTCAGCTCTGCCATCAGACTGGGCTGGGCGGCTACATTAACAACGTTTGGCTGTTGTTCATCCAGGGAAGGAGCCGGATAGGGTTTAAAGCTTTTACGACCTCTGCTTGCTGAGTCGAGGAATAATGCTGATCAGGGTGTGGCTCTTCATACACAAAGCTGATCCAAATATGAACCCGGCTCATGCAGGGGAAAAGATGCAGTCGACTACTGCACACGTTCAATATCACTGTCAAAGCCAGAAAGTTATTTAATATTGTTATAACATGAACTGCATTCCCTGCATGCAACACTGCCTTCAATGTTGTCTCTTTGCTACCTGTTCTTGATTTCTTTTCTTGATTTCCTGACTCCCAAATTTCGAGTGAGATAAAGGAGAAAGGAAAGGAAACAAAGAAACAGGAATCAAGACTAAACGAGACGTCCTTGCTTAATGAATCAGTTCTAACATGAGCTCAATAGTTAGCAACTGCTGACAGTCAAAATAGGCAGTTGTAGCCTAGAGTTTAAGGTACTGGACTAATAATCGAAAAGGTTGCCAGGTTGTCACTGTTGGGCCCTTGAGCAAGGCCCTTAACCCTCAATTGCTTAGACAATATACTGTCAAAGTACTGAAAGTCGCATTGGATAAAAGCGTCTGCTAAATGCTGAAAATGTAAATGTAATGTAGTATTATACAGTATTAACATGAAATGAAGGGAGGTGAGATGGGCACCATTGTCGCCTCACAGTAAGAAGGTCCTGGGATTGATTCCCAGGTGCAGCGGTCCGGTCTGGTTTCCTCCAACAGTCAAAAAATATCCAGCCAGGTTAATTAGAAATGCTAAATTGCCCTGTGTGTGTGTATTTGCCCTGTGATGGACTGGCAACCTGTTCAGGGTGTTTTCTACCCTTTGTCCGGGGCGGCACGGTGGCTAAGTGGGTAGCACTATCGCCTCACAGCAAGAAGGTCCTGGGTTCGATTCCCAGGTGGGACAGTCTGGGTCCTTTCTGTGTGGAGTTTGCATGTTCTCCCCGTGTCCACGTGGGTTTCCTCCGGGTGCTCCGGTTTCCTCCCACAGTCCAATAACATGCAAGTGAGGTGAATTGGAGAGACTAAACTGTCCATGACTGTGTTTGATATAACCTTGTGAACTGATGAATCTTGTGTAATGAGTAACTACCGTTCCTGTCATGAATGTAACCAACGTGTAAAACATGACGTTAAAATCCTAATAAACAAACAAACAATACCTTTTGTCCAGTGAATTGGACCCACCCTGACCCTGAATAGGACACAACAATGGTAAAACAGACACTGAATGAATGAATGAAATAAAGTGTTTCATAAAATGGACATAAATTGGTCCTGTCATGCAGGTAGCTTAAAGATTAATGGTGGAGATGGAAAATTCATGACACCTTAGGCTACGTCCTGTGTTTGTATTGTTCACCAATGTATCCTTGAAGCCTTTTACCTCATAGTTCCTCAAGTATCAAGTCCCTCTTAAAATAAACCAAGTTATTTAAATTCTAAATTAACCTGCATTTAACATGTAACCGTTTCCGCACATGGCACTAAGACACTACAACACTACGACACTATTCTGGGTTTCTATGCACTATTAATCTCACAGGTCTGCTTTAACAGGATTCAGATCCGACACTGCAGCAAATTAGAGCTGGTCCTCCCCGACACTGTGGAGCTACAACCTGACACGGATCACATTTGCATCAGCACGAGTCTCTGCTCTCTGGAAAAACAAAGGATGGTGGAAACAAACTGGTCTTGAGTCTAATTAAAAGATTGCAGCAAATCAATGCTGATCTTTTTTCATTAGTAACCTCGCAAATCACGTCCGCTCGAGTCTATAGTTGTTTATTTGGCAACGCAAGTTGTTAGGATCAGGATTGGAATGAAGGGCAAGCATGTCTTCTTTACTTTGCTTAGCATATTAAATCCTTTTCCTTAACAAGATCTGTTTCATTAGAATAGAATGCTCCAGTTATAATCATTGCAACAAACTTTAGAATGCGAGAAGCCTGTATGCATGTGTTCATTACTAGATAGATAGATAGATAGATAGATAGATAGATAGATAGATAGATAGATAGATAGATAGATAGATAGATAGATAGATAGATAGATAGATAGATAGATAGATAGATAGATAGATAGATAGATAGATAACAATAAATAGACAAATAAAGTGAGTAGGGTGTAGCAAATGTACAATGTGCATATACACCGACCAGGCATAACATTATCATAACTGACAGGTAAAGTGAATAACACTGATTATCTCTTCATCACGGCACCTGTTAGTGGGGGGGATATATTAGGCAGCAAGTGAACATTTTTCCAGTGATAGCTCAGTGGTTAAGGTACTGGACTAATAAACAGAAGGTTGCCGGTTCAAGCCCTGCCACCACCAAGTTGCCACTGTTGGGTCCCTGAGCAAGGCCCTTAACCCTCAATTGCTCATCGTGTTCCGCTCACTGTGTAAGTCGCTTTGGATAAAAGCATCTGCTAAATGCTGAAAATGTAAATGTAAAAATTTAAACATTTTATCCTCAAACTTGATGTTAGTAGCTGGAAAAATGGGCGAGCGTGAGGATCAGAGCATCTCCAAAACTGCAGCTCTTGTGGGGTGTTCCCGGTCTGCAGTGGTCAGTATCTATCAAAAGTGGTCCAAGGAAGGAACAGTGGTAAACCGGGGACCGGGTCATGGGCGACCAAGGCTCATTGATGCACGTAGGGAGCAAAGGCTGGCCCGTTTGGTCCGATCCAACAGACGAGCTCCTGTAGCTTAAACTGCTGAAGAAGTTAATGCTGGTTCTGATAGAAAGGTGTCAGAGTACACAGAGCATCACAGAGTTTGTTGCGTATGGGGCAGCAAAAGGGGGACCAACACAATATTAGGAAGGTGGTCATAATGTTATGTCTAATTGGTGTATATGTATTATTCCGTCTATCAGGTTAATGCACCAAGCCTCCTACGCCAAACCATTTTTGTTCCCTAAGACTCTCAATCTTCATCGTTACGGCACCTCTGTGGTTCAACTATGTTATTGTGACATGTAGTTTTACATGTAGTTTGTTTACATTTTTATTAATCACATTAAATTATTTCACATTTTGGTGGTTTTAATATTAGTAAAAGTGTTTTTTTCATTATGTCTTCACTCATTTTGTTGGGGGGGGGGGGTGTTAGGCATGAGACACAGTGCAATAAAAAAGCTGCGTTTTTCTCATTCTAATTGTGCAATCAGCCGTATAATGAATCACGTCACTGGTCTTAAATTCTGTTTTTAAAAGAATTGCCCTGTGAACTGAATACACCATTACCCGTATTATGTTTTAGACAATGTGCCAGTGAATCAACATTACTGATGTATGTATGAGCTGCTGCTGATGACCCCAGTTCTTATTCTACACCCGTGAGGAATACCAAGTAGGTGGGGGGAATAAGTGAATACAGGAGGGAAGAGGGGTGACATCGGGGGTCACTAGTGACCTAAGGTGTGCATTTAAGGTTTAATATTCATGTTTGACCTCAGGAATTGTATCATTTATTACCGTGTGCTATTGGCCATTAAGTCCATGCTAGCTCAATTACTTGAATGAGGTGAATGACAGATGATAATGTTTAGCTTCTGGCATAAATGAATGAACCTTTGAAAGAGATTAAACCAAATGCGCTGAATGAATCACGATTATTTAACAGTTTGACATTTAAAAAAAGTCGGACTGGCTCCGCCTTCACGTACAAAGTGTCCCCTCTGCGTCATATCCATTTAAATTATTTACAAATTACACAACAATTACAATTTAGCCCGGAGACCGTCTTATTTAACACACATGTATAACAACGGTCAGGGCTTTCTTACAGCACTTTTAACCACCCGGAGCTTAATTTCCTCAGCTTTGTGTGGGACATTACATTCAATAGGGAATTTCAGGGGTAGCAAATGTCTCTTTAACATGCACTAAATAGCAGTAAACCCCAGTGGGCCCCAACACAAAGCAGATTGGGGATTCTTGATGTGCTATATATATATAAACAAGGCGATGCTGCTGCTGGTGCCGCTGCTCGGTCTGCATAATGCTGTACGTTAGCCTGCAAACAGATCCAAATGCATTATTCAGTGCTTTAGTTTCCTCGCATGTAAGACAGAGCCACATATAACCACACGTTCCTTTACTCACAAAAACGTCTGAGTTTGGCGGAAGCTTCACTTGACTTGTGGCCTTAATTTCCTTCAGGATCAATAAAAAATCTAGCTGCCTGTCTGTCTGTGCAAGACATAACCATGCTTGCCTAAATATGTGATTTCTTTTTATAAATATGTATTTGTATGTAAAAGTAAATAAAGTTGATTAGAATTGGCTCTGGGTGACATTACAGACTTGTTTAAATCAGTAAGTCTTGGCCGCTCAGGTGGCGCAGTGGTAAAAACACACGCTGGAACCAGAGCTGGATCTCAAATACATCTTATTGAGTCTCAGCTCTGCCTGCCGGCTAAGGCTGAGCGGCCACATGAACAACGATTGGCCTGTTGTTCAGATATGGGCGGGACTAAGCTGGATAGGGACTCTCTCTCATGACTGGTGCAATTACGACAACTGCGGACTGATTGATGGCGCCTGCACAGAGATGAGAAAAGAGTGCTCTCAGGGTGTGTCTCTCTGTACACAACGCTGAGCTGTCAAAGTGTAGGTGATAAGATGTATACGGCTGCTGCCCACGTGTCGGAGGGGGCATAGTTAGCTTCGGGCTCCTCAATCAGAGCAGAGATCAGCATTGGTGGAGAGGAAGCATGATGCAATCTGGCAATTGGACGCGCTAAAAAGGGAGAAAGTGCATAAATGAAATATACTGTATATATATATATATATATATAAAAATCAGTAAGTCTCTTTCTGAGATCTGTACAGAGCTCGTAGGCTTTTTCATTTAACATTCATGGCTCAGTACAATCAAACTTGACTTACTCTCTGATTTAGTGTAACTAACGTTAATAAATATGTAAGCAGTAATAAATGTAAAAGTTATACGTACGTATGTGGCTACAGATGCACTGAAATCTTAGAAGAACCAGCTGTTTATGAGCACTGTTTTGCTAAGTTAAGTTAAGTTTTTGATTGTCCTTATATATATATACATATATACAGTATATATTTCTTTTGTTTCTCCTTTATTTGCCTGTTTTTTTTTTTTTTTTTCCTGTATAGAATTTTCTCTTTAAAGCGTCCTTGAGCTTGGTTAAAGCCGCTATGTAAGTGTAACCTATTATTATTATTATTATTATTAAGTTAAGGGTACAGTTTACATATCCGTGGGTACAGTTTATAAACTCAGAGTATGGATTACTAAACCGTTGACATAGTTTTTTCTCGTTAGTGATCCCCCCTAAGGGGTGGCACGGTGGCTCGGTGGGTAGCACTACCGCCTCACAGCAAGAAGGTCCTCGGTTCGATCCCCATTCAGGGCAGTCCGGGTCCTTTCTGTGCGGAGTTTGCATGTTCTCCCTGTGGCTGCGTGGGTTTCCTGCGGGTGCTCCGGTTTCCTCCCACAGTCCAAAAACATGCAGTCAGGTTAATTAGAGATACTGAATTGCCCTATAGGTGAATGGATGCGTGTGTGTGTCTGCCCTGTGATGGACTGACGCCGCGTCCAGGGTGTTACAGTGTGCCTTGCGCCCATTGAAAAGCTGGGATAGGCTCAGATAGAGAAAGTGAATGAGTCAGTGATTGATTGATTGACACATTAGCTCATTATGGGCCATTTCATGGCATAATGTTGTTGGCATGTACAGTGTAGAACTTAGATACAGTGGTTATATAGCTTCAAATTAAGGTGTTTCAAAAAGTCCATGCTTTTTCAGGGTGGGGTCTGCTGAAAAATGTTGTTCAGGTTTTCTTCTGTGTAATATATTTATCCTATACGGCTATTTGTAGGGCAGTCGATTGGGATGTGCTTTGTTGTAAGTGGTGAGCTGCATGTTTGGAAGGTCGGTGCCAGAAAGTGTCTAAGTGTGAAGTTTGTATAGCCAGTACAACATCTGGTGTGAATGGACTGGTCAATTTGGTTACGTTGAAGAGACTTTGTTTAGTTTATTATGTAACTTGTCATTTAAAGTATGTTCTTATCATCGGATAAGGACGTCTGACAATGGGATACAGCAGTTGGTCATTTCTTTTTTCGCCAAGTTTCTTGTGAGTCTGTCAGCTTTCTCATTCCCTGGAAGCATTTGCGCATTTTAACAATTTATACACATATTTAATTGGTGGTCATGGATGCTTTCACTACACAAAAGAAAACCCAACACACATTTCAGGAAAGGGTCACGAACTGTAGTTTAATATACAACACCATCCAAAAAAAACAGGTTTGTTTCATGATCTCGTTGCTGTTACTGACTTGTAGCGTATCGTCTACTAAAGAGGTCAGTGCACAGATTAAACCTGGGAGCTCGCGTGTTGTCAGACTGCATTTTAATCTCGTTAGGAGCCGGACGTTATGAGCTGACCTTCTCATAGCCGTGGCCGTCGTCTCTGACCCGCCCTGCCACAGCTCATTTGTGTCTGTTTTCATGCTGTTCGTCCACCATGTTTGTGTGTGTGTGTGTTTTGTGTATAAGTGTATAAGTGTGTGAGTGGGTATATAATGTATCGGTGCTAGATCTTCCCAGTCAGTGTTTGCAACAACCTGTTGGTGTTCTCATTCCAACATCTATGTTGTCCTGAGATAGACTGGCACAATCTTGTGATCAGTGTTTTATAACCACTGATCCCTCGTAAAAAATGATGAATAATAAATAGGCTGACTGACACATAAATAAACGTCCAAAGAATGTGAAGTGTAGTAAATATTTAAAGGTTTTGTGAGTGTGCAAATGTTTATGCTGGTAAGTATACCGAAGAGCTACAAAAATACAAAATTTAATCAAATTGAGAAGGTAGAAGATAGCAGCACATGTGAAAGACAGTATGGCTACTGATATGAGCTGACTTTTACTTTCCACTTGATGTCTCTGACCTGCCCTGCCACTGCTCATTCATGTCTTTGTTTTCTAGCCTTTCATCTATCGTGTGTGTGTGTGTGTGTGTGTGTTTGTGATGTATCAGTGCTGTATTAATGCTATTAATGCTGAGTCTAATTGCCTTGTTTGTTTAAAACAACGTTTTGTGTAAAAGCATCTCCTGTTTCTGTTTTAATCAATATCAGATCTTATTCAATTTGGTTTCACAAATGGGTTTCAGTTTCTCTTAAGTTGGTGTGTGTGTGTGTGTGTGTGTGTGTGTGTTTGTTTGCATTGGGTAAGTGGTGTGGGTCTATGCGGTATGTGTCTGTATCAGTAAATGTGTGTGGAATTGGAATGTGTGCATGTGTGTGTCTATGTGTGTGTGTATGTGTGTGTGTGTGTGTGATGTATCAGTGCTGGGTCCCCCAAGTATTAATGCTGAGTCTAATAGCCTTGTTTGTTTGAAACAACGTTTTGTGTAAAAGCATCTCTAGTTATTTCACAACTGGGTTTCAGTTTCACTCCAATTGGTGTGTGTGTGTGTGTGTGTTTGCATGGGGTAAATGGTGTGGGTCTATGCGGTATGTGCGTGTATCAGTAAATGTGTGTGGAATTGGAACGTGTGCATGTGTGTGTCTATGTGTGTGTGATGTATCAGCACTGGGTCCCCTAATGCCAAGTTCACACTACACGATTTTTGGCCAGATTTCGCTCGACGACTGGTTAGCGCTAGATTTGCCGGCTCGGGAGCAACTCGGCACTCAGTCGCCATGTGTGAACTATTCAACAACTCCATCCGACCAGCTCGCCAAGCGCTCGGCGACCGGATTGAGATTTCTAGCACGTCAGATATCTGATCTCAGTTGCACGTCTGCAATGAGTGCTCTGTCGAACAGCCAATGAGAACGCAAGATACGGGGTGAGGGGAAACGCAGGAGAGGAGTGTAAACCGGTAGGACAGGGGGATAATATAGTTTATATCAGAATACATCAGCACACACACACGTTTTACAGTATTTCTGACTTGATTGTTCTCTAAAAAAAACCACCGTTGCATTGCAAACAATATTAATTAACCTCCAACTCACTATAGAACAATCCATACTGTACGTGTTGCCAAATCCACTCAGATTCATTTATTTTTCCTCCTTGATTTTACACTGCACATCAGCGCACAAACACTTTGATCGCTCACTGCTTGTTGAAGTGCATGTTTGGACGTGGTATCATTAAACCCCTCGTCACTTCTTGCGTTTGTTTTCGTGACAAAACGTAGTTTGGGAGACCAGAGAAGCTCGCCTGTGATTCCAGTTGGTGATAGATGGTGTAGTGTGAAACCCCCCATCGCCGATCAGTCGTGTAGTGTGAAATACACACCGACTGAAAGACTCCCGAGTGCAAAAGATTCAGTCGTGTGGTGTGAACTGTACAGTGACCCGACAAATCAGAAAGTCGTGTAGTGTGAACTTGGCATAAGTATTAATGCTGAGTCTAACTGGGTTTCAGTTTCTCTCCAATGGTTGTGTGTGTGTGTGTGAGTGTGTGATGTATCAGCACTGGGTCCCCAAGTATTAATGCTGAGTCTAATTGGCTTGTTTGTCCTTGTACGGTTTGAAACAACCTGATGAATTTCTTGTACAAGCATCTCTTGTTTCTCTTTGTAATCCATATCAGATCTTGTTCAATTTGGTTTCACAACTGGGTTTCAGTTTCTCTCCAGTTAGTGTGTGTGTGTGTGTGTGTGTGTGTGTATGGGGTAAATGGTGTGAGTCTGTGTGTTGTGTGTCTGTATAAGTAAATGTGTGTAGAATTGGAATGTGTGTCTATGTGGGTGTGTGTGTGATGTATCAGTGCTGGGTCCCCCAAGTATTAATGCTGAGTCTAATTGCCTTGTTTGTTTAAAACAACCTGCAGAATTTTGTGTAAAAGCATCTCTTGTTTCTCTTTTAATCAATATCAGATCTTATTCAATTTGGTTTCACAAATGGGTTTCAGTTTCTCTCCAGTTGGTGTGTCTGTCTGTGTGTGTGTGTGTGTGTGTGTGTGTGTGTGTGTGTGATTACAACCTGCTGAATTTAGTGTAAAAGCATCTCTTGTTTCTCTCTGAATCAATATCAGATCTTATTCAATTTCACAACTTGGTTTCAGTTTCACTCCAATTGGTGTGTGTGTGTGTGTGTGTGTGTGTGTGTGTGTGTGTGTGTGTGTTTGCATGGGGTAAATGGTGTGGGCCTATGCGGTATGTGTCTGTATCAGTAAATGTGTGTGGAATTGGAATGTGTGTATTTGTGTGTGTGTGTGTGTGTGTGTGTGTGTGTGTGTGTGTGTGTGTGATGTACTTGGGTCCCCCAAGTATTAATGCTGAGTCTAATAGCCTTGTTTGTTTGAAACAGCCTGCTGGATTTTGTGTAAAAGCATCTTGTTTCTCTTTTAATCAATATCATCTTATTCAATTTCACAACTGGGTTTCAGTTTCACTACAGTTGGTGTGTACAAATGTGTGTGTGTGTGTGTGTGTTTGTATGGGGTAAATGGTGTGGGTCTGTGTGGTATGTATCCGTATAAATGATTGTGTGTGGAATTGGAATGTGTGCGTGTGTGCCTATGGGCGTCTGTTTGTTTGTGTGTGTGTGTGTGTGTGTGTGTGTGTGTGTGTGTGTAGTGGAGGGAACAGCTCTCTTAAGCTTAGTGTGCTGGCTCAGTGAAAGTGCATTTTACCCACGTTCATTTCCATCGGATCCGGACCGCTCCACCTGGGAATCGAACCCAGAACCCAGAATATATACAGTGTATCACAAAAGTGAGTACACCCCTCACATTTCTGCAAATATTTCATTATATCTTTTCATGGGACAACACTATAGAACTAAAACTTGGATATAAGTTAGAGTAGTCAGTGTACAGCTTGTATAGCAGTGTAGATTTACTGTCTTCTGAAAATAACTCAACACACAGCCATTAATGTCTAAATAGCTGCAACATAAGTGAGTAAACCCCACAGTGAACATGTCCAAATTGTGCCCAAATGTGTCAATATTTTGTGTGACCACCATTATTATCCAGCACTGCCTTAACCCTCCTGGGCATGGAATTCACCAGAGCTGCACAGGTTGCTACTGGAATCCTCTTCCACTCCTCCATGATGACATCACGGAGCTGGTGGATGTTAGACACCTTGAACTCCTCCACCTTCCACTTGAGGATGCGCCACAGGTACTCAATTGGGTTTAGTCCATCACCTTTACCTTCAGCTTCCTCAGCAAGGCAGTTGTCATCTTGGAGGTTGTGTTTGGGGTCGTTATCCTGTTGGAAAACTGCCATGAGGCCCAGTTTTCGAAGGGAGGGGATCATGCTCTGTTTCAGAATGTCACAGTACATGTTGGAATTCATGTTTCCCTCAATGAACTGCAGCTCCCCAGTGCCAGCAACACTCATGCAGCCCAAGACCATGATGCTACCACCACCATGCTTGACTGTAGGCAAGATACAGTTGTCTTGGTACTTCTCACCAGGGCGCCGCCACACATGCTGGACACCATTTGAGCCAAACAAGTTTATCTTGGTCTCGTCAGACCACAGGGCATTCCAGTAATCCATGTTCTTGGACTGCTTGTCTTCAGCAAACTGTTTGCTGGCTTTCCTGTGCGTCAGCTTCCTTCTGGGATAACGACCATGCAGACCGAGTTGATGCAGTGAGCGGCGTATGGTCTGAGCACTGACAGGCTGACCTCCCACGTCTTCAACCTCTGCAGCAATGCTGGCAGCACTCATGTGTCTATTTTTTAAAGCCAACCTCTGGATATGACGCCGAACACGAGGACTCAACTTCTTTGGTCGACCCTGGCGAAGCCTGCTCCGAGTGGAACCTGTCCTGGAAAACCTTGGCCACCATGCTGTAGCTCAGTTTCAGGGTGTTAGCAATCTTCTTATAGCCCAGGCCATCTTTGTGGAGAGCAACAATTCTATTTCTCACATCCTCAGAGAGTTCTTTGCCATGAGGTGCCATGTTGAATATCCAGTGGCCAGTATGAGAGAATTGTACCCAAAACACCAAATTTAACAGCCCTGCTCCCCATTTACACCTGGGACCTTGACACATGACACCAGGGAGGGACAACGACACATTTGGGCACAATTTGGACATGTTCACTGTGGGGTGTACTCACTTATGTTGCCAGCTATTTAGACATTAATGGCTGTGTGTTGAGTTATTTTCAGAAGACAGTAAATCTACACTGCTATACAAGCTGTACACTGACTACTCTAAGTTATATCCAAGTTTCATGTCTATAGTGTTGTCCCATGAAAAGATATAATGAAATATTTGCAGAAATGTGAGGGGTGTACTCACTTTTGTGATACACTGTATAAACCCTACGCTGCTAACTGTATATCAAATATGTACTGTTGTTTATCTGCACTATGTTTATTGTTTTGTCTTGCACTTTTTGTTGTGTTGCACCCTGGTTCTGGAGGAACGTTGTTTAGTCCCAGTATGTTCTTGTATATAGCTAAAATGACAATAAAGCCTCTCTTAAACTTGAACCCATTTCTCAATATTAGGGTTGATTTAGGCAGTACTTCTACAGCATTGTTTTTTTTGTGTGTGTTTTTTTTTTTCAGAATAGGATTGGGAGGAACTGGAGGAAACTCACATTCAAGACGAACATAGCAAACTTCACACAGAACTGGAGGCAGGGATCAAGGGATCACTGGCATTGTGCAACACCAACACTTAGCGTGGCCACATTCATAGTCACAAAAAGGAGGACATTACACTCCAAAAGGTGGATGTCATACCAGGAACATAACCATAACCCATATAACAGAGTTTTTGACCAATTTAAGCAAGAATTCTATAACAAATTATTGTTTTACTCACCATGCTGTGTCTACTTTTGATATTTAAGTCTGTTCCTCGCTGCCTCCAAAAGTTTACTATTTGACTCAGGTAGAGGTGTATGCAGAACATAGCGAGCGGGCGAAATTCAACCACCCAATCACAGACTGGCATTTAGAGGGCGGACCTTCTGTGATTGGCCAGTGGTGGGCGAGCTTTTGTTTTGACATGTACCTGAGCCAATGACAGATAATATTGATCAAAAATGTAACCAGTTCATTCCAAAAGCAGGATTTTTAAGTGTCCGTCCTAGCGTTGCATGGGCGTAGGACTGGCAGCTGAAAAACCGGACTGTCCGACCTAAAGCCGGACGGACGGCCACCCTACCAACACTGCTGTGTTAGATCTGGAGTCCTGGAGGTAAAGCATTTAGAACAACCTTAGGATCACCTTGGGAGTTTAGTTAAAAATCAGCATATTATTGCTGCCCAACCTCTGCGTCCTTTCTGAATTGCCCCCCTGAGTGTAATCCCGAATGTTTCCATTGTGTGAGAACTTTAATGCATTTCATTCCAGCGTGGTTTGAGAGCTGTGAGATTACTGATTTCCCTCAGTGTGATGCACTGCGCCTCCGTGTGGCCATTTGCAAAAAAGACAAAAACAAGCAGGTGAGCCGGTGCAGTTCCTTTGTTCGTTCTTTGTTCATCATTCATGCTTTATCTGTATTTACTACAATGCACTTCACACTGTGTCTCCTAAAACTGTGATTAATTATTATGGAAATATAATTCTGTATTATATTATGATAAAAAAGTGACTTATACTATATAAATTATGAAGATCATTGATCATATCCAATTAGTGTAATATAACCCATTGTTTTACTCAGACTGACCTGCACACTTTTTTTGAATAACCTTTGAGTGTTGCACGACTCTTGCAGCACGATGGCTCGGTGGGTAGCACTGTCGCCTCACAGCAAGAAGATCCTGGTTCCTCCTCTGTGCGAAGTTTGCATGTTCTCCCCATGTCTGTGTAGGTTAATTGGAGACACTGAATTGCCCTATAGGTGAATGAGTGTGTGTGCGTGTGCCCTGCGATGGACTGGCGCCCCATCCAGGGTGTTACTGTGTGCCTTGCGCCCATTGAAAAGCTGGGATAAGATCCAGTAACACCCCCCCCCCCCGACCCTGACCCTAATTAGATATGTGGTTAAGAAAGTGAGTGAGTGTTGCACGACTCTGATGTTCCATATTTGGTTTGTAAGTTGAAGCAATGATTCTGGTGTTTTTAGCCTCACCAGGGTGGCACGGTGGCTCGGTGGGTAGCACTGTCGCCTCACGGCAGGAAGATCCTGGGTCCACTCTGTGTGGAGTTTGCATGTTCTCCCCGTGTCTGTGTGGGTTTCCTCCAGGAGCTCCGGATTCCTCCCACAGTCCAAAAACATGCAGTCAGGTTAATTCGAGACACTGAATTGCCCTATAGGTGAATGGGTGTGTGTGTGTGTGTATGTCTCTGCCCTGCAATGGACTGGCGCCCCATCCAGGGTGTTACTGTGTGCCTTGCGCCTATTGAAAAGCTGGGATAGGATCCAGCACCCCCTTACCCTCGTGGCCCTGATTGGATATGCGGTTAAGATAGTGAGTGAGTCAGTGTTGCACGACTCTGATGTTCCATATTTGGTTTGTAAGTTGAAGCAATGATTCCGGTGTTTTTAGCCTCACCAGGGTGGCACGGTGGCTCGGTGGGTGGCACTGTCACCTCACGGCAAGAAGATCCTGGGTCCACTCTGTGCGAAGTTTGCATGTTCTCCCTGTATCTGTGTGGGTCTCCTTCGGGAGCACACAGTCCAAAGACGTGCAAGTGAGGTAAATTGGAGACAAAATTGTTAGTGACTGTGTGTGACATTAAAAAACAACGTTACCAGTAACTAATTGTCCTGTGATGAATGTAACCAGTGTGTGTAAAACATGACGGTAAATTCTTATTAAATTAAATAAATTTTACTCTCACTATCCACCCATAACTGATTAAAAACGCAAGCAGATTCAAACAAAGGAACAAAAAGAATCATCCTGATAATAGATCATTACGCCGGGTTGATTAAGACCCGGTTCTGTGGGAGCCCTCAATTTAACACTCAGTGCACAGGCAAATTTCCCCGTGGTGCGCAAAGGATAGGAGGTCGTCTTCAGCGGCGTGGTCCACCACATTTATCAAAGGGTAAAGTGAGAACAAGGAAGGGAAAAAAAAACAAGTCTAATGAGTCGTTCATCCAGAGGATGCGTTCATGGGTGACACTGTTTACTAACTGTTTAGGTTTTCTCGAGTTAGGTCATTTTCTTTAATGTGTTGTTCATCAGCACTACAGTAGCTCATTGTGGGAGGCTTTTGGAGTGTCTGGTGTTTTAAAACATATTGAGAGTGTAATAACCTTGTAAGTTATATTGACGTATGATGACTATGTTTTATGGATTGTCTATAAATATAATTTCATGGTTCTATTTCAAGGTGTTATGTATAACAATCTTTTTTATTGCTCCAGTTCTTCACTTTATATTAGTACATAAAAAGCACTGTCACCTCACAGCAAAAAGGGTCATGGTTTGAATTACCATATAGAACCACTTTGTAGTTCTACAATTACTGTCTGTAGTCCATCTGTTTCTCTGCATGCTTTGTTACCCCCTTTCATGCTGTTCTTCAATGGTCAGGACTCTCCCAGGACCACCACAGAGCAGGTATTATTTAGGTGGTGGATCGTTCTCAGCACTGCAGTGACACTGACATGGTGGTGGTGTGTTAGTGTGTGTTGTGCTGGTATGAGTTTTTAAACACCTCACTGTCACTGCTGGATTGACAATAGTCCACCAACCAAAGCGTCCTGTGACCACCGATAAAGGTCTAGAAGATGACCAACTCAAACAGCAGCAATAGATTAGCGATCGTCTCTGACTTTACATCTACAAGGTGGACCAACTAGATAGGAATGTCTAATAGAGTGGACAGTGAGTGGACACGATATTTAAAAACTCCAGCAGCGCCGCTGTGTCTGATCCACTCATACCAGCACAACACACACTAACACACCACCCAAATAATACCTGCTCTATAGTGGTCCTGTGGGGGTCAGTACAGTCAGTAATTGTAGAACTACAAAGTGCTTCTATATGGTAAGTGGAGCTGATCAAATGGACAGTGAGTGTAGAAACAAGGAGGTGGTTTTAATGGTATGGCTTAACCCAAATAAATTTAATGTAGTTTAACTGGAATTCAGTCCAAAAGGAGGTAAAATTGTGGTATTAAGTTCAAAGTAGCACTAAAGATTCTTTGTAAACGAGTAAAAATAAAAAGGTTCCCAGTAAAACCGCTTTAGAGAACCAGTGTTTATATCTTTTAAAGTGCTCTTTAAGTAGAAATGGTTCTATCCACAACCATAAAGCATCTAAAGGACCCTTGAGGAATCCTCTCTTCTCAGAGGAAACAGTCATTATAGAATGCTTATAGAAAGCTGTGACAATTTTCATCAGTTGTCTTACAGAACGGTTCATCGACAGGATGCTGTGAATATATTCTGACCTCAAGGGCTCTGACATTTAATTTGCTTTCTCTATACGAAGTGTCCCATGAAGGGATTTGAACTTGAAAAGATTTCACGCTTGATAATTCACATGTAATTAAACATCCGGTCGCTCCGTGCACTTACAGCCCACACAGAATTTTATCGTTACTGAACGTCGCCTCCCTGAGGAACCGGAGGAGACCTTCGAGATGAACCACACGCCATCACTCATCTCTCGTTTTAAAACCCTGTTTCATTCCAGCGGTCCTCAGATGCAGAGAGAAAATAAAGCACGTACCAGTAAATATTTCATGCTTTATCTGTCTGTACTGTGTGAGCCATGGAGATAAGACTCCTCATTTTTGGCGACTTCTCGGTTTCTTTACATATTATGTTTATATGATTTATGCGGCCTAAATAAACCATTTATCTTCCTAATGAAGCGTGTGTTGTGCTAGTCACAGATCTCCCATCATTCCCTTAGCACCTGTTCTGGGAGATGCTAGGACACATAAGGCACTGAGTCAGCAAATAGGCCTGGCATGCGTCCTTGTCCAGAATGCCGTCCCATGAGTCCGCGGTGGCCAGACGACAACACCAAAGCACACCTCATCTTTCACAGTTACAGCCTGGTCCGAGACAGACTGAGAAGTCTGTCCTGGCTTCGGTTGGCACCGCAAAATGTACTAATGTATGTCATGAAGCATGCTGACACTGAGTGGAGACGCGAATGTATCTTTAACAACCAGAAAGTAGTGAAGAAAACAAAAGTAAAGGTGTAACAGCAAAGTTTTCAACCTTGAGCTGAGCTCTACATGTCCAAAAATATGTGCACATCTCACTGAAAACTTGTTCGACATTCATCGAAGGTCTGTTTTACCACCGATTTATCCTCTGATATTGGCCTAAATCACTGGATCGGATATCAGAAGAAAAAAATGCGTGATCCGATCCGATACTGTTGCTTAATGTAAATAACACTTAATGTAAATAACACTTAATGTAAATAAGGCCATTGTTTGTGTGTAAAGCAAATAACACACAAAGATCCGTTCCAAAAGAGCGCCGTTTATTACCAGCTCACTCTGCAACTGCCATAACAAGGTGCATCTTGATGACATCATTAACATGTGCCACTGATCTACAACTCATCCGCAACAGCCAATCAGAAATTAAAACACACTGATCTACTAAAATCATCTACTACTGCCACATGTAAAAACACTGTTTAAACACAATAAAAATCACTTTATAAATGATAAATTGCTCACCTGAGATAAAGAAAACCCGGTCTCGTCCCGACTTGGAGATCTCTCACATCCTCAACCATTAATCCATCAGTGTCATGAAATAAAACAAACTACACCGTTTCCCGTTTAGCCACAGACGTCCTCTTCAAAATCCAGCAGATTTTAATAATAAGCGCGCTTTGGTTTTGAATCATCTAAAAACGTGACAGAACTTTAATGGAAAATCTCAACTCTGCATCAGTTCTAATTGGTCCATCACATTTGATTGACATCCACGTCTTCCAATTGTCGACACTTTGGACGACACACCATAAAGCGAGATGTGTCACGTGAACAACAGCTCGAATGTAAGTGAAACCAAAAATGCTGCTAAATGTTCTGTGTGTAAAAGTTAAAATAAAAACAGCAGTTGTGTATAAGTGTGATGTTGTAGCTTCTGTATTTATTCCTTTTTAATATTTGTTACACAGTCTGAGCGTTGTTATTTAGATAGCTAGTTTAACCATGGTGCATTGAGACGTGTATTATTACTGCTTAGTTGTTTGAGAGGAGAAATGACGGTATCGGATTGGTATCGGCACATACTCATTTTGCAGTATCGGTATCGGACATGAAAAAGTGGAATCAAGCCAGCCCTACTATCCAGGGTTGCAGTGGGTATAATTCACCAGCAAACAGTAGGAAACACAGGTCACCAGTTCATCACAGAACACACACATAAACATTCCCACCTAGGGCAAATTTGTATCATGAAAAAATGGGATTCAAATTTCATTAAAAAAAGAAATGATTCACAATCTACTGTAGGTGTTTTATAACTGCATATGTTCATATCCTAAAACTACCTCCCTGTGTGCATATCAGAGGCATAATGAGTGGCATTTTACAGAGTTGTTTACTTTTCTACCGCGACTGCAACAGATGGGCTACAGTTAGTAATTGGACACTTCGTCTCTGAAAGGATGATTTATATGGTTTAGTCGTACTGGGTACCACACATCACCGGGGTTGAAACCATCTCTCTGGTCACTGTCTGTGAGGAGTCTGGTGTATTTTCATGTGACAATTTTTTATGTCTAGGTACTTTTGATCTATTCTGTCTTGCAGCTAGTTGCAGAAGCCTTGATCTGACCACTAATTCTGTAGAAAATGAGCAGTAAACCATGGACAGTCACTTTATCACTCGTCCTTGAGGTTAGAAATGAATTAAACAACACTGACCTGAAATGTACTCAAATTGGAAGCACTTTTTAAAACTCTATTTATTAAGAATTTAAAAAAATAAATAACATCACTTTTCTACACGAGTCGCCTTCAAATGCATTTTTTCCAGGGGCGTACCAACTTTTTAATGCCTTCAGCCACTGATGCCACTGATGCAGCGCTGCTTTCACATCATCACATCAAAATCTTCTTCACCTTAAAGCTTCTTCGAGCATTTAAAAAGGTGGAAATCAGATTGAGCTAAATCCAGACTATAAGCGTCTCTCAGTGTCTCAGACACGACCGATTACTGCTCCTCGCACCCTCACCGCTTCCAACCAAAATATAACAGTGCAGAGATCCCTCGTATGTAAATGGGTGAGTGTAATGTAATAAATGCATTTTTTAAAATACTTTGCCTAAAACGTTAACAACATTGCTTTAAAAAAAAAAAATGAAGTTCCTTAAATATATTCCTTAAATCACACCAGAGCTGATACATCGATGAGGCATAACATTATGACCACCTTCCTAATATTGTGTTGGTCCCTCTTTTGCTGCCAAAACAGCCCTGCAACTGTGATGCTCTGTGTATTCTGACACCTTTCTATCAGAACCAGCATTAACTTCTTCAGCAGTTTGAGCTACAGTAGCTCGTCTGTTGGATCGGACCACACGGGCAAGCCTTCGCTCCCCACGTGCATCAATGAGCCTTGGCCGCCCATGACCCTGTCGCCGGTTTACCACTGTTCCTTCCTTGGACCACTTTTGATAGATACTGACCACTGCAAACCGGGAACACCCCACAAGAGCTGCAGTTTTGGAGATGCTCTGACCCAGTCGTCACAGTTTGACCCTAGTCAAACTCACTCAAATCCTCTCGCTCGTCCATTTTTCCTTTTTACTTGCTGCCTAATATACCCCACCCACTAACAGGTGCCGTGATGAAGAGATAATCAGTGTAATTCACTTCACCTGTCAGTGGTCATAATGTTATGCCTGGTCAGTGTATCTTGTACTTGTGAGTTCGATATCAGGTAACTGGATTTGACAAGACTGCAAGGAAAATCGGGGGAAAATGCAAAGTAAATAATAATAATGATAAAATGAAATCTGCTCTTAGATTTACAATTTAAATACGTTAAATAAGGTCAGTACTGTTCAATTCATTTCTAAGTTTAAGAATGTACGATGAATTGGCTGTCCTTGGTTTTACTGATCATTTTCTATAGAATTATTAGTCAAATATGAGGTGTCTGACATTAAAATAAAAAAAATGATATCAGCTGGAAAGTTAAAATTTTACACGCTACAAAACCACCAGACGTGTAACAAGAGCGCAACAAAGGTAGCATGAAGCTACAGGGACCCATCGAGGGTGGCGCCTCACGTACATGAAGCACCAACCCTTGCTAGAACGGTCAATCTTGCCGGGGCTCGTTGAGGCCGCCGGTGGCATATTTTACCTTGACGAGTCTCATTTATTAAGCGGAGGTCTTTCGTATGTGCCGCGCTGGCTGGCAGTCACCTTTTCAGCATCCCAATTAACTCCTCCTTAATTGATGTTGGATGTATTAAAGTTAATGAGCCAGCGGTCCATCTGTTGAGCGGAGAAGCCGAGGGTATTATCATTGTACGTTCACAATGCAGCAAGGACGGCCATTTGGGATGAGGTTCAACAACACGGCGCAGGAAAAGAGAGAAGACAAAGAGCTAAAGGCAAGCAGCGCCGTCCGCGTGAGCCCAGCTCCGTTCAATTCTCATGCATTTTTACAAGTTTCATATATCAGTGAAATGGCTCTATATAAAGATGATGTATATATGACATTTGATTAATGAGGCCCAGCTCGGCTCGGCTCAGTATGTCCAATAAATAATAAATCTCCATTTTACAGATATACACACGCGGTGCGCTGGCTCAGATTAAAATTTAATTTGAGATTATAGTGATTGGAGCAGGTCAGTGCTGGAGTTCCGCCAGCGGGAGCTGTCGACGTCTCTCTCTCTCTTTTAAATCCACTGTGGCTGCTTAAAGGGGGGTATTGGGGGCCAACTTTGAGCTGTAATGTGAGTGTGTGTGTGTGTGTGTGTGTGTAGGTTTGTGAGAATCTAGTAGTAAGTTCAGAGGAAAAATGTCAGAGGGAATTTAATAAAGTGTGTGAGAGAGAGGAAGCTTTATTACCAAAGATATTCTGTATAAAACCAAACACCAGACATTAATACAGAAGCTTATGTGCAGTTTTTGGAATATGTTACCCAGACAAAAGAAAATACAGCATTTTAAAGCAGTAACATTATACAGACAACCCCATAGAGTGCCCAGGCACCCTAGGCAAGAAGTAAAATCCACAAACTCCTGGTTTGACGAGTTTATTGTTATGAAACTCCAGTGACCTGGAATTGACCCTAACCTCTCCTGTATACCACACCCTAACCCCTACTACCTTTGGGATGAATTGGAACGTCAGTTATAAGCCAGCCCTCTGATCTCAAAAATTCTCTTCTAATTAAATGCTTGCCAGTGCTGAGATCTCAGCTCTGCTATCAGTGAGTCGGGCACCTACACAGACACACAACTGACTTTGGCGGGACATGTAATAAATAAACATTACAAAGAATATGTAGTCAGTGTTCACTTTTTTAAAAGTAATAATAAAAAAAAACTATGCACAAGTCTTATTTTTCTCCACACTCATAAATGTCAGTTAACTACATTATTATTATTATTATTATTATTATTATTATTATTATACTATTATTTTTATTGTTGCTATTATTATTATTATTATTGCTATTATTATTATTATTATTGTCATTATTATTATTATTTTATTATTATAATTATTATTATTGTTATTATTATTTATTATTATTATTATTATTATTATTATTGTTATTACTATTTTTAATTATTATTATTATTATATTATTATTTTTATATATATATTTATTTTATTTTATTATTATTATTATTGTCACTATTATTATTTTTTTATTATTATTATATTATTACTATTATAATTATTGTTATTATTATTATAATAATTATTATTATTATTATGATTATTATTATTATCATTATTATTATCATTGTTATTGTTATTATTATTGTTATTGTTATTATTATTGTTATTGTTATTATTATTGTTATTGTTATTATTATTATTATTATTATCTACTTTTGTAAATGTCAGTAAACTATATTGTTGTTATTATTATTATTATTATTATTATCTACTCTTGTAAATGTCAGTAAACTACGTATATTATTATTATTATTATTATTATTATTATTATTATTAATTATTATTATTCTCTACCCTTGTAAATGCCAGTAAACTATATTTGACCCTGTAACCACAAGGGTCAGATTTTTTTCTCACTTTTTGTGTTCTCTAACACATTTTCCTTGATCTGTACCTGGATCACTGTTTAACAGAGACAAAGAGAATGAGGGACAAGCGGTCCGAGGAAAATATAACGAGGGAAAAAAACAGCTTGATTGGAAAGGCAATCAAATTTCACTTTCTCTGTCCACTGGAATAGAGGAACAGTTTACACTCATCCCACACATTAACCTTTCTCAGGTCTCAGTGATCCATCGCTCATGGTGTCTGAATGCAATGCTCCACATGTTTGATAAAATGGATGTGGAATGGGCTTTACAGACAAGGAGGAAAACACAAAGGGGGGAATTTAAACATTTAAGGCAGAAGAGGAAGAAAAGTGGGGCAGGAATGAATGCCTGGCTGGCATATTTAACCCGCTGATCTGTATGAAAAATAGCCGATGGCCGGCATTTCGTTCCAGCGCTCCAGAGGACGTACTTAACATTTCCTCAGGTGAAAGGGGAGGAATTTATAAAGAAAGCCTCACTCCAGGGATACTCATCTCTGCACAGCCTGAAGTCATTTACTGCATGAAAACCTCCACATTACCATGCATATGCTACACTGTACCAGGGTCCAGGATGCAGCACAGCTGGTAGTGTGGGTGCTGCACAGTTTGGGTTTGAGTCCAACACCTTGGTATCTATTTTTTAATTATTTAATTATTACATGTATTATACACTGATCAGCCATAACATTAAAACCACCTCCTAGTTTCTACACACACTGTCCATTTTATCAGCTCCACTTATCATATAGAAGCACTTTGCAGTTCTACAATTACTGACTGTAATCCATCTGTTACTCTGCATGCTTTGTTAGCCCCTTTCATGCTGTTCTTCAATGGTCAGGACCCCCACAGGACCACCACAGAGCAGGTATTATTTAGGTGGTGGATCATTCTCAGCACTGCAGTGACACTGACATGGTGGTGGTGTGTTAGTGTGTGTTGTGCTGGTATGAGTGGATCAGACAGCAGCGCTGCTGGAATTTTTAAACACCTCACTGTCACTGCTGGACTGAGAATAGTCCACCAACCAAAAATATTCACCCGTGGGCAGCGTCCTGTGACCACTGATGAAGGTCTAGAAGACGACCAACTCAAACGGCAGCAATAGTTGAGCGATCGTTTCTGACTTTGGACCAACTAGGTAGGAGTGTCTAATAGAGTGGACAGTGAGTGGACACAGTATTTAAAAACTCCAGCAGCGCTGCTGTGTCTGATCCACTCATATCAGCACAACACACACTAACACACCACCACCATGTCAGTGTCACTGCAGTGCTGAGAATGATCCACCACCTAAATAATACCTGCTCTGTGGTGGTCCTGTGGGAGTCCTGACCATCGAAGAACAGGGTGAAAGCAGGTTAAAAAAGTATGTAGAGAAACAGATGGACTACAGTCAGTAATTGTAGAACTACAAAGTGCTTCTGTATGGTAAGTGGAGCTGATAAAATGGACAGTGAGTGTAGAAACAAGGAGCTGGTTTTAATGTTATGGCTGATCAGTGTATAATACATGTAATAATTAAATAATAAAAAAATAGATACCAAGGTGTTGGAATGGCCAGATCTCACCACTGTTGATATGTGGCAGGTTCATAAGCGAGACAGCCACATTCTGCCTGAACTAATTAATGATAGTACTGTCCATGACTTAATTAAACACATCGATTACACCCTCACAGTCCAGACTGTAAATTTCCTAGGAGAAACACTCAGATCAGATGTTTCAATTAGTGAGATGAGAATGATGTGGGGTGCTTAACTGTCCTGCATAGAAAACCCACACCAAAACCTAATCCCAACTGTAAAGCCCTTGTCTCTGATTACTGTCTGGAGATGCACACTCTCCCAGTCCATGGGTCTCCAATAAGTACTTCAGTTGCCTTTTTCTAACTTCTAAAACAGACAGAATTTGAACTGTTTAATAAGAACGTTTCATTTTTCCATTCATTTATCTTGGTCAGGGTCACGGTGTAATGCTTTACTATGACTAGACGAGAGGGAGGACACACATGCAGAGATGCATACAAAGATTTATTAATAACTAAAGGCAAGACAAAACAAACGGACACAAGGCACGACCTAAGCTAAATGCTACGCTGTTAAACATTCTCAGCACTGCAGTGACACTGACATGGTGGTGGTGTGGTAGTGTGTGTTGTGCTGGTATGAGTGGATCAGACACAGCAGCGCTACTGGAGTTTTTAAACACCTCACTGTCACTGCTGGACTGAGAATAATCCACCAACCAAAAATATCCAGCCAACAGCACCCTGTGGGCAGCGTCCTGTGACCACTGATGAAGGTCTAGAAGATGACCAACTCAAACAGCAGCAATAGATGAGCGACCGTCTCTGACTTTACATCTACAAGGTGGACCAATTAGGTAGGAGTGTCTAAAAGAGTGGACAGTGAGTGGACACGGTATTTAAAAACTCCATCAGCGCTGCTGTGTGTGATCCACTCATACCAGCACAACACACACTAACACACCACCACCATGTCAGTGTCACTGCAGTGCTGAGAATGATCCACCACCTAAATAATACCTGCTCTGTGGTGGTCCTGTGGGGGTCCTGACCATTGAAGAACAGCATGAAATGGGGCTAACAAAGCATGCAGAGAAACAGATGGACTACAGTCAGTAATTGTAGAACTACAAAGTGCTTCTATATGGTAAGTGGAGCTGATAAAATTGACAGTGAGTGTAGAAACTAGGAGGTGGTTTTAATGTTGTTATGGATCTGTTTTTGAAACTGGGGTCAGAGCGCAGAGTCAGCCATTGTGCAGCACCCCTGGAGCAGACAGGGCCCAACAGTTGCTGCTATGGATTTGAACTGACAATCTTCTGATAATAGCCCAAAGCTCTACCCCCAAACCTACCACAATCTCATAATGGTTTTACTTTGTCATTATGGGTATTTCAGTTTGAACTGATGGGTAAAGATGGCAAATATTCATTCAAAATTAAATCCACAACACAAAAGTGTACAAAATGTCAAGGGGTCTGAATTCTTTCTGAATCCACTGTATATTGTGTCTAATTTGAGTATCTTTTATCATAAAAAACCAAATCTGATAATATGTTCTTTTGTTTTTTGTGTATGTGGAGTTTGGGACGCTCACACAGGTCAGTGCCAGTAGGTCAGTTGCCGATTAGTGTGGTTGTTTAAATAGGTGTTTTGTTATGAGATGTACTGACAGTCTGTTCGGGGAGCTTTCCTTCCATGCAGCCGGAGTTTCCAGAATAGTCCCTGGGCCCACCTCTACCCTGATCATATTAATGCTGTTACTGGAGGTAATTAATCTTATCTTCTATCAGCTTCTCCATGTGAGGTTCTCAGTGACAGCAGGCTGAACACATCAGCCCAGACTTCTCCATCCCCAGCCACATATTTCAGAAGCTCCTGGGGAATTGTCAGGCGTTTTCAGGCCAACTGTATAATAATCTCTTCAGGACGTCCTGGTTCTGCCCCGTGGTGCCTGCGCGGTGGGATGCGCCTGAAACGGCTCCAGCAGGAGGTGACCAGGGGAAATCTTTCATAGATGTCCAAACCACTTCAGTTGACTCCTTTTAATTGGTTGATTTTCTAGCTGTACCACAGAGAGCGAGCCCCTAACAGGGCCAAATAAATTTTGATGGTTGTGCTTAGGGCTGGCACCGATCCGATATTCTTTATCGGTATCGATCCAATTTTGGCCCAAATCACTGGATTGGATATCGGAAGGAAAAAAACGTGTAATCTGATCTAATACGCTTGCTTAATGTAAATAACACTTAATGTAAAACATGCGTAATGTAAATAACACAATGTAAATAACACCTAATGTAAATAAGGCCATTCAGAAATTTAAAACACTGATCTACTTAAACTTTTAGCATTTTAAATAATCATCTACTACTGCCACATCTAAAAACACTGATTTATGGCGTGTGGTCCAAAGTGTCTACAATCGGAAGATGTGAATGTCAATCGAACGCGATAGACCAATTAGAATTGATGCAGAGTTTGGTTGAGATTTTCCATTAAAGTTCTGTCACGTGTTTAGATGATTAACGCTCAGGTGGCGCAGCGGTAAAAACACACGCTGCAACCAGAGCTGGGATCTCAAATACATCGCATCAAATCTCGACTCTGCCTTGCCGGCTGAGTGGTCACATGAACAACGATTGGCCTGTCGTTCAGATGGGCGGGACTAAGCCGGATATGGGTCTCTCTCTGTCAGATCTCTGCTACCTGACCACAGAGATGAGGAAAGAGTGCTCTTAGGGTGTGTCTCTCCGTACACAACGCTAGATGGCACAACACTCGTCAATGTGTGGGTGATAAGATGCATACGACTTGCTGCCCACGTGTCGGAGGGGGCGTGGGTTAGCTTCGATCTCCTCGGTCAGAGCAGGGATCGGCATAGGCGAAAAGGAAGCATGACGCAATGGGGCAACTGGACACAATAAAGGGGGAGAAAATGCATTAAAAAAAAGCACGCTTAATAAAAACCCTTCTGGAGTTTGAAGAGGACATCTGTGGCATTGTTATTTAGATAGCTAGTTTAACCATGGTGCATTGGGACGTGTATTATTACTGCTTAGTCGTTTGAGAGGAGAAATGACGGGATCGGATTGGTATCGGTATCGGCAGATACTCAATTTGCAGTATCGTTATCAGACATAAAAAAGTGGTATCGAGTCAGCCTTATTGTGCTTGTAACATAATTATCCCAGTGATTTCACTTAGCTGATGACCATAGGTGACATTCATTCATTCATTCATTTATTCATTTTCTTATCTGCTTATCCAATTAGGGTCTCGTTGGGTGATGGAGCCTATCCCAGCTTTTTCAATGGGCGCAAGGAACACAGTTACACCCTGGATGGGACGCCAGTCCATCGCAGGGCAGACACACATACACACACCCATTCACCTATAGGGCAATTCAGTGTCTCCAATTAACCTGACTGCATGTTTTTGGACTGTGGGAGGAAACCGGGCAGAACATGCAAACTCCATACAGAAAGGACCCGGGCCGCACCGCCTGGGGATCGAACCCAGGACCTTCTTGCTGTGATGTGACAGTGCTACCCACTAAGCCCCATAGGTGACACTATGGACATAAACTGACCATTACACATAAAGATTTGCTTTAGCGCTGAGATTTAAGCCACAGCTGCTGCTGCTGCAAAAAAGAAAAACCCAGAACGCTGAGGGCAGTCAGGTTAGTGGGCCACCTTAAGTTAATTTGCTTGGCGACTGCATGTTTCCTGAGATACCCTCGCTCTGTTAACCTCTGGCTATTGTGCTCCTAAAGCACTATTTGCATGTAGAAGTAGAACTAATATAAAATATTATCTTCTTCCTGGCCCTCACACTGACATCATTAGGTAACACATGGGCAAAATAAAATGTGCTGAATGAATGAATTTTTTAATGCAGTGATCTAGTTTTATGGCTCATTCTTTTGCTTCTGCGTTTACCTCAGAGACACTTGAGAAAATTACAACCCCTGCAACTTCTTCAGCCACCAAATATAGCAAACCACGGGCATATGTGCATGCAAATGATTATTTCTGTGTCTTTTAGAATATGGGAATAATTTTATATACGTGTTAAATGAGCATCTATGGTAGCATTTCAAACGCAGCATCCATTCAGTATCCATCATATTTACATGCGTGTTTGTGTAGGGTTTATGAAGATGGCTCGATGAGTGTCAGTGCCAATGTACCATAAAACCAGTAACCAAATAAATGTGCCAATGTACCATAAAACCAGTAACCAAATAAATGTGCCAATGTACCATAAAACCAGTAACCAAATAAATGAAGCCATTTTTTGTTTATTCATTTATCAGTTTACAGCTTTATTGAAATTAGCCTAGGGCGGTATCGTGGCTCGGTGGGTAGCACTGTCACCTCACAGCAAGAAGGTCCTGGGTTTGATCTCAAGGTGAGGAGGTCCAGGTCCCTTCTGTCTGGAGTTTGCATGTTCTCCCTGTGTCTGTGTGGGTTTCCTCCGGGAGCTCCAGTTTCTTCTCACAGTCCAAAAACATGCAGTCAAGTTAATTGGAGACACTGAATTGCCCTATAGGTGAATGGGCGTGTGTGTCTGCCCTGCGATGGACTGGCGCCGCATCCAGGGTGTTAGTGTGTTCCTTGCGCCCATTGAAAAGCTGGGATAGGCTCCAGCTAATTGATGATTATCTCTTCATCAAGGCACCTGTTAGTGGGTGCGATATATTAGGCAGCAAGTGAACATTTTATCCTCAAAGTTGATGTTAGAAGCAGGAAAAATGGGCGAGCGTGATGATTTGTGCGAGTTTCACGAGGGCCAGATTGTGATGGCTAGACGACTGGGTCTGAGCATCTCCAAAACTGCAGCTCTTGTGGGGTGTTCTCGGTCTGCAGTGGTCAGTATCTATCAAAAGTGGTCCAAGGAAGGAACAGTGGTAAACCAGCGACAGGGTCATGAGCGGTCAAGGTTTACCAATGCCCGTGGGGAGCGAAAGCTGGCCTGTGTGGTCCGATCCAACAGACGAGCTACTGTAGTTCAAATTGCTGAAGAAGTTAATGCTGGTTCTGATAGAAAGGTGTCAGAATACACAGTGCATCACAGTTTGTTGTGTATGGGGCAGCATAGCCGCAGACCAGTCAGTTAGGATGGTGGTCATAATGTTATGCTTTAACTCTACATGTAACTTATTACATGTTTTTGTCTATAGTCAATAGCAGTCTCACATATGGTGTAGTTCCTTCTTGCTTTAAACATGCTGTTATTCAGCCACAATTAAAAAAGCCTGGCTTAGACCCATCAGTCCTGAGTCATTTTAGACCAATTTCTAAATTACCATTTTTATCGAAAGTTTTTGGAGAAGGTTGTTTTTCTTCAACTTTCTTCATTTTTAAGCATACATAATATTCAAGATACATTCCAATCAGGGTTTAGAACGTGCCATGGTGTTGAGTCTGCTCTTCTGAAGGTGTCCAATGATCTACTTTTAGCTGTTGATTCTGGAAAATGTGCTGTTTTAATTCTTTTAGACCTTAGTGCAGCCTTTGACACTGTCGACCATACTATCTTGTTAGATCGCCTACAGTATGTCGTTGGCATTAAGGGTACTGCACTGAGGTGGTTTGCTTCCTATCTGCAAAGCAGAACCCTCTCTGTTAAGATGGGTCAGTTTTCCTCCCCTTCAGCGCCTGTTACATGTGGAGTACCCCAGGGCTCTATTTTGGGTCCTGTTTTGTTTTCATTATATATGCTCCCCCTGGGGTCCATCTTTCAGAAGTATAAAATTCCTTATCACTTATGCAGATGACACCCAGTTTTATCTCCCACTAAAACCAGGAGATAATGGTTCTCTGAGTCTCATTTTTGATTGCTTGAGAGATATAAACAATTGGATGTCTAGGAACTTTCTTAATTTAAGCCAAGACAAAACCGATATTATTATTTTTGGAAATCCTAATTCGGGAAGGGCCATAGCTAACGATCTGGGGCCATTAACATCATATGTAAATAACAATGTAAAAAACCTGGGTGTCATTTTTGATCCCACTCTTAAGTTTGAGAAACAAGTGAATGCTGTTGTGAGAGCTGGTTTCTTTCAACTTAGGAACATTGCTAAAATGAAAAGTATCCTTTCTTTTAATGATTTGGAAACAGTAATTCATGCTTTTGTTTCCTCGCGTATATATTTTTGCAATTCATTGCACTTGGGAATCGGTCAGTCAAGCTTGTCACGTCTACAGCTCGTCCAAAATGCAGCCGCGAGGCTCCTGACCGATACCAAGAAAAGGGAGAGCATTACCCCCATACTTGCATCATTGCATTGGTTACCAGTAAAGTATAGGATAGAATTTAAAGTTCTATTATTTGTTTTTAAAGTTTTACATGGCTTGGCTCCGAGCTATATCGCTGACCTTCTCTGTGTTCACTCCACTCCACGATCTTCTAACCAGCTGCTTTTAGCTATTCCACGCTCTCAGATGAGGTTCAAGGGTGACGGGGCCTTTTCTGTAGCTGCCCCAAGACTCTGGAATAGTCTTCCACTTTCCATAAAGGAGTCCCACACAATAGATGCCTTTAAATCTAGTTTAAAAACGTATTTGTTTTCTTTGGCATTTGAGTCCTCTTAATGAACAGGTTTTTAATATTTGTTAGGTTGTCATGGCCATCTTTGTTTTAGTGGTTTTATTTGATTTATATGTTGGTGCATATGTATGTTATTTTGTATGTATGTTAATGATCTGCTAAATGTTGCATAGTTGAGTGGTATTTATACTTGATTTTAATGTACAGCACTTTGATTGACACACGTTGTCTTTTAAATGTGCTATAAAAAATAAAGGTGACTTGACTTATCGGTGTATACACGTGTACAGTACAACAAAATTATTTTTCCCCTATTGACAGCTTGGGTTCTAACAATAGACACCTGAAACCAACTAATCCGCAAACCACACAAATTAATACAGCAAGAGGCCTAACTTAAGACTAGAGCTTTAGTATCTTACAAAGTTAAATTCTAGCACAAGTCAAAAAAAGTTACAAGTTACAAAGATAGATTCTAATACAGGTTAAAACAAAGAGTATACTTAAACAAGAAGCCTACCTTAACCAAGAGTAAAAGTGTACACAATGGAAGACACAAGCACTGATTGGTATAATGTCTACACAATCAATTTATACTAAGCTTAGCTCTGCCCTCAATTGACACCTTGGGTTCTAACAGGTTCTAATTAGAGATTGCCATTTCTAAACATCCTATCTTCGTGAAACGGGATTTTCTGCAGTGACAGGAGACAATAACGTAATTTTGTTTTGGTTGCTATCACCCCTAGGTGGGAGCATCTCATTACAGCAAAAATAGCTCAGGGTTCCCACTTATTTTCCATCATTGGTGAGTAGCACCATTATGCAATTTGTGTTTTTTATTATGCTTGTTGTATAATTTTATTTTAAATCCTCCCGCCCTCGCCGGTGAATGAAATTATCTTATATGAAACCGGTCCGTAGTGCAAAAAAGGTTGGGGAGCGCTGGTGTAACCGATGCAAAAATCCAGGGAATTCCTAAGGGTTCACAAACTTTTTCCTGCATCTCTAGCTCCCCTGTAGCTAACCAGAATAAAGAACAATACACAGAACAAAGGAAAAGGTCGGTGGGCACTAAGCCCAGTATTATCTCTCATGGTCTTTGTCTCTACCATATATAATGTGAAGTCAATTAGGTCCAAGCGCTGTTCTGAATTATTGCCCCACTCACCTATTGGAAAAAGGAGCAGATAAAATTAATATGTATTTGCTTATAGCTGCGAGTGATTAATTAGGACTCCCAGAAACAATAGAAGTCGCATGGGACACTGGTGATTAAGCCTAGTCTCAGTATCTAACATTTGTGTGGTACTATTGTTGCAATTGCTCACCTTAATGGGACCAGAAGCCTGATGTATGGATCTACATGTTTACAAACAGAGCTTTTATACCGATTCTTTCCACGGCACAAACATTATAGGGTTCACGCACTGGCACTGCGCGATGGTTGATGCGTCTTTTCCCCTACGGCTACTTTTTTACGGCCATGGATAATGTGTAATAATGAGCCGGATGGTGGGCTTGAGCGGTGATTTAAAGCACGCACTTAAAAGTGCTTCCATGTTTACGACATCGTAACTTTGGATTTTCTCTGGCTTTTACAGGTTATTTTTCCCTGTGACAGCAGGATCAGAGCACTTTGTTTATCTGCCTTGTTCAGACTGCTTTCTTCTTCATTAGAGCCTAACGGGTTGCTGCACCAGTTTAGGGTTCATATCATCTCGCCGGCCTATAAAGAGCCGCAGTAAGAGGAGTTTCATGAGCAGCAGAAATACTGGAGTCAAGGCCGGGGACATGAGATGGATCACCTACTGTATCTATGTGCCCTAGAGCAAGCAGGTAATAGAGAAACTAGCCGACCTTGTTATGGTGATGATGTTCCCGGGCACCACCGGCACCACCGGTTCTCCAGCGCTTGTTATCAAGATGATGAAAAATAACTAACTGATAATGGCTTACTATGAATTCATGACCATTATGAGCTGGTACCTTGCAATGCCTGACAGATCTTCTTCGCACTGAGATTAAGTACTGGAAATTTAATGATGGTGTTGCTGAGATTGTCATAACTCATAATGGGGCCATTAAAAGGTTATTACAGGGAAGGCTGGTGCTTTTATGGCTTCAACTTCACCACGGTGGCAACAAGTAATCTATCGATTTTCTCCCGCTTCTTTCTCCTGCCTGTGGGGCCTCGCCGAGATGCGCAAGTCATGTCAATTACAGACCATTACAACAAGGGAAAATAAGTTAAAGGAGGAAGGGAAGAGACTGGAGTGCTGAAATGCTGATTGGAGATGATGGGGAGGTAGAATGAGGCATGTAAGGAGTGACCACTTGATGCACTTTTGGTTTACATTTTGGTGGGTAGGTGGGAGTTGGGGGTAGGAACCAACCCCAGCATTTTTTTTTACATATTTGTCTCATCTATTCATACAATATTGTCCTTGAATCATAATTAAACTGATTAAAATTGTCTATGAAAGCTAAATATGCATATTTTTACTCTCCCTCTCTCTCTCTACCTACCTATTTATATAATGCAAGGCCACTTTGGCAAAAGTATTTTGCTAAATGCAATTAATGCAATATGTACATACACCAATCAGCCATAACATTAAACATTACACTTACTGTCCATTTTATCAGCTCCACTTACCATATAGAAGCACTTTGTAGTTCTACAATTACTGACAGTAGTCCATCTGTTTCTCTACATGCTTTTTTTACCTGCTTTCACCCTGTTCTTCAATGATCAGGACTCTCCCAGGACCACTACAGAGCAGGTATTATTTGGGTGGTGGATCATTCTCAGCACTGCAGTGACACTGACATGGTGGTGGTGTGTTAGTGTGTGTTGTGCTGGTATGAGTGGATCAGACACAGCAGTGCTGCTGGAGTTTTTAAATACCGTGTCCACTCACTGTCCACTCTATTAGACACTCCTACCTAGTTGGTCCACCTTGTAGATGTAAAGTCAGAGACGATCGCTCATCTATTGCTGCTGTTTGAGTCGGTCATCTTCTAGACCTTCATCAGTGGTCACAGGATGCTGCCCACGGGGCGCTGTTGGCCGGATATTTTTGCTTGGTGGACTATTCTCAGTCCAGCAGTGACAGTGAGGTGTTTAAAAACTCTGTGTCTGATCCACTCATACCAGCACAACACACACAAACACACCACCACCATGTCAGTGTCACTGCAGTGCTGAGAATGATCCACCACCTAAATAATACCTGCTCTGTGGTGGTCCTGTGGGGGTCCTGACCATTGAGGAACAGCATGAAAGGGGGCTACCAAAGCATGCAGAGAAACAGATGGACTACAGTCAGTAATTGTAGAGCTACAAAGTGCTTCTATATGGTAAGTGGAGCTGATAAAATGTACAATGTGTGTAGAAACAAGGAGGTGGTTTTAATGTTATGGCTGATTGGTGTATTTATTTCATACTACTATCAAAAATCGACCAATGTTTTACAATATGTAAAAAAATACACTTGGAAACAGCCCATGATAGCTCAGTGGTTAAGGTATTGGACTAGTAAACAGAAGGTTGCCGGTTCAAGCCCCGCCACCACCAAGTTGCCACTGTTGGGTCCCTGAGCAAGGCCCTTAACCCTCAATTGCTCATCGTGTTCTGCTTATTGTGTAAGTCGCTTTGGATAAAAGCGTCTGCTAAATGCTGAAAATGGAAATGGAAATGGAAACACTTGACAGGTCAGCAGGTCATCGCAGGGCATCACACATTTATTACACATTCATTAACGTCCTCACAACTCACAAGAATTTACTGCAGCCAATCCATGTTCTGTGTGTTTTTAAAGGTTGCAGATAATCTAGAAGAGTACTAGAAGTACCTACATAAAGGCAACATTTCAAACACCAGTGACATTTAAAGATAGTGACTGGAGGTGAGGCTGGAACCCAGGTCCTCAGAACCATGATGCTTTGTGGCACACACTATACAGTCACATCAGTGTCATTCATGTGTCACTGAAGGTCAGACCAGATTTGATTAGTGCAAAAGTACAAATAATGTTCCAAAAGGTTTACGAACATTTTTGAGACGTTTTTTTTTCTGTATGTATTATCCAGATGAAAAAGCAAGCCAGGTCCAGAAGACCTTCTAGAGTAGGTCACCACTCCAATCTGATTATCTCTTTGTTTAGTGTCGAGCATTTTTCATAGAGGAGCCTGAACAAAGAAAGTGTGTCCTCCACTGAGAGAGCATCAATCAGCTCCGCCAGCCCTGCACACAACCGCAGCAAGCTTATGAATGAACCCAAGCTTCCATCTGATGCTGCAACACTGCCCTCCACAGTGGAAACCAAAAACACACAGAGCTGTGGACAAAAGAACAAAGGAGACCCGAAGGGGAGAAGACAAAGGAACTGAGGGAAAATACTTCTACTATGTGAATGTGGGGCAGTAAATAAATGTGACCTATTAAGAATTAAATGCACACATTGTGTTGGCATCAATAATAATAATAATAATAATAACAGGGTAATAATACAGTAATAATGAGCAACATAAGTGTCTCTTTGTGTGTTGTTAATATTCCCCTCTATTTATTAAATGTGTAACAGTAACAATAATAATAATAACAGGGTAATAATACAGTAATAATGAGCAACATAAGTGTCTCCTTGTGTGTTGTTAATATTCCCCTCTATTTATTAAATGTGTAACAGTAACAATAATAATAATAACAGGGTAATAATACAGTAATAATGAGCAACATAAGTGTCTCCTTGTGTGTTGTTAATATTCCCCTCTATTTATTAAATGTGTAACAGTAACAATAATAATAATAACAGGGTAATAATACAGTAATAATGAGCAACATAAGTAGCTCCTCGTGTATTGTTATTATTCCCTTCCATTTATCAAATGTGTAACAATAATAACAATAATAATAATAATAATAATAGGGTAGAAATATAGTAATAATGAGCATCATAAGTGGCTCCTTGTGTGTTGTTAATATTCCCTTCTATTTATCAAATGTGTACCATAGTAATAATACAAAAACCATACCAGAAAATATTAGGGACAATAGAAAATTTAAATAAAAAAAGAGCAATAATTTACTAATACTTCTGACTTTGAACCTTGTATTCAACTCACAACAATAAATATCTGATTTTTGTACTATTTTACACTGATCAGCCATAACATTAAAACCATCTCCTTGTTTCTACACTCACTGTCCATGTTATCAGCTTCACTTACCATATAGAAGCACTTTGTAGTTCTACAATTACTGACTGTAGTCCATCTGTTTCTCTACATACTTTTTTAACCTGCTTTTATGCTGTTCTTCAATGGTCAGGACCCCCACAGGACCCCCACAGAGCAGGTATTATTTGGGTGGTGGATCATTCTCAGCACTGCAGTGACACTGACATGGTGGTGGTGTGTTAGTGTGTGTTGTGCTGGTATGAGTGGATCAGACACAGCAGCGCTGCTGGAGTTTTTTAACACCTTACTGTCACTGCTGGACTGAGAATAGTCCGCCATGCAAAAATATCCAGCCAACAGCGCCCCGTGGGCAGCGTCCTGTGACCACTGATGAAGGTCTAGAAGATGATCAACTCAAACAGCAGCAATAGATGAGCGATCGTCTCTGACTTTACATCTACAAGGTGGACCAACTAGGTAGGAGTGTACAGTGAGTGGACAGAGTATTTAAAAACTCCAGCAGCGCTGCTGTGTCTGATCCACTCATACCAGCACAACACACACTAACACACCACCACCATGTCAGTGTCACTGCAGTGCTGAGAATGATCCACCACCTAAATAATACCTGCTCTGTGGTGGTCCTGACCATTGAAGAACAGGGTGAAAGCTACAGTCAAGACTACAGTCAGTAATTGTAGAACTCCAAAGTGCTTTTATATGGTAAGTGGAAGGTGGTTTTAATGTTATGGCTGATCAGTGTAACTGGTCAACATCAACTTTTTGAGGTCATTTTAACTTTAATGGATGCAACACGTTTGGAAATTAATTTATTCATTTAGTTATTGTCTGTTTTACCACTGATTTATCTTATTCATGGTTGTGGTGGATTCACCAGGCAACACACCTTGGACAGGTCCGTCATAGGGCAAACACACACACACACACACACACACATTCACACCTAGAAGCAATTTAAGTATCTCCAATTGACCTCACTTACACGTCTTTGTACTGTGGGAGGAATTCGAAGCACCCTGAAAACAAACAGATCTGTAGAGAACATGCAAACTCCATACAGAATGGGCCCGGACTGCCCCTAGAATCTGAGCTAATTAAGTTCATCATAGATATAATAAAGAAAATATATATTTTTCTGGATTCTCACGCCTCTCACACCTTCTTTGCAGCCACTTTTTATCACATGCCACTCTTGGGTTCCCACACAGAGATGTATGGTGTATGGAAAGCCATGCTATGCTCTGTGTGACTCTCCCACCAATACACACCCACACAAACATTCACTTAAGCACCCGGGCCAGTCCTGCAATACTGGATATCACATATCACAGTGGCAGCAGACCCCGTCCAACCTTCCCTCCCTTAAACACGGCTGTGTCATTGTGGATGCCCATCCAGGTTGGTGGCTCTGCCTATAGATTTGAACTTGCAAGCCCACTGCACCTCCCAAGAGCCTAGAGTGTTGCTAAATTTCTTTTTCTATATTACTTATGCATTTTCTCCCAATTTAGGGTGTCAATTTGTATTCCACTGCTGGGGGATCCCTGATTACAGTTGAGGAGGGTATACTGTTGCTCACGCCTCCTCCGACCCCCGCACAGCCCTTTGCGGAACCCTTTTTCACCCATGCATTCTGCACAGGCGCCACACACATAGTCTGGTCATCCCGCCCCTAGCAGAAACGTGTTATGCCTGTTAGATGGCGCCCAGCCGACCGATGGCAATGCCAAGTTTAGACGCAAGGAGTTTAGAATCTTAATTCTTATTATTTTTATTTGTTGTGTTCTGACCAGACAAATAAAAACACTTAATAACCACTTAGTTACACTGATAATGAGCAACATCACTGGTTGCTTATGTACCCTGCTTTAAATATCAATATTTATTTATTCTATCGCTCATATTTCTCATATCAGTAACTTGAAATGTGACTAAATGTTGAAACAAGGACTCAATAAGTGGTTCCATCAAAGAATAAGACATAAAGGGTGGTGATCTTTGTGGCCATTTGTTTTTGCATGTCAGTGGAAACCAGACAGCCAACACTCACAACACCCACTAACCACTTTAGGCCCATCAATTATACCACACCCATCTCACCATCGTACCTGCCTATACATCTCCACCTCTCTCTGTCTTTCAGCCTGACCTTTCCTCACCTCAGCATTTTCATCATTCAGACCATCACACACGAGCCGTCTTCATAAACAGGTCGGTCGCTTTTTCAGTTTATATGTATTTGCTCTACAGTGTTTTACTTTATATTTGCACAGAATCTAACTTTTTTGCCTCTTTTTGCTTTACAGATCAGAATGTGCACCTATGCCAAAGCTATGATGGTTTTGTGCAACCTGCTAGTCCTGGTAAGGATGTGTTTTTCCATTCCATATCATTTTCGTTGTGTGTAAGCGTAAGCCAGGAGGAGGAGCGCTGGCATTTAAAACATTAATTACATTTCTGTATTTATAGCTGGGATTTTTATGTGGCAGGTACAGTATTAAAGAGATACTGGGTTTATCTAAATATGCAGAAAGCGATTTACACTCCTCATAATGCAAACATACACCGATCAGGCATAACATTATGACCACCTTCCTAATATTGTGTTAGTCCCCCTTTTGCTACTTGCTATTTGAGTAGTTCGTCTGTCGGATCGGACCACACGGGCCAGCCTTCGCTCCCCACGCGCATCAGTGAGCCTTGGCTGCCCATGACCCTGTCACCGATTTACCACTGTTCCTTCCTTGGACCACTTTTGATAGATACTGACCACTGCAGACCGGGAACACCCCACAAGAGCTGCAGTTTTGGAGATGCTCTGACCTGGTCGTCTAGCCATCACAATTTTGCCCTCGTCAAACTCGCTCAGATCCTCACGCTCGCCCATTTTTCCTGCTTCTAACATCAACTTTGAGGATAAAATGTTCACTCGCTGCCTAATATATCCCCCCCCACTAACAGGTGCCGTGATGAAGAGATAATCAGTGTTATTTACTTCACCTGTCAGTGGTCATAATGTTACGCCTAGTCAGTGTATAACAAAACAGCGTCCAATCTCCGTGCCATAGTCGTGTGCCAGCGTCTGTACCACCAACAAAGCAATTACATTTCCTAACATGCAGCAATTTCCATCTCATTAAGTTTAAAGCACATCATTTTGCCAACGTGGTTTGTTAGTTAATGATGGTGAAATTTCACTTTTTTTTTTTAGGACAGTTGTATCTGATCTCTTTCTGGTCATGTATGCCTTTGTGGTTGGGGTGATTTAACAGTATAATTAAAAAGTAGGTTTTTAAAAAGCAATAGTACTTTAATAAAAAGCTTTACTATTACATTGATTCAAGTGGTTGTATCATTTGAGTGACCCTAGATTAATTTTCAGTATAATTTCAGCACATTTATGTGCAATTTAATCAATTTAATACTCACCTTTTTACTTCAGTAATTACAAATTATGATTTTTCATTGTGGGTTGTCTTTACTTTTCTACAATTGGTACATTTACCAATTTCTCCACACGATACAACCAACATAACTCTAAATAATTGACCAATACTTCATATTTAGCCATAACTGACCTTAAATATTAAAATGAATAATAGCTGTAGCACTATATGAGAGATTTGTTTATCATTCTTATAGTGTATTATGTACTTACAATGGAAATGATGATCCTAACCAAGCTACTTGACTTTGCATACGAAGGAAAGTGACCACAACCACAGGCATGTTCAACACATTTAACTATACCTCAGTGGATCTGATGGGAGAACATATCATAATAAACATTATAAAACAAATAAAGCAAAAGTGTAATCGCAATATATATTGAAGAATAAATAAAAGCAAACATATTCCTCTCACTATCATTGCATTATGTTATAATTAGGGATGTAAACGATACAGTGTACCCACGATGCAATGCGATTCACAATACTGGGTTCACAAGATGATTTTTTCCCGATTTTTTTTTTACTGAAATTGAAAACAAATTATGACAAAGTTTCCTTTTATTATTTCTCTTAAAAAAATAAAATAAAATACTGTATTTGTGATTATCTTTTATTTATATAAATAATGAATGCCCTTTTATTTCTGAGGTAGGTACAAACTATGCAAAACTATTTAAAAAAAACCCGAATTTGGCAACAAGGCATATAGCGCCAGTGACGTGAAGCAGGCGAGGTGAATAGCGCCAGCGCCCTCTGCTGTTTACAGTGAATATCGATTCATTTTACATGTCAAATTGATTTGAACCGTGAAATTTTTTAATCGGTTATTAACTGTTTTGTGGTGAATCGTTATATCCCTACTTATAATCCGTCAATTTATAATTTGAAAGTCTTTAACTTTGACATGAAAAGGTAACATTAACATCACTTTGCTACTTCATCTCATGCGTAGGTAAATTTTTGGATACAGTGGTACCTTGAAACTCAACATTAATTGGTTCTGGGACTGGCGTCGAGTTTAAAAGACGTTGAGTTTCAAGGTATATTTTTCCATAAGGATGTTTGGGAAACCTGTAATGCGTTCCATGGTCCTGTGGAACTGCTTATATTTTAGGCTAGTGTGAAACATGTAAACACTGAAAATTACACAAATATAATATAAAAAACACTGAAATACAGTTTAAAACTCCTCAAAACTCCTTCCCCCCCCTCAAAACCAGTAGAGGTGGTCCCACCTAATGTTCAATTCATAGCTATGGCGGCACTTCCGGTCTAACCGGTGAGGTGATGGCAGCATAGAACGGTATGCTCCCGACAACAATAATAAAAATATCGCCAGATATAACTCGAATACTGCTCGAGAGCTGATAATGGACTTATAGATACAGCGGGTGAACAATAATGCCCAAAAATGGGACGAAAATTCTTGTACAGAGTAAAAAACACGACGAAGAAGAGAAACGCCAGCTGCTACAAACTTATAGCGACATGAAGGACGAACAGTTAAACACTGACTCAGAGCCAACGTGTGAAGCCAACTTGAGCACAATTTTGAAGGAGCTTCAAGAATTCAGAAAGGACTCAAAGCGATTAAGTGGCTTAAGAGACGATATAAACAAGATATACAAAAAAGTAGATGAAGCAGAGGAGCGGATTAACCTATTTTTTGCGGGTATTTTTGCGGGTTAGGGTTAGGGTTTAGGGTTAGGGTTAGGGTTACTGCCGAGAATCAAATCCAGTTATCGAAGGATGTGTTGTCGGAGTTGGTAAAGCTGCAGGGACAAATGGAGGCTAAACTGACTGATTTGAAGGGACGTTCGCGATGTGACAATGTCAGAATACACGGGGTAAAAGAAGGAGCAGAATAAAGCTCCACATCAATGATATCATAGCTATGGCTACAGCTATGGCCTCCTTCAGACACACAAGTCTTAGCTCGCATCTCAGCATGTCTGCGAGATATCTCACAGTGGATGTCAGCTCATCATCTCAAACAAACTTCCTCTGTCTGTCTGAACATCTGAGTCTCTTGCTGTTTTTAAAAAACGATTAAAAACCTTCATCACCTCTTCACTAAACACTTAAGCTAACTTGTACTTACTTACTAACACTCACTAATACTAATTAATTTCTTGCAAAAAAACGAAAAACAGGGTTTTAGCAGATTTGTGTTCTTGGACTGGTGTACTTAAACTAGGGTAAGGTAATGCTCACTGTGGAAAGTCTTCTGTACGTCGCTCTGGATAAGAGCGTCTGCTAAATGTTGAAAATGTAAATGTAAAAATTAAGATTTAAAATATTGATATTATTTTGAAGATTACATGAAATACCACTTCTGTGCCTACCATAGTAGTCATGATGATGTCGAGTTTAACCTAAACAACAATCAATCCACTGAATCTAGATCAGAATCAGCCTGTACTATAATCGTCTGCTTGTAAAGCATGGTTTCTGTCAAACTCTCTTGGATTAGTTTTACACTTCTCGGTTCTCGAGCCTCATTAGCGCAGGATCGTGTTTGTCTAGTGACGTTCTCCTTGACCTTGGCTTGATTTCACAAGAAAATGACTGCAAATGAGAGAAATTAAAGATTACACTTGTTTTATTCACATTATTTAATAATTTAATTATTGCATAGCATGTTTAATTAGTTATTCGTCTTTGCCTGCCACTGATTAACTGCTCGGGTGAAGCCTTGGGGTTAAAGCGGCACGATTTTATACCAGCATAATTGATTCAGTGATTGTATAAACTGTACTTGTGGAAATTCCTTCATTAATCCACATCCTGGTCTATTAAATATGATATTCATGATTTCAGTCAGTTTTAAACCTGTATAGTTATGATACCTGTTTAATCAATTGTAGTACCTGATACCTGGTCTTGGATGCTTATTACATTTACACACAGCACAGTCAGCATTCAAGCATTTAAGCTCAATGAAAATAACCCTCGTTTTAACCCATGTTTTCAGGAGGACCACAAACTAGGGCTAAGAAAACTAACCACACACATTCCCAAATGTATTGAGCTCTGTGATCTGGCACATTGGTTTGGTGCTTTCAATTCTGGCTTGTTTATGAACGATATGAAAGCAAATTGTATAAAACTAATAAAACCCAGGCAGCAGGAAGCAAGCTGTTTGGTTACTTCTGGTTTCCACACCAGTCCTTTCCAAATGCAATCAAATACAATTCAATACGACAAACCCTTCCATTTCTTTCTTTTGCTCAGAAATTTAATATAAGGGCAAAATCTAGCTGAAATGTCATGTTTCATTCATACTTTGAGAGATCTCAGTTACAAACGCCCCTATTTATTGATGCCATTTCCAGTCTATCCAGTATATAAGCTCATTCAAGCATAGAAGACACATTTACATTTTACATTTACGGCATTTAGCAGACGCTTTTATCCAAAGCGACTTACAGTACAGTGACAGTATATTGTCTGAGCAATTGTGGGTTAAGGGCCTTGCTCAAAGGCCCAGCAGTGGCAACCTGGCAGTTGTGAGCTTGAACCAGCGACATTTTGATTTCTAGTCCAGTACCTTAACCACTAGGCTACAACTGCCCTTCAGTCTGTCTGAAAACCTAGTGAGCTGCCTTGCTGTTTACTGCCTACCTGATCATCTGCCTCAGTAGAGAGGATTCTAATAAGACATCGATCTCATAAGGCAGATTATTTAGATGCACTACTTAGACGTGATTACGTCACTGCAATTTTGGCTTACTAAGCTAATACAGTTAGCCTCAGGCCATTCAAACCAACGGACTGAGGCGGCACAACGCGCTAACATGCCAGCTAATGTCTCTAGCACTGCCTTGCTGCCTACTGCCTACCTGGGCAGCTGCCTCAGTAGAAAGGATTCTAATAAGGCATCGATCTCATAAGGCAGATTATTTACACACTAAACAGATTACTCACTGCAATGTTGGCTTACTAAGCTAACACAGATAGCCTCAGGCAATTCAAACCAATGGGCTGAGGCAGCACAACCCAGCACCACCCAAGTAGCACGCCAGCTAACGTCTCTAGCACTGCCTTGCTGCCTACCTAATCAGCCGCCTCAGTAGAGAGGATTCTAATAAGACATAGATCTCATACGCACTACTTAGACAGCGACTACCTCACTGCAATTTTGGCTTACTAAGCTAACACAGTTAGCTTCAGACTATTCATACCAATGGGATGAGGCAGCACAACCCGCTAGCACACCAGCTAACGTCTCTAGCACTGCCTTGCTGCCTACTGCCTACCTGATCAGCTGCCTCAGTAGAGAGGATTCTAATAAGGCATCGATCTCATAAGGCAGATTATTTAGACGCACTACCTAGACAGATTACGTCACTGCAATGTTGGCTTACTAAGCTAACACAGTTAGCCCCAGGCAATTCAAACCAATGGGCTGAGGCAGCATCCGCTAGCATGCCATGTACCGAAGGCAGTTAAACGGTCACTGACGAGACAGAATTTGCCAATAAATGACACTTGTGCACCTTTATACAGATTAAAAATCAACAAGAATTTATTTACATTTGAAATGAACTAAGCTGGGATTGCCTTCATCGCAAAGGAAGCATCAGATGCTCCCTTGTCATTCAGTCAGATTATCGTTTAGAAATAAGGCACCTTAGTAGGCAGCATTTAGGGTATCTAAGAATTTAGACATGCCTTATTCTCAGGAGTGTAGGATGACGTAAAATGCGTCTATGTCAAGTCAAGTCAAATTTATTTATATAGCGCTTTTTACAATGGACATTGTCTCAAAGCAACTTTACAGAATCCAGGACCAACAGACCAAAAACCCCTGTTGAGCAAGCCGAGGGCGACTGTGGCAAGGAAAAACTCCCTTAAAATTACAGGAAGAAACCTTGAGAGGAACCAGACTCAGCAGGAACCTCAATCCTTTTTGGGTGGCCTGGAGGATACTTTAAATAAATACGGTTTACACAAATCGTACAACACAAAATTAAACTGAACTGAAAGTTATAACTAACTAACAAATAAATAAATAAATAAATAAATAAATAATTAATTAATTAATTGGAGTTCTTCATTGTTCAGTCCAGTCTGTGATGAAGTCCGTTGTAAGTTTTTGGTGCAAACACACCAGGTTTCCATCCCATCTAGTAGGAGCAGCATTGTTAGCAGAGAGTACCCCTACTATGTAGAGAGATCACTAGGTTTTCAGATATACCCTATATGTAACTTTATCAGAATGCTACAGTTCAGAAATCTCCATTGTGGCTTTTCATGTTCTGCAAAGGCAAAGCTCAGTCCGTTCCTCCGGCGGCTGAAATATTTCTGTTCGCTGCAGTGTTCATTTTCATGTTTCAGAGAACTCCAGCCATAAACTCATTTACATATCGTCTCTTTTTGCATCTTCTCGTCACACGACACTCACCACACACCCAGCATTTCATTACAGGCCCAGTCTGCCAGTAAAATATGGGAAGCCGGGACTGATGATGACAGGCAGCGGGATGCGTTTGGAGATATGAAGTTGGGAGTCTTATGCTTGTCGTATCTGATTATCTATGAAATGTGCTGCTTATCAGAAGTGGGTGGAAAAATGCCATAATTCAAGCACGGGCTTAAATAAGTGATTTTAAGGGAGCATGGCTGCAAAGTACTGGTGTTGATGGACATGGAGTCATGTGTCTTATTTGATATCCAACTGAATCAGAGAGAACTGAAGGCATGACTACCTGCTCAAGACTGTCAGATCTTATGTGCCACTGACTTTAACCTGTTTATTAATTTACATTTAATGTACACAAACTGTAAGTCCACACCTATTCCTGGATTACTAGGCTCACGGTCATGACGTATTACCAGTTGAAAGGCGGCACAGTGGCTAAGTGGGTAGCACTGTCGCTTCACAGCAAGAAGGTCCTGGGTTCGATCCCCAGGTACAGCGGTCAGGGTCCTTGGAGATACAAAATTGTCCAGGACGGTGTTTGATATTAAACTGGTTACATTAATGACAGAAACGGTAGTTACTAATCACACAAGATTCATGAAAGTGTAAAACATGACGTTAAAACTTCAGTAAACAAATTCATCGTCTTTTCATTTGATATTGTGCATCCATGTGTCCATATAGTGTATGCATAAAGTATTGGGACACCCCTTCTTATTATTGAATTCATCCGTTTCAGCCTTAACAATTGCTAACAGGTGTAATAAATTAATAATATAAAGAAAATTAGTTAGTTCTAGTTAAGTTCCTGTTCCAGCATGATTTTGCCCCTGTGCACTAAGTGGCTAGCACAGAGCCCTGACCTCAGCCTCACTAAACAGCCTTGGAATTAACTGGAACATAATTTGAGGCTTTCTTGACCAACATCAGACATACAAATGAATACTCAGTCAATACTTTGACTGAAAGGGTGCCAATTCCCACAGACATACTTCAATGCCTTGTAAGAAGCTGAAAAGATCACATAGAGGTCACTTGTTTTTTAAATGGGGTGTCCAATAAGCTCATAGTCAGGTGTCCAAATACTATATATAGAGCATATACATTTACATTTTCAGCATTTAGCAGACACCTTTATCCAAAACGACTTACAGTACAGTGACAGTATACACCAATCAGGCATAACATTATGACCACTGAAAGGTGAGGTGAATAACACTGATTATCTCCATCACGGCACCTGTTAGTGGGGGGGATATATTAGGCAGCAAGTGAACTTTTTATTCTCAAAGTTGATGTTAGAAGCAGGAAAAATGGGCGAGCGTGAGGATTTGAGCGAGTCTGACGAGGGCCAAGTTGTGATGGCTAGACGACTGGGTCAGAGCATCTTCAAAACTGCCGCTCTTGTGGGGTGTTCCCAGTGTGCAGTGGTCAGTATCTATCAAAAGTGGTCCAAGGAAGGACAGTGATACCCCGGCGACAGAGTCATGGGCAGCCAAGGCTTATTGATGCACGTGTGGTGAAATCCAACAGACGAGCTGCTGTAAATCAAACTGCTGAAGAAGTTAATGCTGGTTCTGATAGAAAGGTGTCAGAATACACAGAGCATCACAGTTTGTTGTGTAAGGGGCAGCAAAAGGGGGACCAACACAATATTAGGAAGGTGGTCATAATGTTATGCTTGATCGGTGTACAGTCTGAGCAATTGAGGGTTAAGGACCTTGCTCAAGGGCCCAACAGCAGCAACCTGGCAGTGGTGGGGCTTGAACCAGCATCCTTCGGAGTACCAGTCCAGTACCTTAACCACTAGGCTACAACTGCTTGTAAATGTACACAATATAGTTCATTACAGATCATATAATCACCATAATTTGTAATTCTATAATTCTAATGTCACCCGTCTCTGTAAATGTTTTTTGGCAGATGGCCGGTGGAGGTCTGGCAGCTTTAGGAATTTGGATGGATAGAAATGGAGATGCAATCATGCAGGTACTGGGGGTTTTCTCCATGAACGCAATCTACTCCATCAAAGTGGACTATTACTTCATTTCTGTTGGATTTGTGATGGTCCTGCTTGGACTTCTGGGACTATGTGGAGCGAAAAAAGAGAGCAAATGTCTCTTAGTAACGGTAAGTACAAAGAGCCACGTTTTCTTGCAGCACATAATTAGCATCCTGGACAAAAATGTAGTCACGTGTAATTTTTTAATGCTTTTCATCACATTTGCAATAGCACCAGTCCTGTTGGGTAGGGATTCCATCAGTGTGTTTTTCCCAGTTTTACCTAGGTAAACCTAGTCAGATCAAAGATGTCACATGGAACCTCATGTTTACAATTAACTATAATCTGAACAAACAACTGTCAATACACACAAAACACATGGAACAGTGGAGTTTTTCAATGTTGGGACCAGAACACAAACTGTCACCAATAGAAAATGTTCCATATGGTCAGAAATAATCCAGGAACAACCAAAAACCAAAGCTAAACACTGTGGTGTCACTGAGGCCGCAGTATATATCAGCCATAACATTAAAACCACCTCCTTGTTTCTACACTCACTGTCCATTTTATCAGCTCCACTTACCATATAGAAGCACTTTGTAGTTCTACAATTACTGACTGTAGTCCATCTGTTTCTCTACATACCTTTTTAGCCTGCTTTTACCCTGTTCTTAAATGGTCAGGACCCCCACAGGACCACCACAGAGCAGGTATTATTTAGGTGGTGGATCATTCTCAGCACTGCAGTGACACTGACATGGTGGTGGTGTGTTAGTGTGTGTTGTGCTGGTATGAGTGGATCAGACACAGCAGCGCTGCTGGAGTTTTTAAATACCGTGTCCACTCACTGTCCACTCTATTAGACACTCCTACCTAGTTGGTCCACCTTGTAGATGTAAAGTCAGAGGCGATCGCTCATCTATTGCTGCTGTTTGAGTCGGTCATCTTCTAGACCTTCGTTGGCTGGATATTTTTGTTTGGTGGACTATTCTCAGTCCAGCAGTGACAGCGCTGCTGTGTCTTATCCACTCATACCAGCACAACACACACTAACACACCACCACCATGTCAGTGTCACTGCAGTGCTGAGAATGATCCACCACCTAAATAATACCTGCTCTGTAGTGGTCCTGTGAGGGTCCTGACCATTGAAGAACAGCATGAAAGGGGGCTAACAACGCATGCAGAGAAACAGATGGACTACAGTCAGTAATTGTAGAACTACAAAGTGCTTCTATATGGTAAGTGGAGCTGATAAAATGAACAGTGAGTGTAGAAACCAGGAGATGGTTTTAATGTTATGGCTGATCAGTGTACGTATAAACACTGTTCAGTCAGAGAACAGTAGCGCAGTGCTCACTAGCAGTTGGTGTGGTCATTTATATTCATATGGCCAAAAGTATTTGAACACCTGACCACCTAGGATGGTTGGACATCCCATCACCTTTATGGGATTTTTTCAGTCTTTTCTAAAGTCATGCTCATTATAAATTTCCTGTTTTTTTTCTCCATGCAGTACTTCTCCGTCGTCATTATCATATTCATCGCCGTGCTGTCAATTGGAATATTTGTTATGGCCTATTCTTCACTGGTAAGTGAGGTTCCTGCCTCCCTTCTCTCTGCCTCCTGACTTCTCCAGTTACTGATGGTTCTATTTCCATGTTTTCTTTCTATCATTATCTGGTCATTATTAAATACAGGGAGCTGGAAGTAGTTTCAGTGCTTTTCGCCTTCTAATGAATCACTGATTGATCTAAGCTGCGTGGCATCTCTCGCATTCTGAGCAATTTATCCGGCTTCTGACTTAAAGTTCAAGCATTTATATGCAAAACAGGCCATTTGCATAGACTTAAGTAGCAGTTTAGTAAAACGTATAATAAATAAGTGAGTCCTGACAGACGGTTTAAGAGAATAATGCATTTTTATGAAAGAAATAATACCTTTTTGTTTTAATTGTGGAGGGGGTTGTAGTCTTCAAACGTGAATGTCAAGTATTAAATAGAGTTGAAATACTGAAATACGTCTGTGGATGGATTTGTGACTTGCACTATCCACCGACCAGGCATAACATTATGACCACTGACAGGTGAATTAAATAATACTGATTATCTTTGATTATCTAAAAAAATGGGCGAGCATGAGAATTTGAGCGAGTTTGACAAGGACCAGATTGTGGTGGCTAGACGACTGGGTTAGAGCATCTCCAAAACTGCAGCTCTTGTGGGGTGTTCCCGGTCTGCAGTGGTCAGTATCTATCAAAAGTGGTCCAAGGATCATTGATGCACGTGGGGAGCGAAGGCAGACGACGAGCTACTGTAGCTCAAATTGCTGAAGAAGTTAATGCTGGTTCTGATGGGGGACCAACACAATATTAGGACAGTGGTCATAATGTTATGCCTCGTTGGTGTATAACCAAAGGTTCATAAATAACTAAATGTCACATCCACAACAAGAGTCAGTCTTTTATTAAATACCTCTACTCTATGGAAAGGCTTTCCACTAGATTTTGGAAGGTCTCCCAGTCATTCAATGCCATTCGGCTACAAAAGCATTAGTAAAGCCATAAGCAAAGTTAGTGAGTAGGAGACCTGCTTCATTCCTGGTGTATTACAAGACATCACTCACCCATTTAACCATTCATTTAACAATTCAGGTCCACAATCAAATTGTGGCAAGGCAAGAACTATATCTAAGGTTTAAAATGTTCCTAGAACCACAGTGGCCTTAATTTACAAAGACATAAATCTGGGCACACCCTTAAACCTTCATACAGTTGGATGCCTGGCCAAATTGGACATCAGGGCAAAAGGGTGTCTTCAAATATCCTGTTCAGAGATGGGAGAACCTGTTGAAGACTTTGACATAATGGGACCAAATGTGGAATATGTAGATTAGGTTAACCTATGGAACGCAGGATGAAGAGGTTAACCTATGGAACGCAGGATGAAGAGGTTAACCTATGGAACGCAGGATGGAGCATTTACTAGTGAAAATGCTGGGTGCATGACAGGAATAAACTGAAACCCTGTTCAAGGTGTATTACAAGACATCACTCACCTATTTACCCAATTCACATCTAGGGGCAGCATAGCCAAATGACCTATTGCGACGGTTTCAAGAGGTCAAAGCAAAACACAAGTCCAAGAAATCATCTGGGACGATCCACAATCAACATGTGTCGAGGCAGGAACATAGAACATAGTTACAATACATCACTCACCCATTTACCCAATCATTCACATCTAGGGGCAGCATAGCCAACTGACCTATTGTGACAAAAAGCAAGTCCAAGGAATCATCTGGGAAGGTCCATGATCAACATGTTGCAAGGCAAGAATATAAAACAATTTCTAACTGGCCTTAATTTACAAATAAATGAATCTCAGCACACCCTTGAACCTTTATAGAGTTGGATGCCTGGCCAAATTGGACATCAGGGCAAAAAGGGCCTCTAAAAAGCTCCAAACGTCCTGTGCAGAGATGGGATAACCTGCTGGTGTAAAACATGAAGACTTTGGCATAATGGGACCAAATGTGGAATCTGTGGAATAGGTTAACCTAGTGAACGCAAGCTTAGCAAACTATTTTATTCATTCATTGTCAGTCGTAAACCCACAGGACACTGAACAGGATGAAGCACTTACTAATAAAAACACTGGGTGCAAGGCAGGAATAAATTGGAACCCTGTCCAAGATGTATTTCTAGACATCACTCACCCATTTAACTATTCATTCACACCTAGAGCTAAAATAGCCAATTGACTTATTGGGGTGTTTTCAAGAGGTGGAGAAGCTCCTGAACACAGTTACCCTTTTTCCACCGACGCGGATCCGGCTCCGTTCCGGTTCGCGAACTTGATTTATACCGGTTCCGTGTGTTTCCACCGAAAAAAAAAGAGGTTCCAGACAGCGAACTAGTGTCTAATCTGGCACCACAGAATACTGGGTTTTTCAGCATGAACCGTGACGTCATCAGTGGGCGTGTCATCAGTGGGCGCCCATCAGTGGGCGTGCTAAACAGCTTTGGCGCTAAACTTATGTTTTAAAGTTCACCTGATTACATTTTGAGCCAGTTTGCCGCTGATATTCTCTGATATTTTCATAGAGATTAACTGTGTGATATGACGTGGTAAAAGTGACTATGAGCAATGAATTTGGGCAGTACAGAGCACTTATAACCAGTACAGAGCGCTTATAACCAGTACATAGCACTTATAACCAGTACAGAGCACTTATAACCAGTAGAGCACTTATAACCAGTAGAGAGCGCTTATAACCAGTAGAGCACTTATAACCAGTACAGAGCACAGAGCGTTTATAACCAGTACAGAGCACTTATAACCAGTACAGAGCGCTTATAACCAGTACAGAGCGCTTATAACCAGTACAGAGCACTTATAACCAGTACAGAGCGCTTTTAACCAGTAGAGCACTTATAACCAGTACAGAGCACTTATAACCAGTACAGAGTGTTTATAACCAGTAATAACAGAGAGAAATTTAGTGTTTCTGTGTCGTACTTTTAGTACATTCAGCCACGTCACGTTTTTTTACGTGAAGCTTTTTCGACTCTCCCGAGAAGTGGATTCAGAACCCCGAGCTGCATAAACACCACACATGAAGTAAATACGGCTAAACACAGATACATGTGGAGCTTTTAGACTGGATTTGATGGTTATTTTACACTAATGTTTGTTCCTTTAGTGATGTTTTATCTCTCACGGTGAGCGCTGAATAAATCGGCTATTTGCACCGAGGGTCGTGGTGAGAGCGAAGCGCAAAACGCTTCTCACGTCAATGAGCTAAAGAAAACAACAACTGCGACAAACACGTCTACCAATAGTTAATCAATGCTTTTAGCATAAAAACGAACATCTGTAACAACAGCACAAACGCTCGCACATATTCTACACGCTCCTCCATCACATCACTACTCTTTACTTTTGTTGCGTATTGCCCACCGTTGATGGTTCCCAAAACTGGTGGAAAGGCAGGTCGGTCCTCTACAAAACAACAAGGTTCAAAGAAACCTGAACAGAACTGGTTCAAGAACCAGAGTTCTTTTGGAGAGAACACAGTATGAACAACCTTAGAAAGTGATCAGTCGTTTGAATGAAATACAGGTTTTTAGGATATTGGTACTGTGCAGCACCCACTCTACCTCCCATGGCACCTTGCCACCCCATGTATGAATTTGCAAAAGCTTATTCCTGAAGGGGATGTAACTGTGACCTTGGTCAGTAGCTCAGTAATTGTTAATGTATCTACAGTATTAAAACAACGTATTTTGAGTAATAAATGCATGTTCAAGCTTTATTCACTGAGGAACACTTCGACCATCTCCCTCCTGAGATACAGCCACTCACGTCCTTGTAGATGGCCAGCCAGCCCATAGCACCGCTGAGGTCAGAACCCCGATTTCGGAAGTAGTAGGTTAGCATAATAAACATCTGCACCACCCGAACGCCCCATTATATTAAAAGTATTTTATGGCAGTTCTGCAAACAGGAAATCGGACCTCTGCACAGCATCCTGAATGAGACTGAAGTTAATCAGCGATCAGGCTATTCGGTTGGCAAAAGAAAGATGGACATGTGTTTAAATTGGACAGGCTAAGCTGTTAGGGGGGCATTAGGCATGCACAAGCTCATTTAATGTGCTGTTTGTCACCATCAGTCCCACCCAGGTGTCCATTTATTCATTTTCGTGCCAAAAGAAATCGTCATTATAGTAACATATACGCTGGTCTCTGAGCAGATGCCACTGCGGTGGTTTAGATAAATAAGGGGCACGCGGGCATTACAATAACGCAGTAATGAGAACTGGAACAGTGCAGGAATTTATCTAAATAATCTGTGAATAGGTGTGATAAGTCGTGACAGTTTTAAATGTGTTGCGGTGAAGCTGCTGTTCCCGGCTGCAGTCCGACTGCATGGAAAGCAATCCCAGCTCCAAATATCTATAGGCACAGATAACAAGGGTGCAATAACTTGTGGAGAATATTTTGCCCCCTGGGGAGACGTCTCCATGGAATTAAATAGAAAATGTGTTTAAGCAATAGAATCGACTATTTTGGCATTGCATTACATATTTAAATGACTATATTCAGTTTGCAAAATAGGTAAAACTTGGGTGTAGGTAAATCATTTTGTGTCTGTACTTACACTGATCAGCCATAACATTAAAACCACCTCCTTGTTTCTACACTCACTGTCCATTTGATCAGCTCCACTTACCATATAGAAGCACTTTGTAGTTCTACAATTACTGACTGTAGTCCATCTGTTTCTTCAATGATCAGGACTCTCCCAGGACCACCACAGAGCAGGTATTATTTGGGTGGATCATTCTCAGCACTGCAGTGACACTGACATGGTGGTGGTGTGTTAGTGTGTGTTGTGCTGGTATGAGTGGATAAGACGCAGCAATGCTGATGGAGTTTTTAAACACCTCACTGTCACTGCTGGACTGAGAATAGTCCACCAACCAAAAACATTCAGCCAACAGCGTCCCGTGGGCAGCGTCCTGTGAACACTGTTGAAGGTCTAGATGATGACCGACTCAAACGGCAGCAATAGATGAGCGATCGTCTCTGACTTTACATCTACAAGGTGGACCAACTAGGTAGGAAAGGGGGCTAACAAAGCATGCAGAGAAACAGATGGATTACAGTCAGTAATTGTAGAACTACAAAGTGCTCCTTTATGTTTATAAGTAAAGCTGATAAAATGGACAGTGAGTGTAGAAACAAGGAGGTGATTTTAATGCTTTAAGCCCACAATTTATACTGCTTTTTCAGGACAAAAACAAGTCCAAAGAATTATCTGTGGAGGTCCACGATCAAACTGTGGCAAGGCAAGAATGTAAAACAATATACAACCACAGTGGCCTTAATTTACAAATAAATGAATCCTGGCGCACTTTTGAACCTTCATAGAGTTGGATGCCTGGCCAAATTAGACATCTGGGCAAAAAGGGCCTCTAAAGAGCTTCCAACGTCCTGTGCAGAGGTGGGAGAACCTGTTGGATGTACTTCCACATAGCTTAATACCATTCCTACTGTGAAATATGATGGTGGCAGCAGCATGCTACTAGGCACTACTCAGCAGCAGGGACAGGGAGACTGAATCAACTGAATGCAGCCAAATAAAGAAACATTTGTGAAGAAAAACTCATTCAGGATACACACAAACTAAGACTGGGGCAACAGTTCAGCTTATAACAGGCAAAACTACACTGGAGGGGCTTTGGGGCAAGTCTTTAAAAGACCTTGAGGGAACTAGTCGAAGCCCTGACCTAAACCCCCATCAAATACCTGTGGAGATACTTGAAGACGGAAGGTAAATACATTATTATACGTTTAGATATAGTGTACCTTTTACTATTTAACTTGTATGTATGTTGACACCTGCACCTAAAGAAATTCCTTGTACATCTGCTACTTGGCGAATAAAAAGATTCTGATTCTGATTCTGAAATTACTGAAAAACCAGAGCAAAACTTGTAGAGATGTATTTAAGAAGACATGCAGCTGAAGTTCTGCCAATGGGGCTTTTTTGATATTTAATAAATGGAAAATTGAGGCTCAGCTCTTTAGTTTGAGTCTTGGTGGTGCCACTGGTCTGGCTGGGCACTTAAACACAGTTGGATGTATTTGAGGGAGGAAAAGAATATGATAAGAGTAGCGTGGTCCTCTCTGTATGAATTGGCTACAAGTACAGACATGGTCAACAGTAAACAGTGCAAAAAGTAAAAAGAAGGCGCCCAGGTGGTGCAGCAGGATATTCCGCTAGCACACCAGCGCCAAGATTCTGAACTCCTTGGTTTGAAACTCTGTGTTGCCACCGGTCAGCTGGGCGCCATCTAGCGGGCATAATTGGCAGTGCCTGCAACAAACACGTTTCTGCTAGGACGGGATGACTGGACTATATGGGTGGGGTCTTCAAACGCTGTATAAGGACCCTGATTGGCAGATAAAGAGGCGCCTGTGCAGAGTGCATAGGTGAAAAAGGGTTCCGCTAAGGGCTGCGCGCGGGTCACAGGAGGCATGAGCAGCAATATACCCACCTCGACTGCAATTATGGATCCCCCAGCAGCGGAAGACAAATTGACATTGTTGTGGACGATTGAAAATCAGCAAACGACTCCCACTTTCCCACCATAAAGTGTTGTATGCACAACAAAAAGTTCACTCTTGCTGCTTTCTTTAAATTGTTATTGGGAAATGTAATTAGCATCCCCGAGCAACTTTATCGTTAGCATTAAATGTGGTAATTGGGCAAAATTGCGAGCCTGGCAAATACTGGATGAATTCACATAAAACATATTGCTGAAGGGACTCGATAATTAAACAAATAAATGCAGCTCTTTTCAAATAAAAAATGCCACATTTAAGTAATGTAGTGTTTCAGGGTACAGTAGAGCGCATTGTAATTCTGCCATTTATGTCATGAAACTTGCTTCCCTCAGCAAATTCAGGGTCTCTAATGATTGAGTTCTACTCTGCACTTTATAGTTCTGGTGATTAACGCACGCTGCTTTTAGCAAGCTCACTTTCCCTTCAGTGCTTTGTCCTGTCATCCTAGACGGTGATGGATTAGCCTAGCTAGTGCATAATAACCCTACTGATCTGTCCTCCGACTACTTCTTGGGGGACGGCGGGTTGGGGGGGGGGGGGGGTCTTTTAATTGCTGCTTGTCTGAATGTCCTCCTGCCTCAGGCGTGTATAGGGCTACTAGCTCTGACCCCCCCAGTTTTTGTGCTCCCACAATACATCCATCTTCTCCACCAAATGACACGTACATTTTTTATGGTTTTGTCGCCTCAGCCAAAAGAGAACAAAAATATACACCGATCAGCCATAACATTAAAACCACCTCCTTGTTTCTACACTCACTGTCCATTTTATCAGCTCCACTTACCATAGTTCTACAATTACTGACTGTAGTCCATCTGATTCTCTACATACCTTTTAAACCTGCTTTTACCCTGTTCTTCAATGGTCAGGACCCCCACAGGACCACCACAGAGCAGGTATTATTTAGGTGGTGGATCATCCTCAGCACTGCAGTGACACTGACATGGTGGTGGTGTGTTAGTGTGTGTTGTGCTGGTATGAGTGGATCAGACACATAAGTGGAGCTGATAAAATGGACAGTGAGTGTAGAAACAAGGAGGTGGTTTTAATGTTATGGCTGATCAGTGTACACTATAGAAGAATCGCACGTGTCCCATCAGCGCATCTGGACGCTAAATAAAATGATGACCCGAGTGAATTGATACAGAGAGTGAACAAATTGTGGTCAGAAGCTTCTTCATTAATACATCCACACGTGTTACTGAGACCAAGGATAATCATTTTAGTGCTTATCATTCCTGCTGGTGATAATTAAAAGCTTTATAGGTGTAATAAATAACCCCACTCAAAGATTAGAATCATAAAATTCCCTGTACATTCGCAACCTACATAATAGTCTCCCCACGTGCATCAGTGTGCCTTGGCCACCCATGACCGTGTTGCCGGTTTACCACTGTTCCTTCCTTGGACCACTTTTGATAGATACTGACCACTGCAGACCGGGAACACCCCACAAGAGCTGCAGTTTTGGAGATGCTCTGACCCGGTCGTCTAGCCATCACAATCTGGCCCTCGTCAAACTCACTTAAATCCTCACGCTCATTTTTCTTGCTTCTAACATCAGCAGGTCTCTGGATTTTAGTGTGACTAGGAAAATAGATCAGCATGATTTACAAAACTGATATGCATGTACATTTACATTTAACTCTGTTTTCTGTTTAGCTCGAGAGTACCCTAAGAGCACGGGGCAAGCCAGTTTTACAGAAACAGTTTGGAAAAGAATACTACATTACAAACATGTGGAACAAGACCATGATAAACGTAAGTCAGGCTCATTTAACAAATGTTATTTACAGTTCTGGATATGAACCATATAATAACAGTAATGCATTTATACTGTACTGCTGTAACTAGAGTCTTGAAATGCATCATCACACAAATAAATAACACTTGCTTTATTATTTAATATAAAACATGCTATATAATCTTTATCTTTGTGGAAAAACACTGGCCATTCTGAGGGTTGGATGAAATGGTGTTAAGCAGTAAACACTTGTTTTTGAGTTTTAAATGCTTCTTTCTATGGTAGTCTGATTAGATCCAACAAAAAGGATTTTTTTTATGGCCAAAGATATTCAGGCACGACTACTAATATTTGAGTTTAGGTATTTCAGTCACATTTGTTAAAGTATTAAATTCTCGTTATGCTTTATTTGTGGTAGCTGTATAAGAAAGCATTTTCTCGTTCTGTCTTTGTGCACACCTCAAAGTCCATAAAGACATACACTGATCACTGACCTCCTTGTTTATACACTCACTGTCCGCTTTAAAATTCTACAATTACCGACTGTAGTCAATCTATTTCTCTACATACCCTTTAAGCCTGCTTTCACCCTGTTCTTCAATGTTTAGGACCCCCACAGAGCAGGTATTATTTAGGTGGTGGATCATTCTCAGCATTGCAGTGACACTGACATGGTGGTGGTGTGTTAGTGTGTGTTGTGCTGGTATGAGTGGATCAGATACACCAGCGCTGATGAAGTTTTTAAACACCTCATCGTCACTGCTGGACTGAGAATAGTCCACCAACCAAAATTATATCCAGCCAGCAGTGCCCCGTGGGCAGCGTCCTGTGACCACTGATGAAAGTCTAGAAGATGACCGACTCAAACAGCAGCAATAGATGAGCGATCGTCTCTGACTTTACATCTACAAGGTGGACCAACTGGGTAGGAGTGTCTAATAGACTGGACAGTGAGTGAACACGATATTTAAAAACTCCAGCAGCGCTGCTGTGTCTGATCCACTCATACCAGAACAACACACACTAACACACCACCAACATGTCAGTGTCACTGCAGTGTTGAGAATGATCCACCACCTAAATAATACCTGCTCTGTGGTGGTCCTGTGGGGGTCCTGACTATTGAAGAACAGCATGAAAGGGGGCTAACAAAGCATGTAGAGAAACAGATGGACTACAGTAATTAGTAGGAGGTGGTTTTAATGTTATGGCTGATCAGTGTATATGACAAAGGCATTCCATCAGCCCATGGAATGAACCCACAGTTTTGGACTTGCCTATAATTTTACTATGTTTAGGTGTAAGGTGAACAGCATTTGGTGACAGTGTACTCTAAATATTGGTAAATCAAAGTTCATTGCTACAGAACAGGCACCAAATAAGCTCTGGTACACTGAATCACGCCTGTGGTACTCTTGAGACGTGGCAAATCTATCATTCATGCAGTATTTTCACACCAGAGCACTTTTATAACCCCTGAAGGCCAGTGTAATGTGGGTGAGGATAGATGTAAAAAATTGGATTGCTAAATAAACTGCCAAAGGGAATTTATGATAAGTGTAACAAAAACCTACTCGGTGGTTTGGGATCAATACTCGGCCATGAAACCATGACAACAGTCCAAACCGAACCAGATTTATTCCAACACATCTTGTATCTGTAACCCAATGTTTCTTGATAGTTGCAGTGCTGCGGCTATAACAACTACACCGACTTCAACGGCTCCTATTATGCTCAGGCGAACAACGGCTCGTACCCTCCCAGCTGCTGCACCAATAACAATGTCAACTGTGATTCTGCCAACGCACGAAACAGCACCATAGACGTAAGGAATCACACTACAGAACCTGTAAGAATGTTAGGACACAATGTGTTTTGACACTAGTGATTTTACCTGTAGCCCTGTAGGCTTTACCCAGTCTTCTACTGTATAATAGTATATTAAACCACAGGAGGCTCTGTGGAGCACCAGGATAGAGTAACTCCAACATAAAATCATTTATTTTTAATAACTGCTGTTATTTCTGGTCTGAGATTAGATTTACAGAGCTGGTCTTTCTTTCTCCAGGGCTGTTACCAATGGCTTAAAGTGACCCTTTGGACGAAAACCTACTTTATGGGAGCGATAGCAGCAGGTGTTGGTGGACTTGAGGTAAATTCATTTATTTATGAAATTGTATTTATATAAGAATAAACACACACACACACACACACACACACACACACACACATACGAGCATTCTTCAAGTTAGCACCTTTTTAAGCTCTATTTATTAAAAAATAAAAAAATCAAACTCCATCACTTTTCTACATCGTACATCGAACCAACTTATTAACACCTTCAGCAAAAAATGGTTTCGGTTAAGCTCGTAACCACAGATGCAGCGCTGCTTTCACATCATCACATGAAAATCTTCTTCCCCTTAAAGCTTCTTTGAGCGTCCAAAAGGGTGGAAATCAGATGGAGCTAAATCCGGAATATAAGCGTCTCTCAGACACGACCGATTACTACTCCTCCACCCTCACCATTTCCAATGAAAATAATAAAGTGTGGAGACTTTTTGAAGATCTCTTGTGTGTGTGTGTGTGTGTGTGTGTAATATATTTGCTTAAGTGTCACAAGACGAGTTGCAAAGCCTGATCCTGTTTCTACTTCTTGTCGTTTTAGATGGTAGCGATGTTCATGTCCTTGTATCTCTACTGTTACCTGGACAAAGATGCCACATAAGAGTCTGATGCCAAGTTTTGATGTGTAAAAAGCACCAAAAATGACGACAGTTATCACATTGTATTTTGTGTATAGTCCACAAATATTCCTAATAACCGGAAGCTGAGGATTGTAACAACAGGTTTTGTAGATCATCATTATTTGACCAGCGGCCCATTTATCATATCTGGATTACCAAATTAACAGCATTTCCATGATATGCACATTTATTTACTAATTTCTGCCTCTATTATCTGCTGTGGATGTTAATAACATCTGGAACAGTTGCAGTTTTGTTATGTTTTTGTGCAGTAATTTCTCATTATTCCACACTGACTGGCTGATCATGGTTTTAAAACTTAAACGTCTTTGTGCAAAGACTCTGCATCGATTATTAAGTGCAAACATTCCTGATAAACCAAACGCACTTATTGTAGTTTTACATGCAGACTCAAACAAAACCAAGTGCATTTGTTATACCAACTAGCAAATTTGTCATTTATAATCTGCATTTATTAAGTTTACAATCACTTGTAAGCAATATGTAATTCACGGCACGTGTCATCTTCTATAAAAGAAAAAATAGACAGACAGACAGACAGACAGACAGACAGACAGACAGACACAGACAGACAGTTACTGTCATTACTCAGTACAGGTACAAGGAAACAAAATGCAGTTAGCTTTTACCACAAGTGCAAATAAAAACAGAAAATAAAAGTAAACATATACAGTATATCTATGATTAATATATAATTATAACTATAACTATTTACATATATGGTATTATGTTTATGCACATAGTACTACATACATAATAGTAGTAATAATAATAATAATAATAATAAGGATATGGTTAATTAGGAAATAGATGATAGAAATAGGATGTTAGGTATTTTTTATAATAATAACATAATATAATAACATATATAATAATAATACATACACACACACACACACACACACATATATATATATATATACAGTATGTATGTATGTATGTATGACAGTTCTGTAAGTGTAGGTGCAAATGAAAAATAATAAATAATATGTCCAGTGTGTAGTAATAAATAAATCAAGCAAAATGTAGCTGAATGAGGAAAAAGGGAATTTCAGTCAAGCATCAATCACTCAGTGGAAAGTTTATATCACCAATTAAAGAGGTAAATAAAAAAGAAAATTAAACCTACACTGGAAGTGACCTGTCACTTTTAAAACATATGGAAATGTTTCAGCAGGGAAAACCTAATTTCTTCAAAATTAGCCACCACTTAAACTGTCAATTCTGGCCAATTGATTGTTCTGCCCTGCCTGAGAGCCAGCCCAGGTTGGTGAAGACAGTTTTAGATCATCATCCAATTTAATAGCATCCCTTGTAATTCTTCAGCAGTGGTGATCATGTTTAACTATAACTGAACCTGCAGCGTTTAGGGAAACCCACGATGTACTTACAAAATTTAATTTGTGAACATTTTCACAGCACAGAAGTATGTATCCTTATGATTTACTCACAAAAAGTTGCAGAAATTATTGAAATTTTGAAAGACCACCATATATATACACTGATCGGCCATAACAGTAAAACCACCTCCTTGTTTCTACACTCACTGTCCTTTTTATCAGCTCCACTTACCATATAGAAGCACTTTGTAGTTCTACAATTACTGACTGTAGTCCATCTGTTTCTCTACATGCTTTGTTAGCCCCCTTTCACCCTGTTCTTCAATGGTCAGGACCCTCACAGGACCACCACAGAGCAGGTATTATTTAGGTGGTGGATCATGACCATTAAAGAATCTATGAGTGTAGAAGAACTCTAGAAGAACTAGAAGTGTAGAAGGAGGTGGTTTTAATGTTATGGCTGATTAGTGTATATACAGTATACAGCCAAAATAAAGAGCTTGTTGCGAAACCCAGGAGCACAGTCACGCTTGGGCACAAAGGGCCTTCCCCAAGCTGCTGTTACAAAGTTGAAAGCATGTTATTTATTTTATATAATTGATTGTTTCCACCTGTTTACTGTGGCTTTGACTAAAACACCAGAACTGAATCATCACAAATGGGTTCACTAGTTGATTTTCATCACAAGTGTGAGTAAGGGAGAATAATGCTAAAACTAATTATTTGTATGTACTATGAAACTGTAAATGGAACGTATACTGTATGTGTGTATGTATATATATTAGGGCTGTCAAACGATTCAAAATTTTAATCGCGATTAATCTCAGAATTTTATATAGTTAATCGCGATTAATCGCATTAAAAAAAGATCTGTGTAAATGTTATAGAAAACAAGGTTTTTTAAGTGAAATGTTACAATTAAAATGGTGAACACATTTTATGCTAAATGTACTTATGTTAAAATCTGCTGGGACAAGAGAAAACTGTCAGGGAGTTTTATTCACTCACATACTAGGCAGTAATACTATCCAGCAGAGACCCTTGACTTCGTATATATGTCAGATGCGCAGTTATTGTAAGAGACTTTTCTGTGGTTGTATCGTGACAATGGTTTGATGGACGTTTCTACACGAAGTGAGTGTGTTTTCACTAGGGATGCATCGATACCATTTTTTCCCAACCGAGTACAAGTACATGTATTTTTGTACTCGCCGATACTGATTCCTATTTAGAATGATGCAATCTGGAGCATTATGGAATAGTTTAGTTTTTAGTGTAAAATAGTGCAGTGGAACAGTTGCTTGCCATCACTAATTGTAAAAAAAACAACCACCGCACAGACATCATTGAGAAAGCTTCTGACAAGCTAACGTAAACGTTCATTAATAAACGCACGTAATTAACGTTGTGCACATCATACATGCGATGCGATTCTGCTGATTGAAATATTTACTTTAAAAAGATAATACAGTCCGATCCCATCTGAGCCGATTCTATCAGCACGTTCGTGGTTCACCTCGGTAAATCGTAAACGACTCTGAGTCGGCTCCCGCTCTGTGGTAATAACCAGTATAATTAAGCCTGAGCTTTATAAGGTAAGCGAGTCACACACAATGTTCTGTAGTATTTGGTGTTTATTTACAACCGCATCATTCATTATAACAGTAAACACGGAGAGATGACTGAGAAAAGAAACTTACGCTGCGCTTACAATGAATCGATTCCTGAATCACTTGTATCGACACTGAACAGAGTATTGAACACACACACGTCCTATAACAGCGGTCGCTGCTTTTGTAACCGGTTATCTTCACTGTTAGCTCTATTTTGAAGGGTTTTTTTGTCAAACGGAACTAAATAACATTAAACGTTCATGTGAGCGTGGTCAGTGAGAATAATTAAATCTGTCTCCCGTGGGTGAAAAATGAATTGCTTTAGTTTTAGAAGTGAAAAAATCTCGTAACGTCGTAATGTAATTTGCGTTAACGGCACTATTTTTTTTAATCGCGTTAAATTGAGATCGCGTTAATGCGTTATTATCGCGTTAACTTCGACAGTCCTAATATATATGTATATATATATGTATGTATATACTGTATATATGTGTGTGTGTGTGTGTGTGTGTAGTAGTGATAGTAGATAAGGATGTAAAAAAACATCACAATGTCTAGTTTAAAACACAGACCCTTCTATGCACTTTAAGTATGTTAAGTTTAAGTTGTGTTAAGTTAATTAAATTAAGATAAAAGATGCTAAAAGATGCCTGTTTGCAGTTCAGCTCATGTGTTGGCAGGGTATAAAATCTTAAGACTTTTTACTCAAATTGTTAATGTGATATGATTTGTACTGAAAAACACTGTATTTAAAGAGAGAAAATAGTAAAAAGCACGTTCACTAGTGGTCTCACTTTTGCCCCCCACTGTATGTACTGTTGTGGGATTTAACAGATGCTTTTATCCAAAGTATCTAAATACAGTGCAAGCAGCTGAGGGTTAATCACCTTATTCAGGGGTTTAACAGTGGCAAATTGGTTGTGGTAGGGCTTAAACCAGCAACCTTCAGAATAAAGCCCACAAGGTGGTAAAGCTTGATTTATAGTGCGGACAACAAAAGGTCCTACAAACCACAGACCACACCAACAAAGTTTAACAGTAATCCTAGCCAGTATCATCCCAGTGCCATCGCTCATCAGACTGGTCCAAAATAATAATAATAGCTACAGTTGGAAAGAGCTAAATTAGCATTAGCTGACTAGCAGACTTACGTTCTTATTCAATTTAATGCTTTAATGCCAAAGCACTATAGCCACTTGATGAGGCCTTAATTTAGCCTAAAATGCAACAAGATGCAGAAAGCATAAAGGTCTTACCTGGTATGATGACAACCATAAAGTGGGGAAGTTATTCACACAATCTTGAGACAGTAGGTGCTGTATGAATCCACAACTGCCAGTTAGATGTGTATAGTGCTCCATATGTGCTCCTTGTACAAGAATTGGACTGTAATGGTGACATTTCAACTTAGTGAGTATATGTCTGGAATTTAGGAGACGTAAAAACAAGTACGATTCCAGCAACTGCTGGTAAAGTCATCCAGGTAAGTAGGTTATTGGACTCAGGTGTGTGTAATGATACATTGGATGCTGTGGCTCATTAGGAGGGCATTTAGACTTAGCCCTGAAATCTTCTAATAAATAAGAAATATTAAAATGTACCTTTTTGTTGATGGGATGAATCTATTTATTTATTAGGATTTTAACGTCATGTTTTACACTTTGGTTATATTTATGACAGGAGAGGTAGTTCTTCGTTACACGAGGTTCATCAGTTCACAAGTTCAATGTCAAACACATGGACAATTTTGTATCTCAAATGAACCTCACCTGTCTTTGGACTGTGGGATGAAACTGGAGCTCCTGGAGGAAATGCACACAGACACGGGGAGAACATGCAAACTCCACACAGAAAAGACCCAGACCGCTATACCTGGGACTCAAACCCAGGACCTTCTTGCTGTGAGGCAACAGTGCTACCCATATAAGTTCTATAAATTATGCTAGGGATCAAAATAGTCATAGACATGATTAATAAAGTCTGAGGATGAAGTGTCCGGTGTGTTATTGCATTGCGTCTGGTGATTCTGAAGAAATCACTCTGACAAGGATAAAATGGTGATAAAACATAGAATTTAAAATAAACAACAGTGTATTATGTACCTATGATGACTTTAAAAAGTCGTACGTATAATGTACCACCTCACTGATCAAATGCAAATATTTTATTGAACAATGTATTAAACCCATATCTGTTTAAATCCCAAGTGATAGTCATTATTTTTATTGAGTTATAATAGTTTTATTTCTACAAAACCAGAATATAAAAATAAAATCAGTGAATCATAAAACCTTTAGGCACATAAAGCTGCCGCACCAACAACATTTACATTAGAAACCAAGCTGGGAACAAATTTGCCTGGATTTCACTACCCACATCATTTCCTGTTCAGGATGCGAATGCTTGTGGTGCTTTATGAATATCTTACAGCAGTCACGTTGTCTCTGTTGACACACAGTTCCTATAAACAATACACACATTTATCACAATATCACAATTCAGCAAATAATGTCTGTAGTTAGAGGACTCCTCATAATACAACAGTTCTCACCTGCTATACTGTCTGTGAGGAGTTTGGCATGTTTCCCCTTTCAATTTAGGCTTTATTTGGGTACTCTGGTTTTCTTTTACCCCCAAAAAATATGCCAGCATGTGTTCTAATTTGTCTCCAGGTGTGAGAAAGTGGATAGGTGAGTAATTGATGCACTGTGACACACTGGTGCCTGGTTTAGCATTTAGTCATACCTGGCATCAAATGTTGCAGGTAGGCTCCAAACCAACCATGACCCTGTTAACCCTTTGATGCACAACCTGGGTCAAAAGTGACCCGACTGAGTTTTTATTTTCTATATCTTTGCAATAAATTAATTTCGTCATTCAAGCTTCCATGAATTCCTCAATTAACTTGTTTTTGATCATCACAAATCCTTATTTCAGTTTTATATTTTGTACTTTTTTAATCAAAATCATTTTTGTATCACTACCCTTCTAATGCACAACATGGGTCAAAAATTACCCGTATGTATTTACTATGGAATTTGACAGGAACTACTGACATTTGTAAGTGTTTGTAGTCAAAAACATATTTACTGATCTTTTGAAAGACAACCAAAGATTAGGCTCTTGAATCTTGAATATGTCCAATACTATTTGCTTGCTAGTTGTTTACATATTCTACTGTAGTATAGATAGCTTTTATTAGCTAAGACAGTAAATACATGAATATCTGACTAATGTGCATCTGTCATTTTCCACCCATGTTGTGCATTAGAAGGGGTTTGCTTAGCTTGTGCATCAAATATTTGTTGAAGAAGCTGCTTTCAAAAGGCAGTGTTCATTTCATAAACCTTTTTTATTCAATTTTTATTTAGAATTTAATTAGATTTAGTAAATCTTTACTTTGTGGCACTACGGTGCAAGTAATGTGGATGCCACACAGCACTAGGGCCCTGGATAAGCTGTTCGATTTACATTCTTTGAGTTTTGCATGTTGTCCCTCTTCCTAACGTGGGTTTTTGTTTTGGTAATCCAGCTTCCTTCTACGGCACGGTGGGTAGCACTGTCGCCTCACAGCAAGAAGGTCCTGGGTTCGATTCCCAGGCGGGGCGGTCCGGGTCCTTCTGTGCAGAGTTTGCATGTTCTCCCCGTGTCTGCGTGGTTTTCCTCTAGGAGCTCCGGTTTTCTCCCACAGTCCAAAAACATGCAGTCAGGTTCATTGCAGACACTGAATTGCCCTATAGGTGTGTATGTGTGTGTCTGCCCTGCGATGGACTGGCGCCCCGTCCAGGGTGTTACTGTGTGCCTTGCGCCCATTGAAAAGCTGGGATAAGCGGTTAAGAGAGTGAGTGAGTGAGTGAGCATCCTTCTACTTCCCAGTGAGCGAGAGGATGGATGACTGACTTAATTCAAAGTGATGGATTGGCACACTGTCCAGGGTTTCTTTCTCCCTGGCACTCAGAGTCTGCCACTATGATTAAGATAAAGTGATTAGTAAAGATGAATGATTAATTATACAGAATTTAATCAACTAATTTATTTAAATAACATGGGGTTAGAAAATTCAAAATAGTTATTAAGTTTGCCGAACCTACAGCACAGGAGTTCAGATAATAAACCAGAAATTAGAAATTAGGTTTAGTGAAGTAATAAAACAGGTCCAAACTCCATGGAACAGTGTTTCATTTTATTAAACAGGTCAAACGTATTTACAACTACAATAACAACTTAAGCAAAATAAATAAAGAAAATAAAAATCACCAGTAAAAATATGTGGATTTGCTGGCTAGTAGTGTTTCCCATAATATTCCAAGTCTCGGTCATGTAGAAAAAGAAAAATTTGCTTAACTATTGCACATTTTGGTGTATAAAACATTCAGTAGTGGAGTAAAATACAAATACAAATGTAATACTCGTGGCTGTGATAATAGGAAATGTATCCTCTCTAAATGACACTCTTTACTCTTAACTTTAAAAACCTACAGGTCGACTTTTTGGACCATAACACAATTTGGATTATCCACTGCCTCTTGTGCCAAGATGTGGAAGTCAAGAACAGGTAGATGTAATGTTTCCCAGCTAAGAATAAATCCTGGTATATCCTTAAATGGAAAAATATGACCTGACAAATAGTGTATTTTTGGACAGGAGTACCACATGCAATGCAAACTGGTCTCAGAACAAAAAGGAGCAATAATGTTTATGCATTTTCTTCCCTTTTAGTGTGTCCAATTGCCCGATTGCGTCATGCTTCCTCTCCACCGATGCCGACCCCCTGGCTGATTGAGGAGAACGAGCTAACCCACACCCCCTCCGACATGTGGGCAGCAGCCGTATGCATTTTTGTCACCTACACTTTGACGAGTGCAATGCGGATCAACACTGTGTACGGAGAGACACACCCTGACAGCACTTTTTTCCCCGTCTCTGTGCAGGCGCCATCAATCAGCCAGCAGAGGTCGTAGTTGCATTAGTTATGAGACCCTATCCGGCTTAATTTCCCACCCCTATCTGAACAACAGGCCAATCGTTTTTCATGTGATTGCTCAGCCCAGCCAGCAGGCAGAGCGGAGACTCGATACGATGTATTTGAGATCCCAGCTCTGGTGTCCCAGTGTGTGTTTTTACCGCTGCGCCACCTGAGCAGCCAGGTTTGCCCATTTTTAATAGCAGTAAACGCTGAGTAATGCTTGAGCATGTTTCTTTGATTAAAACCAAGTTAGAAGAAACTGGACCACTGACATGCAGGGGTTGGACTCGACTTCTGAAAGTCAATACGGAGACATAATATACAATCCCAAATCAGAAAAAGTTGGGACAGTATGGAAAACGCAAATAAAATAAAAACACAGAGTTCCTTACGTACGTATATTTTAACTTTAATTTAATTGCAGACAGTTTGAACCCGAGACATTTCATGTTTTATCTGCTCAAGACGATGCAAAACCACCTGCTGCACACATTACAAAGGCATGGCTGAGGAAGAAGAGGGTACGGGTACTGGACTGGCCCGCCTGCAGTCCCGACCTGTCCCCAATAGAGAATGTGAGGAGAATTTTGTGACGACGACGACCCCCCGTACTGTTGCACATCTTAAGACGTGTTTGCAGGAAGAACGGGACGAAATAAAAGCTGAAACACTAAATCACTTGGTCTCCTCGGTGCCCAAACATCCTTTAAGTGTGGTGAAAAGGAACGGCAACATTACAAAGTGGTAAATGCTTTACTGTCCCAACCTTTTTTTTTTAATGTGTTGCAGACCTGAAATGCAGGAATGAATATTTATTAATAAATGAAATGAAGTTGAGCAGATAAAACATGAAATATCTCAGGTTCATCCTGTCCGCAATCAAATAAAAGTCAAAGTAAATGTAAGAAACTCTGGGGTTGTAGAAGTTGCATATTGTATTAGTAAATAAGCAGTCAGGTGCATATGGTTCTTCTTTTGTTTGATACAGGCATAATTAATCCAGTTTTACACCTTTATTCATGACGGTTTTTGGATTAAACTGCTTGGGGTGCTTGGGTGGTACAGTGGTCTATTAAGCTAGCCCACTTCTGCTGTGACCTGGGTTAGAAACTTAGCGGTGCACAGACGTGATTGGCTTAAGGGAGAGGATGGCCAAATCCGTGTGATGGGTATTCCTGCCTTGTGCCCAGGACCTAGAACCGGACCTGCCGTGACCCTGACCAGGATGAAGCAATTGGTAAAAATGAACCTTTTTTTTTTTTTTTTTTTATCATTTGTTCTGATTTATTAAACAAAAACAGTTAGAATAAAAGCACATCTCATCTCATGAAAGAAAAGTACGATACAAATGGTGTTTGTTTCAAAAATATATGCCTGTAGTATTTCATATTTGTAAACAATGTTAGGCCTTTATGTGCACAATCCTTTCATACAACTGAGCTCACTAAAGAGAAAACACACTAATACAAGAGCTTGGATACTAGCAAAAATAAATAGACTTAATTTAAAATGCCAAAAGTAAAGCATTCAGTAGTTTAAAAACAGTATTAAAACTCAGTTCCCCCTTTTTTTGCAGTTTCCATAGTTGGTTGGATTCAGCTGCTCCTTGTAGACTCATATCAAGCGTACCATGCTGACCAGCTTAGACGCCACACATTCGCATACCGAGCTCCTCCCAGTGGAAGGAAGAGCTCTACTCACCAGGACTGCAGCACCTATCACAGGCTCCAGTTAAAAGGCAGACGCTGCAGCACCTATCGTAGCTGGTGCGAGCGAGACTTCGGTTTTGAAGAGACCGGTAACTGCGACCAGTTTATATCTGTTCCACCGGGGCTCCCTCCTCTTTAGGTGGAGGCTCCAGATGAATAGGGGTAACTTGCGCAGGCTTCCTAGTGCTGAAGAACATGAACATGATGGGCTAGTAAGAGAAACAGTGTAGTGATGAACATAGAAGCAGAATGAGGATTTATTTCTTACGAGTACGGCGAGATTGGAACAGCCATGACGAGGACGTGGTTTTTCTTTCTGAAGAGCCTCCAAAGGCCTTTGTGATAGCCTCGAACGTCTAGGTCCCACACATGCAGGCACTACAGGGAGAGAAAACACAGGGATCACTGTCCAGCCTTTTGTTTTGTACCAGTAACAGTGTTTCCTCTAGAATTTTTTTTAGCAGCGGTGGCAGGCACCCTCAACCCCCCACACACCCACGGCCCCCATCCGGTGCAGCGCAAAATTAATTCAATAAAAGTCCGTGTTAAAAATGAACACATTAGCCTTGACAGCACTGTTTTAAAGCTTAGAGTCTAAGCAGGCTCCATTCATTAGGCAGTATGTGCATAAGCAATCAGCTTTGCATAAGCAATCAGCGCGGACCGTGACGTCATCTGTGGGCATCAGTGTAGAGGCTGTGAAACCGCTATTGCGCTGTTCTTTCATATTTTAAAAGTTCATCTGATTAAATTTTGATATTTTCAAAGCGATGAACTGTGTGATATGAGGCGGTAAAAGTGCTCTAGACAGTACGAACAACGCTTAACGTGAAAAATAAAGCTTAACATGACTTATTGTACTAAAACAATGTACATGAATTTGGGCAGAACAGAGCACTTATAACCAGTACAGAGACACTTATAACCAGTAATAACGGAGAGGAATTTAGTGTCCCTGTGTGGTACTTTTAGCAGAGAATCCGATTTTCAGAACCCCGAGCTGCAGAACCACCACACAAGAAGTTAATCCAGCTAAACACAGATGTATGTGGAGCTTTTGGACTGGATTTAATGGTTATTAAAATGGTTATTAAAATTTGCGCTGAGCAAATCGGCTATTCGAGCCGAGGGTCGCGGTGAGAGTGAAACACTGGGTAACTTCACAGACCTGCCACTAAGGGTCAGTGAAACAGTTTCAAGCCTTATTGAACCTACACTACTGCACCATGTATGGCCAAAAGTATTTGGACACCTGACCATGAACTTGTTGGACATCCCATTTTAAAAAAACAAATGATATTAAAATAGCGTGATCTTTTCAGCTGTAACAGAAGGTTTCTCACAAGACTTTCTGTCTAGCGCAGCGGTATGGCTGGGCATTGACACCGGTCAAGAAAGCCTCGACTGTTTCAGTTTAAAAGCTCTTACTGATGTTTAATCTGTCTAAAGGTGCACAAGTGTCATTTAATTGTAAATTCAGGCTCGTCAGGGACAGTTTAACAGTTTTCGGTACACGGAGGGAGACGTTAGCTGGCATGCTAGCGGGTTGTGCCGTCTCAGCCTACTGGTTTGAATGACCTGAGGCTAACCGTGTTAGCTTAGTAAGCAAAAACTGCAGTGATGTAATCGCCATAATCTATGTCTAAGTAGTGCATCGAAATAATCTGCCTTATAAGTTTAAAGTTTTATTAGAATCCTCTTGACTGAGGCAGCTGATCAGGTAGGCAGTAGGCAGCAAGGCAGCTCACTAGGTTTTCAGACAGACCCTAAATGTAGGGCAGCACATAATAAGCAGTCTGTGCTTTTACCACGAGTTAGTTTTACCTTCGCCAATTCGGTCCAAGTGCTGGTGTCTGTTTCTTGCTCCATTTTGATGAACATGATGTAGGTCTTTCCTTCGGTGTCTGGAATGAAGGAGTCCTCACAGGGGTTTTTGCTGTGGTCCAGAACTTCTGCCTCACTTCAAGCACAAACAGACAGTAAAAAATAAAATGTTAATTAGCATAGTGACATCGCTGATACATCATGTACATTTAGCTTTGCTCTAATGTCGTCGTCATCTTTAAAATACACTGATCAGCCATAACATTGTTTCTACACTCACAGTCCATTTTATCAGCTCCACTTACCATATAGAAGCACTTTGTAGTTCTACAATTACTGACTGTAGTCCATCTGTTTCTCTGTATACCTTTTAGCCCCCTTTCATGCTGTTCTTCAATGGTCAGGACCCCACAGAGCAGGTATTATTTGGGTGGTGGATCATTCTCAGCACTGCAGTGACACTGACATGGTGGTGGTGTGTTAGTGTGTGTTGTGCTGGTATGAGTGGATCAGACACAGCGGCGCTGCTGGAGTTTTTAAATACCGTGTCCACTCACTGTCCACTCTATTAGACACTCCTACCAATTTGGTCCACCTTGTAGATGTAAAGTCAGAGACGATTGTTCATCTATTGCTGCTGTTTGAGTCGGTCATCTTCTAGACCTTCATCAGTGGTCACAGGACGCTGCCCATGGGGCGCTGTTGGTTGGATATTTTTGGTTGGTGGACTATTCTCAGTCCAGCAGTGACAGTGAGGTGTTTAAAAACTCCAGCAGCGCTGCTGTGTCTGATCCATTTATACCAGCACAACACACACTAACACACCACCACCATGTCAGTGTCACTGCAGTCCTGACCATTGAAGAACAGCATGAAAGGGGGCTAACAAATCATGCAGAGAAACAGATGGACGACAGTCAGTAATTGTAGAACTACAAAGTGCTTCTATATGGTAAGTGGAGCTGATAAAATGGACAGTGAGTGTAGAAAACAGGAGGTGGTTTTAATGTTATGGCTGATCGGTGTAAGTCTTGTGAGAGGGGAAAACACATCTGAGGGATCTTGGCTTGAAGGTGGGTTAAACTAAATATGCAAATCTATACCTTACCTACATTAATGATTAATATGGGCTGCACTTGAAGCCATAACCTGCTGTGCTTAATACGTCTTATTAGAGCTTCCCAACAGTATAGTTAAATGCTACGGAGCACACAGGATGTGTTTTACCCGGGAATCATTTGTATGCTGAGTAAGCAGGTACATTTATGGCAATTAACAGACGCTTTTATTCAAAAGTGACTTACAACTGTGACCAAGTACAATCCAAGCGACTGAGGTTTATGGGTCTTACTCAGGGGACCCATACTGGTGGGGATTGAAAACAATAGGAAACCCAGATAAACTGTAAATTAACTGTGAACCCATGTCTCACAAGTGTGGAGAGCACATTAAATGCAGTAAAACAATTTTTGTAATGCATAAACTGTTCATTTGCTGTAGCTTGAAAAAAAATCACTGTACAGAAGGCAACAACATACAAAATAAATACAGTGGAACAATCTGGAAAACTGAATGTCCGGTCCGATTGTTTGAACTTCCCGCGAGAAGCGTACCAAGACCAGCAGTTCAGTAATTGTCCGCTAGCCGGCGCACGTCTCTCTGTTTACATGAGTTATAGGCTTTGTTTTGTCGGGAGGCTCGCTCCTAGTTCTAGTGTTCTGGTGTTTAGTTCTGCACCAGCGCTGCTCCAGTAGCCACCAGAGGTGCTTCAGACTCAGAATGATAGAAACTATCCATCACACAAGGTAGATGTCATTTCTCCTCAGTAGTACAGTACACAAATCTTAATATTTATTTACCGGTTTTACATGACGTATTTACATATCTATTTACATTGTTAATTTTTTTTTATGTATATACAGTATATTTCTGCATTTTCTCCCTTTTTCTCCCAATTTAGCGTAGTCAATTTGTCTTCCCGCTGCTAGGGATCCCCGATTTTTTGCAGTCAAGGTGGGTATATTGCTGCTCACGCCTTCTACGACCCGCACGCAGCCCATAACGGAACCCTTTTCCACCCATGCACTCTGCACAGGCGCCTCTACCCACCAATCAGGGTCCTTACACAGCGTTTTTGAAGACCCCGCCCACATATTCCGATCATCCCTCCCTGCAGGCACTGCCGATTATGCCTGCTAGATGGCGCCCAGCCGACCGGTGGCAACATCGAGTTTTGAACCAAGGAGTGTGCTAGCAGAATATCCTGCAGCGCCACCTGGGGGCCTACATTGTTCATTTTACTCTTTATCACAAATGCATGTTTAGCACTTTTGTGGACCTTAGTTCTGTGTTTTCGTATATTTTCGACCCCATGGAAAAAAACCTCGCTGTTTCGGGCATTCGCATTTTCATGCTCTCCTCTTTTAGTCCGTTAAATCGAGGTTCCTCTGTACAGTAAGCAAACAACAGTGCTTACAGCGTGATACAGGTAAAGTAAAGTCTGTAGGCCAAGCATGTGATCAATTTCCGTGCTTTGTACTTTGGAGCCAACTTTTGCTTTCGCCAGACATAATCGTGTTAGAGATCAGGACTGGCCTGGCAAGACTAATGGTTTCCCAGCATTCCGGGCATAATGAATGCATTGAAGGCATATCAGATGTGAAATGCATAGGGTTTCAGCTGGAGGGAAATGCAACATGTGAATGCTGAATGCCTGAAGTAACATTATAAGTCCTTAATTATTTTATTACTTAAATTCTGTCAATTTGCTCTGACTGTCAAGTGTCACCTATAAATGAAAGAAAATACCATAGTATTTACCGTAATAGATTCTGGATCTCCACCTCATAAGCATCTTTCTTTAAACTGTGGACAGAGAACATGATACACTGTAAATGACACTGTAAATTGCATGATTGCAAAATTAAAGAGACAGGAGGTGTTTCTAATCGTTTACGTACCCGCCAACGTTTTTTAATTGGACGTTTGGAACCGTGTTAAACTTGTGCTTCTTAAAGTACACTTCCTGCACAAGAAATGAGGACATTAAAAGAATAAAAATAAGTATTTAGATTACAGTGGTACCTTGAAACTCGACGTCAATTGATTCTGGTGGTGGGGTTGAGTTTAAAAGGCGTTGAGTTTTAAGGTATTATTTCCCATTAGAATGTAAGGGAAACCTGTTAATGCGTTCCATGGTCCCATGAAACTGCATTTATTTTAGTCTAAGGTAAAATAATGAGGTTGTTTTTGACAGTTATACACTGAAAATAACACAAATATAATATAAAAACACTGAAATACAATTAAAAAACAGTTTAAAAATCAATAAAAAATAGAATAAAACCTTGCAAAAAATCACAAGCTTAACGCGGCAAGTGCCACACTCAGCAGTTTTGCTGCTTCTCATGTGACTGTGCCCTAACGCTTACCCCTTTGTTTACATCCCACTCACGTCGAGTTTAAGGGTACAAATTTCTCGCTGACAGGCATCGAGTTTCAAAGATTCCGAGTTTCAGCAACATTGATTTACGAGGTACGACTATATAAGCATTTTATTAATTTCCTGCCCTTTTCCACCCAATTTGGACATCCTCACTTCGCCAACACATCAAACCCAAGTGGGCTGGCATATTAGACAACTGTGCCACCCAGGCATAATTCAAAGTTTGAGGTTTGAGTTCATATTGTGATTTTAGGATATTGGGTGTTGCAGCGGTAAAATCATGCCAGCCCACTGTGCCGTCAGCCAGAAAAGACCGTCTGTGCATTCTCTGTGTCAATCCCAACTCAAAATAAAAAAAGGAGGGTTGTGGGGCACCCAGTTGGCACAGCGGGATATTCCGCTAGCACACCAGAGCCGAGATATTCTGACCTCCTCTGTTCGAAACTCCGGTCGTCTGGGCAGCATCTAGCGGGCATAATTGGCAGTGCCTGTATCAGACTCTAATTGGCTACCGTGTCTGCTAGGGCGGGATGACCGGACTATGTGGACGGGATCTTCTAACGCTGTGCAAGGACCCTGATTAGTAGATAGAGGCGCCTGTGCAGAAGCATGGGTGAATAAGGGCCGTTGTAGCCTCATGGTTAAGGTACTGGACTAATAATCGAAAGGTTGCTGGTTCAAGCCCTACCACTGCCAGGTTGCCACTGTTGGGCCCTTGAGCAAGGCCCTTAACCCTAAATTGCTTACACAATATACTGTCACAGTACTGTAAGTTGCTCTGGATAAAAGCGTCTGCTAAATGCAGAAAATGTAAATGTAATGTAAATGTAATAAGAAAAAGTTCCGCTAAATACTGGGAACATAAATAAATAAATTGCATAAATAAATAGAAAAAAAGGAGGAGGGTTGTGCCAGGAAGGGCATCCGGTGTAAACACTGTGCCAAATTAAGCATAAAAACTGGAACGATCCACTGTGGTGTGTCCTAAACACAGAAACACCCGAAATGAAGAAAAAAAGAAAATAAAAGGATATTTTCACTTACATGGAAGTAACCATTCATGTTCAGGCCAACTATGCCAAAGTGATAGGAGCGCGAGACATCAGGAATGATGCATTCTCTCCCCTTTCTCTGCTCTGGCATTCGCATCCACATGTCCCAGTCCCACAGCTACCACAAAATCAAAAAAGAAATAAGCACAGAACATTATTATTGTTTAATGTGTACAAGCATCATACACGCCTGTGTGAAAAGAGCACTACTTTTGGTAGGTGAACTGTATTGTGGGATTCATCTGACCTTTTCAGGTGTAGGCCACTTGGGTTCTAGCTCATCTTTGTAGAGGCTTTTTTTGAGCACCCAGCCCAAGCCGGGCATGCTCTCCACCCTGTAAAGCAGTGAAGGGTCCTCTGCCGTGTGCTCATAACCCTACAATCGAAGTGATAAACAAAGCATAGTATGGTATTAAAAAAAAAAAACCAAGTTACAGTTAAACATGTGATTAGATACGAATCATTGAGGTAATACAAGAACTAAAGCAAATGGTAAGCGGCAGTGTGTATTCAGTTAAATGAGGTTTGTTCACAGGCGGGCGGCACAGCGGCTCGCCTCACAGCAAGAAGGTCCTGGGTTCGAGTCCCAGGTGGGGCGGTCCGGGTCCTTTCTGTGTGGAGTTTGCATGTTCTTCCCGTGTCTGTGTGGGTTTCCTCCGGGTGCTCCGGTTTCCTCCCACAGTCCAAAAACATTCAGTGAGGTGAATTGGAGATACAAAATTGTCCACGACTGTGTTTGATTATAAAAACCTGAACTGATGAATCTTGTGTAATGAGTAACTACCGTTCCTGTCATGAATGTAACCAAAGTGTAAAACATGACGTTAAAATCCTAATAAATAAATAAATACATTATTACAGGTTGTCACATTTAGAAATCAGAAATGTCCGACTGGTCATGTAAACCTGAAGGTTTCTCATAATTGGATACCCAGACCCAGTAGTTTGTTTGTCATAATCTGCTTTCATGCATTTATGTACATGTAAACACACTGTCATGATGGCAAAACCCTCATCCATTGTGGGCAACGTGCCTGTAAACATTTATTTATTTATCAGGATTTTAACGTCACGTTTTACACTTTGGTTACATTCATGACAGAAATGCTAGTTACTCATTATACAAGATTCATCAGTTCACAAGTTTAATGTCAAACACAGTCATGGACAATTTTGTATTTTCAGTTCACCTCACTTGCATGTCTTTGGACTGTGGGAGGAAACCGGAGCACCCGGAGGAAACCCACACAGACACGGGGAGAACATGCAAACTCCACACAGAAAGGACCCGGACTACTCCAACTGGGGACCATCATGACAGTGTGTTTACATGCACATAAATGCATTAAAGCAGATTGTGACAAACAAACTACTGGGTTCAGGGTATCCGATTATGAGAAACCCTTATGGCCAGTCGGACATTTCCGATTTCTAAATGTGACGACCTGTAATAATTTATCGGATCTCCCAGATGAAACCCACGCAGGCACAGGGAGAACATGGGAACTCCACACAGAATAGACCCGCACCGCCCCACCTGGGGATCAAACCCAGGACCGTCTTGCAGTGAGAAGACCCACTGTGCTGCCCTGACAACCTGTAATAAAGCTGCTTACTTTTCAATAAACGTATTAAATCAAGAAACGCTTTATATTTGTAACTGAACTATTTAACTGACCAGCATTAAATGTGGCTTTGACTGAAAATATTTGTTGTATTAATTAACATTTACTCTACTCTGCCCAACTCAAGAGCCTTACAGTGCACTAATTCAAAACTTAAGTAAGACACAAGCCTTATCTTGTTGTGTAAACAAAATACATTTCATCCATGTAGAAAAGGAAAATGGGAAATGGATTCTGAATACATGTTGTACAATATACTGTACGTCTTTCTATTACTTACCTGGTCATTCCAAGCCGAGATGCAATAAAGACTCTCATCTTCATTGAGTAAATGAATGGTCTGACTGAGAAAACTAAAAAGAACCAGAAAGTGAGAGACAGTTAACCAGCTTATAACACTTTCAACCACCTACACGGTAAATAGCCGTCTACCTCCAGAAGACGTTTGTGTGTTTACCTGACGGAGCTTGCTGACCTCTAGTGAGCAGAACTGCACACTGTTATTAATGTACTGTGTTCTTTCATACCTGTAAAAATCGATGGATATATCCAAATCTTCCTCCAGGACAATGGCAAAGTTTGCATCCTAAAATAATAACAGGAGTCAGTATCACAAACATGTTAAACTGAAAAAACAAGAATAATGAATCTTTCTATTTATAATATAGAAACATTAACATTAAAGCATTAAAGCATCTATTTGCAACATCGAGCATCTCACCACCACAAAAGATTCTTTAACTAACTGGCAGCTAAACTGTATTTTTTGTCCTCCAATAAGACCGACATGGATAGCACATGACTAAGCTTAAGACTTTATACAGTGTCCCTAAAGTCTGAACACGTAGGCAAAATGCATAGTTTCAGTAAATGACATTTTTCAACATTTTATTTCATTCAATGTGTTTTCCACTATTTGTGATACAATATGTATGCGTGTATTTTAGTAAACATATAGTTAGTTATAGTTCCTATGTGTCCAGACTTTGGGGACACCCTGTACATGCCATATTGTTGCCATATTTAAAGAAAACTCACCGGATGAAGATTAAAAGTTGCAGTCAAACTGGCTTTGTAGTGCTAAAAGAAATATACAATAAATCCATGTAAGTAAATCACATCTTTTTATATAACCTAAATCATAAATGATAGACGGAACAGATCAGAAAAATCACCTGGGACACACGGGCGTTTTTAATACTTATGGGCGTGTGCTGAACTCCTTTCAGACCAAACAGCTCCACCACATCCATTGGTTCCTATGAAAACACCAACATGGGGAAATAATACTGTAAAATATCTATCAAATAAAACACCACCACCATAAATGTTTATTGATTTGACCCTGGTGAATTTTATGTAAACCAAGAACCGGTTAAAAAATTAATCCATGTTTAATAAGTGTGTTTAATATGCTTTTTTAATCCAGAGAGAATATTAAAACAGCCTACAAACATCTTTAGACCTTCGCCCTCATAAACAATGCAAGGCCCTTTAAATATACATGAATATGCAAATTAAAAACATCTTCTTTTTATACCAGCCTGATCTCCACTACTGTGGATATGCTTGTTTATGCTTGTTATCTGTGTTGTACTTCAGTGGTACAATGTTCAGCTATTAACTCTTATTTTTCCTTGTGTGGACCGACTTTAGATTTAACAAGACTAAACATCTAGCGTAATCTGTGACGGGTCTTGGCTTGAAGATGAGTACAGCGGTACCTTGTAACTCGACGTCCCCTAAACGCAAAATCTTGGAAACTCGACGCCCTTCGTCAAGAAATCTGTACCCTTAAACTCTTTGAAACTTTTTTCATATGAGACGAATCTGCATTTGTGTGGAATAACCATCTGAAAGCTTCACATGTATCTGTGTTTATCTGGATTTTCCTCACTGTTTCACTTTTAAACTTGTGTTACAGCTCGAGGTTCTGAGAAATGGTGAGAATCAGCTTTTCCGAGAGTCTAAAACGCTTATCATTAAAAAAAAAAAGCTTAATGTCACTTAATGTTTTAAAAGAACGACACAGGAACCCTAAACTTCTCTGAATTACTACTACTCATAAATTTCTCCACTAATGAAATTCCTTGCTCGTTTTAGTACAATAAGTCACGTTAGGTTTTGTGCACCGCTGCCACACTTCATAGGAAATAACGGCACAGCAGAGCAAAAGCTATTGTGCCGCTTCTTTTGTGAATGCGCTGATACCGAACGGAATACAATATTCCAAGATCAAGCATCTCTATGATTAGGAAGCATAAGGAAACAATAAAGAAGTAAAGGTAAAGTGCAGATTTTATTGTATTTTTTTTATTTCCAGTTTTTATTGTATTTTAGTGTTTTAATGTTATATTTGTGCTATTTTTACGTGTCAAAAACAACTAGCCTAAAATATATGCAGTTTTACAGGACCATGGAACACATTAACAAGTTTCCTACACATCCTTATAGAAAAAAATTGACATTAAGTTTTAAGGTACCGCTGTAAAATTGAAGGCTTCATAGGGCTGGACAAATTCTAAAGCTAAAAACTGAGGTACTAAAATAGGTTGTGTTCCAAATAACACAAAATAGTAAGTCTAAATAGTGCACTTAGTCACTTCTGCTGTGTGTTTGCCTGTCATAAAAACAAGCTAACGTCATTTACACCGATCAGGAATAACATTATGACCACCTTTCTAATATTGTGTTGGTCCTCCTTTTGCTGCCAAAACAGCCCTGACCCGTCGAGGCATAGGCTGACACCTTTCTATCAGAACCAGCATGAACTTCTTCAGCAATTTGAGCTACAGTAGCTCGTCTGTTGTATCGGACCACAAGGGCCAGCCTTCGCTCTCCACGTGCATCAATGAGCCTTGGCTGCGCATGACCCTGTCGCCGGTTTACCACTGTTCCTTCCTTGGACCACTTTTGATAGATACTGGACCACTGCTCCTCACGCTTGTCCATTTTTCCTGCTTCTAACATCAACTTTGAGGATAAAATGTTCACTTGCTGCCTAATACATCCCCCCCCCCCCCCCCCCCCCCCCCCCCACTAACAGGTGCCGTCAGTGGTCATAATGTTATGCCTATTCGGTGTATGTGTGAGTATGGAGAACAGATTTTATTCAGTAAAACATTTTGCACCACATAAATGTTCAGTTAGTTAAAATTAGAAGAAATATTTAGCTTTTGCCAGCAAGTTGTGTAGCTGAACGTTTCCATTTGTTAGGTCCTTTTAGAACATACGGGTTCAAACCACTTATATTCTAAACGGGTTTAGACCACTTATGTGAAATGGCAAACTAAACTTGTACATAACATTCAGAAAGCTGTAAAATGTTTGGATTGTAATAGAAGAATGTTTTTTTTTTAGAATGGTGTTAATATAATTAAAAGCAGCCACATATTAAGCTATAGGGTCAGGAGAATGCGTACCTCATAGTATCCATCGATGAAAACAGTGATCATCTGTGGGTTCACGCCATGGGAGGAGAGCAGAGATCGCAGCATTCTAAAACAGATTATTATCCTTTATTGTTTTGCCGTTTAACTGAACACATTATCTACACTGTATATTAAACATCGAATATTACTAAATCATTCTCACCTGTATAGATAATTCGGTCGGTTTCCTGCAATGACAGCGACTGGTACGTTGTAGACGTTATTGTTAGGAAGCTGAATGAGATACAAAATGACCTGTGTTAAAAGCCTGACACATGGGCAAGGTTAACTCATCACTGTGTACACAGCACACGCACTAAAACATGGACATACTGTTAATATTTTCATCAATTTATTACAAGACAGTAACGAGGCCTGCTGTGTTGTACGGCTCGGAGGCGGAGGCACTGGGAGCTGGAGGTGGCAGAGACTCCCGTCGGGAGTGACGAGGATGGACAAGATCAGGAACGAGTGTACACTTACATTTTCGGCATTTTATCCAAAGCGACTTACAGCATACAGTCTAAGCCAGCGCTCCCCAACCTTTTTTGCATCACGGACCGGTTTCATATAAAATATAATTCCACGGACCGGCGGGGGCGGGAGGATTTAAAATAGAATACCTACACTGCTCACAAATGAGCTTGTTTCGCTGCAACGAGATGCTGCTTCCACCTGGGGGTGATATGAGACGATAAACACCCGTGTGTTGGAAATGGAAGCAGTTTTCTCATTGCTGATGTAGCGTTCTCTAATTATTTATTATAATAAATGATTTCAGATTTAACAGACAAAATCTGGAGAACTGAATGTCTGGTCCGATTGTTCAAAATTCCTGCAAGAAGTGTACCAAGAAGATCAGTAGTTCAGTAATCGTCCACTAGACGGTGCACGTCTCTCTTTTTACACGAGTGATAGGTTTTGTTTTGCCAGGAGGCTCGCTTTGTTCTCGCCTTTTTCTCTGTGTTTTATGCTTCATTTTTGCAAGTTCTAGAGCTTCGTTATGGCTTTAAAAGACAACAGAAGTGGTAAGCGTCTAGGTAAATTAATTTACCACACAAGGTAAATGAAATTTCAGGCGGCACCTCACAGCAAGAAGGTCCTGGGTTTGATCCCCAAGTGGGGTGGTCAGGGTTCTTTCTGTGTGAGGTTTGCATATTTTCCCCATGTCCGCGTGGGTTTCCTCCGGGTGCTCCGGTTTCCTCCCACAGTCCAAAGACATGCAAGTGAGGTGAAATAGAGACACTAAATTGTCCAAGACTTACTACCGTTCCTGTCATGAATGTAACCAAAAGTGTAAAACATGACGTTAAAATCCTAATAAACAAACAAATGAAATTTGTCCCCAGTAGTACAGTACAGCAATTTTAATATTTATTTACAGGTTTTACTTTACATATGAACATATCTATTAACATTGTTCATTTTACTGTTTATCATAGTGCATGTTTAGCATTTTTGTGGACCTTAGTTCTGTGTTTTCGTTTATGTTTCCACACGCCGTGGAAAAAAACCTCGCTGTTTCAGACAATCACATTTAACGGACCAGTGCTCCCCGATTTTAGTCCGTTAAATTAAGGTCCACTGTATTAGAGGGACAGCGCAGGTAAAATATTTTAGACAGTTAAGGTTCAAAGTGTTGCCAACGAGACAATATGTTCGTACCCATGCTTGGCAGAAACGGAGTTTAAAAAACATGCTATGATCTTAGAAACTGGACATTTCATTAAAAAAAAACTTCAGGCTTACTGGTTCTGGGTTGAACTCGATAGGTGCCGGATCCTTACAGCTGCAGATGCTTCCGTAGCCCTCGACCTTACTGCAGAAGAGCTTCCTCCGTCGATTCAGCTCTGTATCGGCCCAGTGGCACTCGGCCTCTACACGATACCACACAGAGAGAGGTCTCATTAAGCTACTGGGTTAGACTCAGGAACTGGACAACTTTTAATAACCATCTTCCAGCTGACATGATGTTAGAGGTCAATACATTTAGGGGGCAATGGGTGGCCCCAGAAGTATAGGTAAAACCATTGGCTATCAAACAAAAGGTTGTGGGTTTGAATCATTGCTCTGCCACGCAAGTCAGGCATTCTTGTCCAGCCTGACCTTAAAAATCCTGTTTTGTCTTAATATGTGCAAATTTCCATAGACACAGTTCAAAATCTCCCAGTAGAAAAAGGCTTTTATAGCCACAATCTTGGTATTGGTTTTGGAATGGAATGTCCAAAAAGCTCACAGTCAGAAGTTCACATACAGAATATTAATTCAAGGATGACTGTGCCCCTGTGTTTGACAGGACTGGTGTTCAGGACCTCCTCCAGTGGTGTGAAGAAAGTCCTGAATTCAGCCCCAATCAACACATATCGGCATATGTATTGGAGGCCAGGCATTCGGGTCCAACATTACTGCCTAAGCTGAGGAAAGGGGGAACGACATAATAATGGCCATAGTTTGAAAGGGGATGTCTTGGTTATTTATACACATACTTTTGGACACAATTGGGGCGGCACGGTGGCTAAGTGGGTAGCACTTTCGCCTCACAGCAAGAAGGTCCTGGGTTCGATCCCCAGGTGGGACGGTCCGGGTCCTTTCTGTGTGGATCTTGCATGTTCTCCCCATAGTTAAGTCAGGAAGGGCATCCGGCATAAAAACTGTGCCAAATCAATAATGCGGATCACGATCCGCCGGCGACCCCTGGCGGGAGCAGGCGAGGACATAGACAGACTTTTGGACACGAGTATTCAGGTGATTTAAATCCATTGACGAATTCGTACCTTCAGCAGCAGTGAGCTGAACCTCAGTTTTCAGCAGCACAGGGTCTCCCCAGGTTGAGAGAGCAGCAGACTTCGAATGCTTCTCCCCATAAACCTGACCTAAGAGAACACAAAACAGGATTATGAAACCTTACAGTATATTATTTCTTTTATTTATCTTCAGATCAAAAGTTGTGGTGGGTCTGAAGCCTACACAGATGTTCATACATCATCCTTTAATATTTTGTACATTGGTACATCATCGCTTTAATAGAATAGAACGCCTTTATTTGTCATATATACATACACAGATGTACAGTACAATGAAATTCTTACTTCGCATATCCCAGCTGGTTTGGAAGCTGGGGTCAGAGCGCAGGTTCAGCCATCGTACGGCGCCCCTGGAGCAGACAGGGTTAAGGGCCTTGCTCAAGGACCCAACAGTGGCTGCATTGCAGAGCTGAGATTTGAACTCTCAACCTTTCAGTTGATATCCCAAACCCCTACACACTACGCCACCACTGTCCCTTTAAGCAGCTGATCTCATTTTGTGAGATTTCCGAATCTCCTGAGTTTTTACTAAAATGCTGGAAGACTCTGCTTTAAATGAGTAACAAACTACATGCTAAGTTTGCAATTCGAATCCCAACCCATTTAATCAGAAATAGTAAATTCAGCAAAGTTAATCAAGTTTAGTTTCTGCATTAAAAAATGCCGAGTCCGACCTTTCCTCTCTCAAACACAGCCATTGTGTTTGTATTAATGCCTGGCCAGGCTGGTGGCTCTGTTGAGATTTAAACTTGCTATACTTGCACGCTAGCTATACCGATGCGTCTCCTGAGTGCCACAACTGCTTTTCTTTACTCTGACAGTAATTAATTCTCACAAAGAGCTGTAACACATACACAGAAATTCTGTATTTTGTACCAGCACCTCGACCAAACAGTATGTAACACTGCTGCAGCACCAGTTAGGTGATGCTTAATCTGGCTTTCCAGTGTTTTCATGCTGAGGGTAGCATGATACACCTGACCAGTCAAAGCTTGCCTCTATGATCTTTAGAGTACAAGCGTCCTACCTCCTTTCTTGACAACCAGAGTCCACATGTCTCTCCAGCTGAGCGTGGCGGCCACCTGACTGCCCAGACCCTTCAGTAGGTTCTTGGCTGCATCCTTCAGATGGAAGGTTCCTTCATCCTGAGTACGACAAACGAAATACTTTATTAACACGGTCCAAACACAACTGCTACGGAAAGTGCCGAAGTCTGAGGAAGCGATGTTCTTTAACCTTGATGGTGAAGATAAGGACTCGTCCACGTGTGACCATGTTGAGGAAGAGGATCATGGCTTCATCTTCATGAGGCGAGTAGGTGTCGAACACTCTCTTTGCCATGACGTGACCCTGTGCAGACAGGACAAGACATCGCAGAGTCATTTCACAACATACGCTAGAGGTACAAACACAAATGTAGGACCAACCTGAAATGTAGATACTATTTCAGGCATCAATACCTATAACAGCATCTCTAAAATGCTCTTTACATAGAAAATGATACGCCTAATTTTTGAACTTCTCCATGTAAAGTGTTCTTTTTACGAATCTAGGCATTAATATATAGAAATAGAAAACAGGTTGGGGTGTGATCAAAGGCTGTTTGAGCAGCAGAATAGGCCGGGCAATGATAAACAGATTCCATAAGGTCAGAACTGAATGATCACATCTAAAAAAGAACAAGTGAATAGCAGGGTGCAGTGTTGATTTCAGTGAAACAGACATTGCAGAGTAATAAATTGTACTAAAACATTATGTTTAAACATATTATAAAAAACAAAATCACAGTGAATTAGCACAAATATGCCCTACTTACAGTGGCCTGATTAAGCACTATGACGTGTATTCCCCTCCCCTGCTCACGCATCTCGTCCTCCAATACCTACACAAACATTAAGGCATATGATCATCAAACTTATACCATTATTATATATAATATAAGTCCCATATTGGCACTGAGAATGCATCTCTGACTGTATATTGAAAACAGTGATTTATTTACACAACTAAGAACTCACTGTTGTACCATCCACTGCCACGTAGACCTTGGAGCGACTGGAGTACACCTCGATGTCCAGCATCTTGCGGCCACTGGATGGTTTTCGTGCTGTCTCCATGTTGGTCAAAGCATCATCTGAGTAAATGTGTAGTGATAAGAAATGATATAAATGAAATAAGCATCTAATAAAAATATAATTCACTGTTAAGAAGTCATTAGTTAATAGTTAGAGAAATATTGGCATTTGCAGTAACAGATATGATGATCAGTTACAATCCATAATCCAGGTACTAATCCAGCACAAACATGTGTACAACTGATTGAACAATTGAACATACTTTGTTGCATACTGCTCCAGTCTTTTATTTTATTCATTTATTTATACATGATTCATCAGTTCAAGTTTAATGTGAAACACAGTCATGGACAATTTTGTATCTCCAATTCACCTGACTGTGTGTCTTTGTACTGTGGGAGGAAACCGGAGCTCCTGGAGGAAACCACACAGACACAGAGACAACATGAGAACTCCACACAGAAAGGACCCGGGCTGCTCAAACTGGGAACTGGAGCCAGGACCTCCCTGCTGTAAGGCGACAGTGCTACCCACCGAGCCACCGTGCCATCCTACCGCTCCAGTAAGCAGTAGGCCATTTTAAACAAAAATGTTATTTATTTGATTTTGATGCAACTTTATACACTTGACTGTGTTATTTATGGCATGATCAGTGTCATGCTTAAGTCTTTTTATTTATTTATTTCTATTTGTCCATTTCTATTTTTGTTTTCATTTTTGTTTCTGCCAGGAAGTTCAGGATTGTTAAACACAACAAAAAAAAAAAGAAAAAACAAGGCATTCATTATTTCACACTAATTAATAACAATTCCCAATCATACCGTAATCTGGTGTGGCATCCACTTCATTCGCGACTCTCCTGGTTTCCAGGATAAGTTTAATGTTTACAATCACTGTAACCAACAAGAACAGGACTGCACCTCCCTGCAGACACACATTTCACAAAACAAGTGTTACGACTGTCTCAAAATCACTACTGCAGATACTGCAATCATCCTGGATCATGCATTTATATTACATGACACTGTGGTTTGCATTACTGCCATGGAACAAGGTGAAAATGGAGAACTGTTTGTTTGTTTTATGGTTTAACGCCATGTTAACACATTGGTTACATTCATGGCAGGATCGTTGAAGTTTTTTGTTTATTTTTCCAAGTCATAGTCTTTCTTGTTTCGTTTTTGTTGTATTGATCTTCATATGCGAGTTCTCAGTTTTATATTCGTGAATGATTGGTTGATTGAGGGGTTTAACACCATGTCTACATGAAATTAATAATCGTGGCTGAGAAGAGATTCGTTAGATTTTTGATGTTGTCTGTTTTCCCATGTGTGTGATTAGTCCAGTATTTGCAAGAAATGTTATTATGTTAATACTTTTTTTATAGTGTTTAGGGTTGAAAACTTCTATTATATTATTTGGGATTCCTAACCGATTCCTTATTGTACTGTATTTGTGACATTCGATAACGATGTGTTTTGTTGTTACGATGGTATGGCATATTTCACATGTTGGTGGGGGTCCCCTTCTCAATAGGTGTGAATGAGTCAATTGGGCGTGTCCGATGCGGCATCTAGTCCATACAGATTGCTCCATTCTGTTTGTTGGCGTAGGTTTGTGGTGTGTGTTGATATTGGGGTATATTTTATGAAGTTTATTGTTGTGTTGTGATTCCCATTCAAGTTGCCATTTGTTTCTGATGTATTTCATGATCTGTGGTTTGGTGTCCAATATTAATAGCTTATTTTTTGGTTGTTGTATGGTTGGAGGTTTACGTGCTAGCCTGTCGGCCTCTTCATTTCCTCGGATGCCAATGTGGCCTGGGATCCAGCCAAATGTAACTTCTTTGGTCAGTCTTTGGGTTTGATCTAAAATTTTATTTATCGTTGGATGGTCTTGAGATAGTGTTGAAAATGGATGAAGAAACCGTTACCTGACAAAGCCGACGCAGGGCCCGTTTGTTGGTGAGTTTGTATTTCCAAGTAAGATAGAGGCTGCGCTGCTGTCGGGGGATGAACGGTTTGGCCCGAGGGTTCGGGGTCCAGGAGTCCATTATCCTTAAAGCTCACTCCTGCTGCTAGAAGGAGAAGAAACTGGTTGTTAATATTCACATACACTTACTAGCTTGGTACACTAGTCAGGTATACATTCCAAATAGCTGCACTTTTACCCCGAGGTCTTTTCTGTGTGGAGTTTGCATGTTCGCCCCGTGTCCGTGTGGGTTTCCTCCGGTTGCTCCGGTTTCCTCCCACAGTCCAAAGACATGCAAGTGAGGTAAATTGACCATGACTGTGTTCAATATAAACTTGTGAACTGATGAATCTTGTGTAATGAGAGACTGCCGTGCCAACAATGCTGCTCCTTTTGTGAGCGGGAACCAAGAATGTCAAGAACTCACTACAGACTTTATTACTGGACTGAATAATAACTCTATTATTATTTATTTCTAGTTATAAGTTTTAGTTCATTCTAATTCTGTGTTTGTATGATTTGTGTAAATACTATTCATTTAAAGTATCCTCCAGACCACCCAAGAAGGATGGGGGTTCCTGCTGAGTCCGGTTCCTCTTAAGGTTTCTTCCTGTAATTTTAAGGGAGTTTTTCCTTGCCACTGTCACCCTCGGTTTGCTCGACAGGGGTTTTTGTATCTGTTGGTCCTGGATTTTGTAAAGTTGCTTTGAGACGATGTCTATTGTAAAAAGGGCTATATAAATAAATTTGACTTGACTTGACTTGAACTATATGTAACCCGGCGGCACGGTGGCTAAGTGTGTAGCACTGTCGCCTCACAGCAAGAAGGTCCTGGGTTCGATCCCCAGGTGGGGCGGTCCGGGTCCTTTCTGTGTGAGGTTTGCATGTTCTCCCTGTGTCTGCGTGGGTTTCCTCCGGGTGCTCCGGTTTCCTCCCACAGTAAAAGACGTGCAAGTGAGGTAAACTGGAGATAGTAAATTGTCCATGACTGTGTTCGATATAACCTTGAGAAGTGATGAACCTTGTGTGGCTACCTTTCCTGTCATGAACATGACGTTAAAATCCTAATAAACAAACTAAATGTAAACCAATCGTTGCTTTGCAAAATCTGTCAGCAACCTTTCACTAGTTCTTCAGCATATAGGATTCCAAAGTGACTTGGGGGCCAACAGTGTCAAATTAGTGGTGGTGGCTTGAATCAGGGACCTTCTGATAACTGGTCCAATACCTAAATTACTGAGCTACCACTGAACCAGCTTACAGCAGTGACTTTGTTATGAGTGTAACAGAAGGGCAGCAGTAATTCTGGCAATTCTAAACACTGTGTACACTAGCTGGGTTTAAGTAAAGCTCTGGGACTTCGATTTTCCCGTTCCAGTTAAGAAAAACTAAGAAAATGCTGAACAGCAAAAAATTCCTACTACGACACCCAGAAGACTTGCTTAACCAAGAGTAAGGCAAACACCATCACATCACTCTATCGAAAAGAATCAGGTAGCATTAATCTCCTTTACAATTAAATAACTTGAACAGAAAAGCACATGGGCTGATCTAAACCAAACTCAAGACAAGCTCCAGGATAAAACATTTTGTTAACTGGCTAATTTGCTTAAATTCTCCTCAAATATATGGCCTATGCCTCTTTTTCAATTGCATGCAATGCCCCAGTACCATTGAAAGAAAACTGTCTCATATAATGATGATCCACATTTTGCTGTGTTTGTTTATTAGGATTATAACGTCATGTTTTACACGTTGGATACATTCACGACAGGAACGGTAGTTACTCATTACACATGGTTCATCAGTTCACAAGGTTATATCGAACACAGTCATGGACAACTTAGTCTCTCCAATTCACCTCACTTGCACGTCTTTGGACTGTGGGAGGAAACCGGAGCTCCCGGAGAAAACCCACGCAGACACGGGGAGAACATGCAAACTCCACACAGAAAGGACCAGGACCGCCTCACCTGGGGATCGAACCCAGGACCTTCTTGCTGTGAGGCGACAGTGCTACCCACTTAGCCAGCGTGACATTTTGTCGTGATGTGTAGGATGTCACATATATGATGATGATAATCCACAAGTCTGGACCTACAGCAGTTCTTTAAAGCCATTTGAAATGTGTTCAGAGACCGTATTTAACCCGTGTGTTCGACTTTGTATAGACAGATAGATAGATTATTAATTTCCTCCAGGATTAATAAAGTATCTATCTATCTATCTATCTGTCTGTCTGTCCTGTCTGTCTGTCTGTCTGTCCTATCTATCTATCTATCTGTCTGTTCTATCTGTCTGTCTTATCTATCTATCTATCTATCTGTCTGTCTGTCTGTCTGTCTGTCTGTCTGTCTGTCTGTCTGATCTATCTATCTGTCTGTTCTGTCTGTCTGTCTGTCCTATCTATCTATCTATCTATCTATCTATCTCTACAGTATATCAGTCTATCTATCTATCTATCTATCTATCTATCTATCTATCTATCTATCTATCTAGTATATCAGTCTATCTGTCTATCTATCTATCTATCTATCTATCTATCTATCTATCTACATACCAACGTGTCTGTCTGTCTGTCTATCTGTCTATCTGTCTATCTATCTATCTATCTATCTATCTATCTATCTATCTCTACAGTATATCAGTCTATCTATCTATCTATCTATCTATCTATCTATCTATCTATCTATCTATCTATCTAGTATATCAGTCTATCTGTCTATCTATCTATCTATCTATCTACCAACCTATCTATCTACATACCAACGTGTCTGTCTGTCTGTCTATCTGTCTATCTGTCTATCTATCTATCTATCTATCTATCTATCTATCTATCTATCTATCTAGTGTTACACTTTGTATAGGCCTGCCACACACAAACCCCAGTTTCAGCAATAAAGCCCTAATACTTGGTCAATATGGCTAGTTTCTGACCACAGGATGCTTTCGACTTGATTATTTGTTGCTGGTGGATAATTCTCAATTCAGAAGTTGAAACTGAGCTATCTGGAAACCCCTGCAATGCTGTTCCTGCACCACATACACAATGTTAGTGCAAATAAGTGAGTGAACCTTACAAAACTGGTCAATGAGTGTCAATACAAGGTAAGTGTACCTAATTATATGGCCTTCGTCACAATTAACCTTCGTGTTCCACTCAGATCTCGAAAGGTTTAGTATTTCTCTTCTTGACCTCATAAATGCACATGAAATAACATGAAGTCCAACCAGGTTTTCTTAAAATAAATACAACTGTCTAGATCAGTGGTTTTGCAAAAAATTCCAGCAAATAATAAGTCACAATACGTGTTGGTGGACATTAATGTACCCTAATGAGTAACAAATTACAAATAATGTAAAATCCTGCCCTGTTTTAACAGTATACAGTAATAACAGTGTAGAACAGCAGTAACTGTAGCTGCTCTGAGAAAGTCGTTAGCCAGGTAGCAGCTAAGCTAACTGTAACTGCTAGTTATCGTGTACCACTTAACGCTAGCTGAGTTTAATAAACAATACAATCATTTCTGCATCTCATACTGCACCACTTACCGTTACCGCCGTTCATGTATTAATAACACCCATGTTTACGGAGCTGTTTTTAAATTAAAACAAGCCATTGCGAGGCTAGCAGTTAGCATGTAAATTCTGAGTCGAAGACTAGAGTCGATTCCGAACGGAGTCGATTCCAAGAGGAGTCGATTCTGTTATATTTTGTATTTCCAATCCAGACATTCCAGACACGCTTTTAAATCGATTCCACACATTAAACGTGTCTGTTTACTTACAAAAGAATGCTTTTTGTACCTGAACAGTAACTATTATATTGGTGTTCTACCTAAGAAAACGTAAAAACACTAACATTTTATATGTATGCAATTCACTAGTCAAGAAAATCATTTTTAAATAGCGAAGAAAGACTGACATACGTCTCAGGATTTATTGTTGTTTATATTAAGGATTTAATGTTGTATTTAATAAGATGATAATAAAAAAAACTTGCGAAATCGCTTTTATTGATTCTGGATTATCAGGAATCAATTGGAGTCGACTCAAAGATTCCAGGAATCGAATAGCCCAACGTAGGAGCGAAGGGAACAAGTGTTTGTCCATTTGTCTGCAGCATGGTTTTGTTTTTATAATAAAAGTCCAAATAGTTTTTGAAATAATCAACTTACCGAGTTACATTCTTGATTATCTTGATTTTCTAATGAAATCACTAAGAGTTTAAAACTCATTTTTTAAACTGAGAGGCATTATGGACAGTGTTAGTGTTGGCTGCATGGGTTTTGAGGGCCTGGGTTCCATCATCACTTTCAGTCATTGTGAGAAGCTTGAGATGCCCCACCATGTCCAAGTGGGTTTTCCTTGGGTACTTCTAGTTTGTCCCAACTCCCCAAAACATGCAGAAGGTGGTTTGGCTGCTTTAAATAGCCCTTAGGTATGAGAAAGTACCATATGGGTTCTTAACTTTTTAAGCAAGTGACCCCACCAAAACTTGACCCCCTGCACAACCTTTAATTTCAGTGTGTTATTGTGTAAATGTAAGTGCATATTCCAGTGTGTCAGCCAAGTAATTTCTTTATTAGATTTTTAAAAAGCCTGAATATTTGTGATTTAATTGCCACAATGACAAAACAAAAGTATACAGCTGATACGTCTCTAAAATATTTGCAATTGGATTTGGGCTGTTTATTCCAGTCATCATAGTAGATCCACTCAAGCTCTGTTAAATCAAATGGTGAGTGTCTGTAAACTGTCATCTTCAGGTCTCTCCACAGATGTTTGATGGAATTTAGGTTTGGGCTTCGGCTGGGTCACTTAGAGACATTCAAAGACGCGCCCTAAAGCCACTATCATGTTGAAATTTTTCTCTGTGCCACCCAAGTGCCCAAACCCTCAGAAATGTTAGAAATGTGACACTTGTACTCAATATTTATTAGAGATATCCATATGTTTTTTTTTTAATTGACGTATGGACATTTTTGTAATGTTTTCACGTGAATAACATTTGCTGTAGCGACTCCTAAACCTCGGCCCTCTGAAGCCTCAATTTTAATTTAAAATTTTGTCATTTAAAATTGGACTCTAATAGAAGAACTACCATCAACCCCCTCTGAAAATAAAAAAGGTGGCCTGACATTCTTTTCATCACCAGCAGAGGGTGAGCGTCTTTAATCTAACCCTTCACATTCTAACACAAATTGAATGGGCAAGACTGAAGGATTTATTTGCTTAGATTTGTAATTGTTTTAAAGTTGACTGTCAAATTATAAGTAGATAAAATAAAATTATAAATGATCACTTATTAAAATGTGCCTTAACACACACACTTTTTAATATCTTGGTCCCCCTTTGAGGGTCTAGAGTTTTACTAGTGATGGTTCTACTCTGGACATTTGGTGTAAAGAGACAAAATTATTTAAAAAAAAATATATATAAAAAATTTAGGAATGACAACATTTCAACAACATTTTATTTAAGTCGTTTCATAACTGACAGGTGGGAAAACAAGCTGATCTTAAGCTGCTGAAATATACTTTTACAAAAACTGAATGTTAGGAAATATTTTCACTTAAAATAAAAAGTATAAAACGTCAGACAGCATCAAAACATTCGTGGACTTAACCTGGTGTGTGAAATTTATCATCATGATGTACAGTTTTTACATTACTAATAAAAGCAAGGAACAAAAAAACATTTAAAAAAATCATTTCCTCTTTGACTCCCTTTTGTGACTCTTCTTTGACCGACTGCAATGAAAAGAATAACAAAAAAAATACATTCATTTAAAACAATTCATTACGAGAAGCTTGAATAAATTTAAAAAACACACACAACAAAGATAACGAGCATAAAATCAAATATTGTAGTCACTGGTTATGATGGAACTTTTAAGGATGGAATTTGCCAAGTCTGCTAAGAAGTTGTCGTAGAAAAAACCCTTAATAAAATACCTCAAAAACTGGATTGTGAGTATAAAAGTTTTAATCTTTTCTGCAGAGAAGGATCACATCGACAGAGTCTCACACCGAGGCTCCGTGTATGCAATAACAACTGATAAATTAGACTTAGATCTTTTTCTTCTGATTCTTGGAATATGACTACAGGCAAAAATGCCCTAAGCATATCTACATTTTCTAAGTAGTAATTGATTATGTATTAATACGTCTAGTGTAAATTAACATTTTTCTCTCATAAAATAACACAAAAGAACCAAACAATACACAGCAATGCAAAAAAATTAAAGCATGTTTGGGTTATGAACATATCTGGTGCAGACTAACCCACTTTCGTGCTGTATGTTGGACATTTCTTTAAAAATTGCATTATTCTTAGTTCTGACTGAATCACCACGTCTCAGTCAGTGCTCTAGGTAGGTGAACTATCCTATCTTAACTTGCTAGTTTTAATCTGTGCGGTTGTCTTTAATAAAGCAAACCTCAGACTCCCAGAGTTGCTGTGTACCGAATGATGTTAAAGCCACATGAAATTCATTCTGAGGTCTAGAAGTCTAATTCATAATGGAGTTCAAACCACAAACCAATGTAACTTGAATCCAGAAGTTAGAATCTATGTGGTTTTAAGATGTTTATACTGAAAAAGTGATCCAATCTGGTTGTATGCCAAGTACCAAGTCATGTTGGGGCAAGCAGTAGCCTAGTGGTTAAGGTACTGGACTAGTAAACAGAAGGTCGCTGGTTCAAGCACCACCAATGCCAGGTTGCTGCTGTTGGGCCCTTGAACAAGGCCCTTAACCTAACCTAATAATTGCTCACACTGTATACTGTAACTGTAATGTAAGTCACTTTGGATAAAAGCGTCGTAAATTTTGTGGTAATGTTTTTCTTTTTTACCTTTCTGGTGATTTGGAGTGGCTTCGATGCCTGTGGCTTCTGTGGTGACCTGAAATAAAACAATACAGATATTATTATTATTATTACTATTATTATGATTGCCATCAAGTCAGTTCTCCCTGGCAAAAAGACATATGGATAGTGTTTGTCCAGAACATCCTGTCTTCTCTTTGGCTCTAGATAAGAAGAGAAAGCAGGCAGGGTGAATGGGGGGTGTAAAGTGGCAAAAGGGTATCTGCCACAGTGAAAAGGAAAGTTTACAAGACAGTAGTGAGACCTGCTGTGTTGACATAAAGACCGGAGAGTGTAATATACCTGGGGATTTGGATCGATGCCTTCTCTCTCTGGATCTGCTGCGGTGTCTGCGGGGACTCTTACTACGTTGGCGATTACGCTCACGGTCGCGCTCGCGCTCACGGTCTCGCTCACGTCTGGGAGACGGACTACAGGAGCAGAAAGAGCCAGCTTAACACCATTTAGAAAAGTTAACTAAAAATGAAGAAAATCTTTTGCTGTTGGTGCAGATTTTTACCTCCGTCTCTTCGGTGATCTGCTTCGCCTGTGTAAAGGTAAAAGAAAAGGAATTGAACTGGTGGTTAGTTTATCGGGTGCTCAACTGAAAAACGTTTAATTATTCACACAATCGTTCACAGGGTTTGAACTTTTAACTTTTAATGAAACTTATTCATTCATGTCAGTAAGGGAAAACAAGAAGAGTTCACATCAAGAGTTTAATCAAATAATGATGAACTCTATTTCAATTCTTTATGCTTTTCACTGGTTATAACTTTCGTTAAAAATAATTGTGTTCTTACATATCTAACTCAAATTCATCAAAATGATCCTTAAAGTTTCTTCCTTGTAATATTTAGGAAGTTTTTCCTTGCCACTGTTGCCCTTAGCTTGATCATTAGGGGGGTTTTGGTTCTGGAATCTATAAAGTAATAAAGTCCATTCTAAATAAATACATACTCACTCACTCACTCACTCACTCACTCACTCACTCACTCACTCACTCACTCACTCACTCACTCACTCACTCACTCACTCACTCACTCACTCACTCACTCACTCACTCACTCACTCACTCACTCACTCACTCACTCACTCACTCACTCACTCACTCAAAGTATCCTCCAGGCCACCCAAGAAGGATGGGCCCTGCTGAGTCTGGTTCCTCTCAAGGTTTCTTCCTGTAATTTTCAGGGAGTTTTTCCTTGCCACAGTCGCCCTCGGCTTGCTCAACAGGGGTTTTTGTATCTGTTGGTCCTGGATTTTGTAAAGTTGCTTTGAGACAATGTCTATTGTAAAAAGCGCTATATAAATAAAGTTGACTTGACTTGACTCACTCACTCACTCACTCACTCACTGTAGCAGGGGGTGCTGGAGTCTATCCCAGCTTTTCAATGGGTGCAAGGCACATAGTAATACCCTGGATGGGGCGCCAGTCCATCGCAGGGCAGACACACACACACACACACACACTCACCTATAGGGCAATTCAGTGTCTCCAATTAACATGACTGCATATTTATGGACTATGGGAGGAAACCAGAGCTCCCGGAGGAAACCCACGCAGACACGGGAAGAACATGCAAACTCCACACAGAAAGGACCCGGACCACCCCGCCTGGGTATCGAACCCAGGACCACTTAGCCACCGTGCCTCCCCCATTCTAAATAGCGCTATAGAAATAACATCACTTGATACACATACTTGTGTTATTTATAGCCTGATCTGTGTTGTGTTTAAGTCATTTTTTCCTTGTTTCTTTTTTGTTCCTGTCAGGAGGTTTAGGATTGCTTCTTGTTTGAGGGTTTCTTTAACAGTTTTAGGTATGTGTAGCTGCTGTCTCTCTTTGGTGTATTTGGGACATTTGATCATTATACTGTATGCTTTATTGTGAGCTTTGTTTGGCATCTTTCACATGTTGTGGGGTTATAAATAGCAATAAATAAATATAATCCATGTAAAGTTCAGTACCTTTTACAAGTTCGTTTTAGCTAAACAGCTTTTCATGAGCCATCAATGAGACATTTCTGTTCTAAATACAGCAAAACTGAAGTAAGTGAGAAATCCTGACCGTCTGGGTGACCGTCTGTAGCGAGGAGAGGGAGACCTGCGAGGCCGATCCAAATCTCTGTAACGTCTGTGTGGTTCCGGAGCTGGTGGCCGCTCCAGCTATGGTTAAAAGAGGGAGAGTTTTTAATAATGAATCTTTCATTTCTCACAAAGCTGAGGCTATAAACTTTTTAAATCTACATAGTAACCTTCTCCTCCTCTTCGTCCTCTTCTTCACTGGACTCCACCTCATCCAGGTCTTCCTCGAGGGCGCTGATACGTGGATCCAGCAGCTCAGCCTCCTCTAGAACTAGCCTCTTCTACAAAGTCACACCCAGTACTCAATATTACAGGATCAAGCGTTCAGACTCCACTGAACATCTCATTTAAACTCATTTTAATATTTAAACATTTGTTATTGTATCGTTTTTCCTAAGGTTTTGCCAGACCAGAATGTGGGCTAAACTGGGAGAAGCATTTTATATTTTTTCTCAGGCTGCTTAAATAAGAAGCAAATCATGAAATAATTTTATCCATACAATGGGTGACGATAGGCAATATTAATAAAATTGATCTAAATTGATCATAATTGACTTATTTCAGCTACTGACTGACTGACAGTCACGCCCACACAGTGTAATTCAATTGTTTATTCATTTACTCAATTGTTTTATTGCTTCTCAACTTTCTTTTAAAAAAAAATTATGAAAATACGTCCTTCAAAACGTTTCCACACTTTTTAAAAAATTTTTTATGCATTTTCTCCCCTTTTTCCTCCCTTTTATCACATCCAATTGCCCCATTGCATCATGCTTCCTCTCCACCAATGCCGATCCCCGCTCTGATTGAGGAGAACGAAGCTAACCCACGCCCCCCTCTGACACGTGGGCAGCAGCCGTATGCATCTTATCACCTACACTTTGACGAGTGCAGTGCAGCTCAGCGTTGTGTACAGAGAGACACACCCCTACAGCACTCTTTTCTCATCTCTGTGCAGGCGCCACCAATCAGCCAGCAGAGGTCGTAATTGCACCAGTCATGAGAGAGAGACCCCATCCGGCTTAGTCCCGCCCATATCTGAACAACAGGCCAATCGTTGTTCATGTGAGCGCTCAGCCTCAGCTGGCGGGCAGAGCTGAGATACGATACGATGTATTCGAGATCCCAGCTCTGGTTCCAGCGTGTGTCTTTACCGCTGCCCCCCCAAAGCAAAGCTTCTTCGAGCGTCCAAAAAGGTGGAAATCAGATGGAGCTAAATCCAGACTATAAGCGTCTCTCAGACCAATTACTCTTCCTCCCACCCTCACGGTTTATAACCAAAATATAAAAGTGCAGAAACTTTTTGAAGATCACTCGTTTTACAAAAAATTAGGTTTATGTGCCTAATCCGTTATCGCATAACATCACATTAATTTCAGGTACAGTATGTATGCACATAAAACTGCAATCCGACAAACCTGAAGCCTCGGGAGAATAACGTCACACACACGCTCCGCATGAAGCAGCTCGTCTATGAATTCATCCACATGGACCACTTCAAACTCTGAAGAAGACAGAGACGAGTTCAACTTTTCTAATATGCTGGGGTTTTTTTTTAGTTAGCAAGATATATACGTATATTTAAATATTAAAGCTTTAAAGTTTTACTAATTACATGCTCCAAATGTTACCTCCATTGCGATTCTGACTTTTGATTTTTCTGTAGTCGTTATACAGCGGTTCCAAATACTTATAGCAATCCACCGAAGTGCCCGTCAGGCGCATGTACGTGGCTCCAAGCAGGCGCACATACCTGGATAGAAAGAGCACAACATGTACAAAAGAAATAGTGAAGTACTTTTCATAAACAACTTAGACGTCTTTGTTAAACACTGTTTTACTATCAATTCTGCTACAGCTTAAACTTCATTTTATATAAATCTCCTTTTAATGTGCATAAGCTCCTGACTGACTTTTTTTTACTTTATGATGAAAATGAAAGATTCCCGTCAGACGCTCCCGTTAGGGGTCACTACAGTGGATCATTCGTCCTCATATTTGATTTGGCACAGTTTACATTCCTGACAAAACCCTCCTATTTATCTGGGCTTGGGACCGGCACTAAGTGCGCACTGATATGCGTCTCAACAAGGGCTAGGTTCACATAACCCCATGTGTATTCTGTATCTGAGAGCCCAGCCTGAGATTCGAAACAGAAAATCAGATTAAAAGATACATATGCAGCAATAACCGCACAAAATCTGCCAAACATTAATTTGGAGCACTATTTAAAGATGATAAAACAAACTAGTGTTTCATCTAGACACACCTAAAAGGCTTTTCTTATAAATTCATTATTAATTATTTTGGAGTTATTAAAGTGTATGTTAACCCGCTGATTGGATCGCTTTTAATATCAAAAGTCTTGCCATCGTCACAGATTTCTGTCCAGAATCAATGACAGGTCATACAAAGCATGATAACCACAACATACTTAAAATCTTCATTCTTGATGAACTCTACAATGATGTCTTTTTCAGGCTGAATCTGGAGCATCTTCAGGGTCAGACATAAGAAAGGTGTGGGCTTGATGTTGCCTCCATACACTCCTCCGATGTACTTGAGCTCCATGGCTTTGTCCACCACAAGCTCGGCTTCAGGCGGAAAATGCAGTAAGCATTCGAGAGAGAGAGAGAGAGAGAGAGAGAGGAGAGAGAGAGAGAGAGAGAGAGGAGAGAGAGAGAGAGAGAGGTTACAGAAATGACTTAGAGTAACACACCATAAATAATTGTACATTATTAATAATAATAATCTAAGACGGCTCGATTCACTTCTTTTAAATAACTATTCTGTTCTGATCAACTCGGTATTGGACTACTGATCAGAAGGAAGCTTATATCTTAAAGTGTATAAAATGACAGACTTGTGATACATAATGATCCAAAAGCAGCAGAAACAACGGTCAGGGAGTTATGAAGGATTTTAAAACTGCATGACCACCAGATGTAATTTCACAGGATCAGGAAATTAAATACAGTATACAAAAACAAATCAAAATTAAACCACAATGCATCACTGTGGATGTCTTTGCTGTACCACTGGGTAGCCTGTTTGGTAGAGCTTTGTGGAAGACCTGAGGAAGACCTTTAACCCTCAATTGCTTGCATTGTATTCATTCACAATTGTAAGTCACTTACTGCTGTACATATCATGGTAATTAATAACACAGAATAATAATACCACAGTACAATTATGCACACTTATGTTAGCTGTTAGAGAATATCTTTATTTGTTATATATACACTGATCAGCCATAACATTAAAACCACCTCCTTGTTTCTACACTCACTGTCCATTTTATCAGCTCCACTTACCATATAGAAGCTCTTTGTAGTTCTACAATTACTGACTGTAGTCCATCTGTTTCTCTACATGCTTATTGGTACCCCCCTTTCATGCTGTTCTTCAATGGTCAGGACTCTCCCAGGACCCCCACAGAGAGGGTATTTTTTAGGTGGTGGATCATTCTCAGCACTGCAGGGACACTGACATGGTGGTGGTGTGTTAGTGTGTGTTGTGCTGGTATGAGTGGATCAGACACAGTAATGCTGGACACTGTCACTGCTGGACTGAGAATAGTCCACCAACCAACAATATCCAGCCCACTGCGCCCCGTGGGCAGCGTCCTGTGACCGCTGATGAAGGTCTAGAAGATGAATGACTCAAACAGCAGCAATAGATGAGCGATCGTCTCTTACTTTACATCTACAAGGTGGACCGACTAGGTAGGAGTGTCTAACAGAGTGGACAGCGAGTGGACACGGTATTTGAAAACTCCAGCAGCGCTGCTGTGTCTGATCCACTCATACCAGCACAACACACACTAACACACCAGCAACATGTCAGTGTCACTGCAGTGCTGAGAATCATCCACCACCCAAATAATACCTGCTCTGTGGTGGTCCTGTGGTGGTCCTGACCATTGAAGAACAGCATGAAAGGGGGCTAACAAAGCATGTACAGTAATTGTAGAACTACAAAGTGCTTCTATATGGTAAGTGGAGCTGATAAAATGGACAGTGAGTGTAGAAACAAGGAGGTGGTTTTAATGTTAAGGCTGATCGGTGGACATATCACAGCTTGTTTGGAAGCTGGGCCCCTGGCGCAGGCAGGTTTAATGGCCTTGCTCAGGGGTCCAATAGTGGGGGGGGAAAACCCCTAGATTTACAACCCAAAGCTGTACACAACAGGCTACCCAGAGGTACAGAATAAAGACCTGCACAGTAATGCATTGTGGTTTAATTTTGATTTATGTTTTGGCATACTGTATTTAATTTCCTGATCTTGTGAGAGAAGCTTTGGTGGTTCAAAGTCCTTTATAACTCTCTGACTGTTGTTTCTGCTGCTTTTGGATCATTCTGCATCAGTAGCCTGTGATTTTATACACTTTAAGATTGTGGATGATTAAGTTTTATGGTATTTGTGATGCTTCTATGACTTTTCCCATATAAACAGAACCTTGGAAGATCCTTTAGCTTCAGTATGATCGCTCCATGTTTCATTAAACCAATAAGGAGGAATTGTGCAGTTTTTACCTGTATTTATAGCAATTGTATCTAAAACTGCACTTATCCCATGCAGCCTTTACACATAAACACAACACACACCACATATAAACTAGCCCTAACTGTAGCTAACATGGCTAACAATATGCCTAGCATCGTTAGCATAGCTTAGCGGATTTCCTCACCTGTAAGACCGAAGCATTCTTCTTTCCAGTATTTACACTCGTAGATTCTGGTTCGTATAATTTTCTCCACCAGGTATTGTGGGTTAGTCCCGTGTATACTGTTCGCATCTTTAACTGTTCTGTTCGCCATTACCTACAAACAAGCTATGAAACTCGTCAATGAAACACGTTCATTTAGTCCTGCAGAAGCTAAACCGATGGCCGAGTTGCAAATGGCTACCCGATAGAAAGGAAGTGTGCTACATAGGGCGTATACGCTGTTTCCTCACACCCTATGTAGTGCACTCACAAAGCAGGTGTGGTGTTTTTTAAGATTCTGCCGATTGTCAATTGTCCCTGTGGGCAACATCTTCCCCCGGTAAAATGTATAGATTATGTAGGGTTCCTCTTATAATAAAACATATTCTAATGTGTTTATTTATCAACAACAATTTAAATGAACTCTTAAATAATCATTACATATTGTTTAATGTTGTATTTTTAGATACATCCACGTACTTATTTGTTTGTTTGAGTATTGTAGTTGCTGTTGTTTGGTCAGTCCTGAAGCAAGTAGTGTCTTATATATTTATTTTATTTATTTTAAGCCATTTTATAGTAAAATAAAGAATTTACAGAAAGTTCCACGCTCTGTGGGAGGAATTTGGATTTCTCTTCAATTCTCAAATCCTAGCCCCACTTTTAACACCCTCACCTCAATTTTTCTTATGTTAAATTTTTGTATATTATTATTATTAGTAGTAGTAGTAGTAGTAGTAATAGTTGTAGTAGTAGTAGTAGTAGTAGTAGTACAAGTAGTAATAGTTGTAGTACTAGTAGTAATAGTAGTAATAGTAATAGTTGTAGTACTAGTAGTAGTAATAGTTGTAGTACTACTACTAGTAGTAGTAATAGTAGTAATAGTAATAGTTGTAGTACTAGTAGTAGTAGTAATAGTTGTAGTACTAGTAGTAGTAATAGTTGTAATAGTAATAGTTGTAGTACTAGTAGTAGTAATAGTAATAGTTGTAGTACTAGTAGTAGTAATAGTTGTAATAGTAATAGTAGTAATAGTTGTAGTACTAGTAGTACTAGTAGTAGTAGTAGTAGTAGTAGTAGTAATAGTAATAGTTGTAGTACTAGTAGTAGTAATAGTAACTAATTCTACTACTTATTAATGTATCTCTCAAGTTTGTTGATTCATTAATATTTATTGACTTTTATTTTGAATCATCTGGTTCAAAGCGACCGCAATGTCTATGACGTCAGCAGCTACGTCATTTACCCGCGAAAAAGCAGCCCGGTGTGTTTCAGCTGCAGGGGGTGTTTGTTAGTTAAGAGTTGTATTACTTTTGTTGTTTTTAGCTTTTATATTGTGTAATAAGCCAGTCGGATTGTTTGTATATGCTTATTTTACATGCAAACAAACTGATCGAGGAGTTTTAATAGAGTTCTGAGGAAGAGTTAAAGGTAAGAACTGATTTGCATGCTGGTCGGTGTGAGCTGATGGATTTAAAGGCCGAATTACATCCAAGTCATTTCAATAAGTCAATAAGTGAACCAGATCTGCATTAAATAACATCATTACAGCTTATATATTGCAGATATATGCACACAGATATGAATGTGGTTATAATCTAACAAACAAACATTTACATTAAAATCTACCGAATCGTTTTATAGCTCATGTTTAGGTTATAGGCCAGAACATCAGGCATGACTTTCAGGAGTTCAGGAGAGGCTTTATTGTCATTTCAGCTCTATACAAGAACATATTGGAACTAAACAACGTTCCTCCAGGACCTGGACCAGGGTGCAATACAGTACATAGTGCAGATAAACAACAGTACAATAAATACAGAAGACTACTAGCCTAATCTAAAAAAGTAATTAAAGGAGACAGTAGTGGTGTTGGCCAGTACATGATACTGAGTAAATAATAGGTGAGGTAAAAAAAAAAAAAATTCTGATATACACTAAGCAGTGTAGGTTTATATAGCAGCAAAGATATAAAAATATAAAGGTGCAAAATAATTCAATATTGTGCAAAGATGCAAGTAATACAGTCATTAAGTAGTTGTATGTGTTGAAGTTCAGGCAACAAGACTGTTGGTTGTGTGTGTGTAGGTGCATGCAAGTTTGAGTGTGTATGTATGAGTGTGTATGTATGTATGTGTGTGTGTATATATATGTACAGTGTATCACAAAAGTGAGTACACCCCTCACATTTCTGCAGATATTTAAGTATATCTTTTCATGGGACAACACTGACAAAATGACACTTTGACACAATGAAAAGTAGTCTGTGTGCAGCTTATATAACAGTGTAAATTTATTCTTCCCTCAAAATAACTCAATATACAGCCATTAATGTCTAAACCACCGGCAACAAAAGTGAGTACACCCCTAAGAGACTACACCCCTAAATGTCCAAATTGAGCACTGCTTGTCATTTTCCCTCCAAAATGTCATGTGATTTGTTAGTGTTACTAGGTCTCAGGTGTGCATAGGGAGCAGGTGTGTTCAATTTAGTAGTACAGCTCTCACACTCTCTCATACTGGTCACTGAAAGTTCCAACATGGCACCTCATGGCAAAGAACTCTCTGAGGATCTTAAAAGACGAATTTTTGCGCTACATGAAGACGGCCAAGGCTACAAGAAGATTGCCAACACCCTGAAACTGAGCTGCAGCACAGTGGCCAAGATCATCCAGCGTTTTAAAAGAGCAGGGTCCACTCAGAACAGACCTCGCGTTGGTCGTCCAAAGAAGCTGAGTGCACGTGCTCAGCGTCACATCCAACTGCTGTCTTTGAAAGATAGGCGCAGGAGTGCTGTCAGCATTGCTGCAGAGATTGAAAAGGTGGGGGGTCAGCCTGTCAGTGCTCAGACCATACGCCGCACACTACATCAAATTGGTCTGCATGGCTGTCACCCCAGAAGGAAGCCTCTTCTGAAGTCTCTACACAAGAAAGCCTGCAAACGGTTTGCTGAAGACATGTCAACAAAGGACATGGATTACTGGAACCATGTCCTATGGTCTGATGAGACCAAGATTAATTTGTTTGGTTCAGATGGTCTCAAGCATGTGTGGTGGCAATCAGGTGAGGAGTACAAAGATAAGTGTGTCATGCCTACAGTCAAGCATGGTGGTGGGAATGCCATGGTCTGGGGCTGCATGAGTGCAGCAGGTGTTGGGGAGTTACATTTCATTGAGGGACACATGAACTCCAATATGTACTGTGAAATACTGAAGCAGAGCATGATCCCCTCCCTCCGGAAACTGGGTCGCAGGGCAGTGTTCCAGCATGATAATGACCCCAAACACACCTCTAAGACGACCACTGCTTTATTGAAGAGGCTGAGGGTAAAGGTGATGGACTGGCCAAGCATGTCTCCAGACCTAAACCCAATAGAACATCTTTGGGGCATCCTCAAGCGGAAGGTGGAGGAGCGCAAAGTCTCGAATATCCGCCAGCTCCGTGATGTCGTCATGGAGGAGTGGAAAAGCATTCCAGTGGCAACCTGTGAAGCTCTGGTAAACTCCATGCCCAGGAGAGTTAAGGCAGTTCTGGGAAATAATGGTGGCCACACAAAATATTGACACTTCAGGAACTTTCACTAAGGGGTGTACTCACTTTTGTTGCTGGTGGTTTAGACATTAATGGCTGTATATTGAGTTATTTTGAGGGAAGAATAAATTTACACTGTTATATAAGCTGCACACAGACTACTTTTCATTGTGTCAAATTGTCATTTTGTCAGTGTTGTCCCATGAAAAGATATACTTAAATATCTGCAGAAATGTGAGGGGTGTACTCACTTTTGTGATACACTGTATGTGTGTGTGTGAGAGAGTATATGTATATATAGGTGTGTGTGTGTGTATATATATATACAGTGTATCACAAAAGTGAATACACCCCTCACATTTCTGCAAATATTTCATTATATCTTTTCATGGGACAACACTATAGACATGAAACTTGGATATAACTTAGAGTAGTCAGTGTACAGCTTGTATAGCAGTGTAGATTTACTGTCTTCTGAAAATAACTCAACACACAGCCATTAATGTCTAAATAGCTGCAACATAAGTGAGTACACCCCACAGTGAACATGTCCAAATTGTGCCCAAATGTGTCGTTGTCCCTCCCTGGTGTCATGTGTCAAAATCCCAGGTGTAAATGGGGAGCAGGGCTGTTAAATTTGGTGTTTTGGGTACAATTCTCTCATACTGGCCACTGGATATTCAACATGGCACCTCATGGCTAAGAACTCTCTGAGGATGTGAGAAATAGAATTGTTGCTCTCCACAAAGATGGCCTGGGCTTTAAGAAGATTGCTAACACCCTGAAACTGAGCTACAGCATGGTGGCCAAGGTCATACAGCAGTTTTCCAGGACAGGTTCCACTCGGAACAGGCTTCGCCAGGGTCGACCAAAGAAGTTGAGTCCACGTGTTTGGCGTCATATCCAGAGGTTGGCTTTAAAAAATAGACACATGAGTGCTGCCAGCATTGCTGCAGAGGTTGAAGACGTGGGAGGTCAGCCTGTCAGTGCTCAGACCATACGCCGCACACTGCATCAACTTGGTCTGCATGGTCGTCATCCCAGAAGGAAGCTGACGCACAAGAAAGCCAGCAAACAGTTTGCTGAAGACAAGCAGTCCAAGAACATGGATTACTGGAATGCCCTGTGGTCTGACGAGACCAAGATAAACTTGTTTGGCTCAGATGGTGTCCAGCATGTGTGGCGGTGCCCTGGTGAGAAGTACCAAGACAACTGTATCTTGCCTACAGTCAAGCATGGTGGTGGTAGCATCATGGTCTTGGGCTGCATGAGTGTTGCTGGCCCTGGGGAGCTGCGGTTCATTGAGGGAAACATGAATTCCAACATGTACTGTGACATTCTGAAACAGAGCATGATCCCCTCCCTTCGAAAACTGGGCCTCATGGCAGTTTTCCAACAGGATAACGACCCCAAACACAACCTCCAAGATGACAACTGCCTTGCTGAGGAAGCTGAAGGTAAAGGTGATGGACTAAACCCAATTGAGCACCTGTGGCACATCCTCAAGTGGAAGGTGGAGGAGTTCAAGGTGTCTAACATCCACCAGCTCCGTGATGTCATCATGGAGGAGTGGAAGAGGATTCCAGTAGCAACCTGTGCAGCTCTGGTGAATTCCATGCCCAGGAGGGTTAAGGCAGTGCTGGATAATAATGGTGGTCACACAAAATATTGACACTTTGGGCACAATTTGGACATGTTCACTGTGGGGTGTACTCACTTATGTTGCCAGCCATTTAGACATTAATGGCTGTGTGTTGAGTTATTTTCAGAAGACAGTAAATCTACACTGCTATACAAGCTGTACACTGACTACTCTAAATTATATCCAAGTTTCATGTCTATAGTGTCGTCCCATGAAAAGATATAATAAAATATTTGCAGAAATGTGAGGGGTGTACTCACTTTTGTGATACACTGTATATATATACAGTATGTATGCACACACAACCAACAGTCTTGTTCCCTGAATTTCAACACATATCTATATATTTATTATATATAAATAAAAAAGAGCATGTGTATATATGCGTGTGTGTATGAGTAAGCATAAATGTGTTAGTGTATGTACGTATATGTACAACGTCCGACACCTTTCTGTACTGAAAAGAAAATAATAAACCTGTTTGGGTTGAACACAGACACAAGTGAAGTTTATGGGCACTTGTTGCAGTTTTTTTAAACTTTTTAAGACTAGAAAAGTACATTAACAAGCCTGGTTTGAGATTTTTGTAGTATTTATGTACTTGGTTCACACCCCAGAATACACTACTAACATGCAGCTACATAATCATCAGCTATAGATAATGATGGCTTTAAAAATCTATTACTTTATTTACATTTAAATTTGACATTGGTGGACCTGGGTTTGAACCTGGCCCATGTCCATGTTATCCACATGTCACGTTAAACCTTCCCCGTTTGCCAAGAACATGAAGTAGATAAATTGTCTATTCCTTATAGATCATAAGTGTGATTGGTTTATCACTACCCTGTCCAGAATCTGTTCCTGCCCTGTACTCAACTTTGTGTTTTGCTTAGGCCCATGACCTACTCAGACCCTAACTGGATAAAGCACTTACCACAGCTAAAGTAAGGATTTGTGACGATCATTGTGACACAACTTGTATGTGGATTCATTCGTGTGCCCAGTATTGTTATCAAACCTAATACTAGTTTAAAAGCTATATTCTGACTGGATTTGATGCATTATTGGTTATGTCAGATGTTGACACACATCCTAAATACTATTTTACATTAAAATTTTCAGCATTTAGCAGACGCCTTTATCCAAAGTGACTTACAGTACTGGGATAGTAAAAAGTCTAAGCAATTGAGGGTTGGGGACCTTGCTCAATTGGCAGTGGTGGGGTTTGAACCAGCTACGTTTTGATTACTAGTCCAGTACCTTAACCGTTGGGTTACATCTGCCTACAAATAACAGTACCAAATACACCGAACAGGCATATTATTATGACCACTTAGCTAATATTGTGTTGGTCCCCCTTTTGCTGCCAAAACAGCCCTGCAACTGTGATGCTCTGTGTATTCTGACACCTTCTATCAGAACCAGCTTTAACTTCTTCAGCAATTTGAGCTACAGTAGCTCGTCTGTTGGATCGGACCACACGGGCCAGCCTTCTCTCCCCAAGTGCCTCAATGAGCCTTGGCTGCCCGTGACCCTGTCGCCGGTTTACCACTGTTCCTTCCTTGGACCACTTTTGATAGATACTGACCACTGCAGACCGGGAACACCCCACAAGAGCTGCAGTTTTGGAGATGCTCTGACCCGGTCGTACAGCCGTCACGTCTTGGTCCTCGTCAAACTCGCTCAGATCCTCACGCTTTTATTTCTAGCATATTTAATACATCACTTAATGCTACAATGCTGTTATTTTTTTGGCCATCAGTTCAGCAAAATGAGCCGCTACTACACCAGACTAACAGTGCGAAGAACCTACACATGGCCTGGAAGACCAGTAAGGGAGGACAGAAAGCTGAAGAGGCTGTATCACGAGTAAGTCTAATGTTTGATTTGTACACTAAGTGCAGTATTGTGAGTATGTGCTTAATGACAATGTATTTTTATTATAAATGTGAGCTAATATAATATAATATAATACTATAATAATAATAATTAAGTACTTTTATTAATTGCACAGTACATTGAGAATCGCTGTGGAAGGAAGACCGGGCGTCGTCGTCGTGTCTGTAGGTCAGTGCATTTTAATCGAAGGCGATGATGACGACAACCCCTACGTCGCACAGCTCCTCAAGCTTTTCTCAGACGGTAAGAAGCTCCTCCTTGTCCTCGTTTCATCACTGCGTCTTCGTTCTTGGTCTCCCGGTCGCTTTAATGATGTCGGTTTGCGTTCTGCATATTTGACATACCTAACACCCGACTGTCTGTAGATACGGGCAAGCAGAAGAAAGCGGTGGTGCAGTGGTTTGTGCGTATGTGTGAAATACCTCACAACAAGAAGAAGCTGCTGGGCAGAGACCCTCATCCACAGGAGATCTTCTACTACCAGGATTGCTCCTGTGATAATGAGATTTCTGCCGAGACTATCCTGGCAGCAGTACAGGTATGTGTGTGTATAAAAGACATGGCAGGTGGAACACCTTTCAGCCAAAAGACACTGAGTCTAACTGGGTTTTAACTGGTGAAAAATAAATAAATAAATGTTGTATGACTTGAAATTGGTGATTTATATCTACAAGAAGCTGGTCCTTTGCAGTAAGTGATGTAACATTTAAGGACCATCAAGTTCATTTTATCAAATGGTCAGCTTCATTTCATTTGTTAATATAGACCCAGTCACAGACCCTGTATTTCAGACCTGCAACCCCCCAAAAAATTGGTACGGCTAGTAATGATGTATAAAAAAACTAAAAAATGATGTGATTTTGAACAGGCGATTATCATAATTTAGAAACACGCCAAACTCACTCATAACCGGCACCCAGTTACCCACCATACAGGACATTTATTACGAACAGTGCAAGGGCAGAGCGAGGAACATTATGACGGGCGTTTCTCATCCCTGATTCCGTCTGGCAGGCGTTACAGGAGCCTCCTCTCTCGTACCAGCAGACTCAGGAAGAGCTTTTTCCAGAGGCTGTAACCCTGCTAAACTCTACCACACCACTTTAAAAGTATCACTTTAAAAAGTTCGAGGAGCGATCTAGCAGGCATAACTGGCAGTACCTGCAGCAGATACTATCTGCAGGGTGGGGACCGGACTATGTGAGGGTGGGTGGGTCTTCATACGCTGTGTAAGAACCCTGATTGGCGGAAGAGACGCCTGTGCAGAATGCAGGGGCAAGAAGAGGAGGGCTGTGCACGTGTCTGAAGAGGCGTGTACAGCGACGTGCTCTCCTCGGATAAAATCTGGTATCCCTCAGTGGCGGAAGACAAAATTAAGTCGGGAGGAAAACAAGGAGAAACTGCATTAAAAAAAAAAAAGTATCACTGCACTCTGGTGTACCATCTCATCTGTGTACATACCATAAGTATTTGCAAATTTGCACACGTCACTATTGCACTATTTCAACCAGCACAACAATAATGTATATATTGTATATATCTGCTATACTTATATACCCTATTCTCATTCATTTAGCCACTGTAGTTACCCTTTATAACTCAGTAATTATATGCTAATCTAAACTGTAATATTGTAATTGTAAAATTAATTTGTAATTAACTGTAAAATTAATATATGTCTCTTTATTGCACTTATCTGGTCACTGCTGCACTTTATTATATGTAAATAATCTCTATCTTGCACTTCTGGTTAGATGCTACTGCTTTCCATTGGCTCTGTACTTGTACTCTGCACAATGACACTAAAGTTTAATCTAATCTTCACCTCTGCCCCCCCCCCCCAAAAAAAACCTGCTAAATTCTTAGAAGCAATAGGACATAAAAAGGCATAAAAGATTTTAAAAATTCTTTTTTTTTTTTTAAACTCCACACCTTTACGGTTACTCGAACTAAATATTTATAAATTAAGGTTTAGATTAATTCCTATAATGAAACATATCGACCCTTTATTTGACTTTTTAAAGATGGAAACAAAGAATCAATCATGATTTGGAACAAAAGCGGTATCCATGAAAGGCTGAATCTTTGAGAAGCGTATAGAGGCAGAGGATCTCCAGTTTGTCAACAAATGTGTGAAAAAATAATTGTTTCCTAAACAAAAATTGGAAATGATTTGCTTAATTTTCTCTCTACAGTGCGTAATATCATTAAACGATTCAAGAAATCATAGTCACTTCACACTACTATATGTAAAGAAATATTGAACTTTCTGGTTAGATAATAATAATAATAATAATAATAATCTGTTTGTATTGTAATATCTGAAGTGTTTGATTCTTCTTCCCCACCAGGTGAAGCACATTCCTGCCGATCTTCCTTTCCCAGACGATGAGAACAAACACACCCTGTTTGTTAAGCTCACATGGGACACTAAGGCTTTTCGGGCCATGGATCCCGAGTTAATTCGGCCACCTCGGAGCCCTGAATCCCCACCGCCATCCCAGAATGCACCTCGGCTCCGTGCCCTTCCGACGCCGGACCCATCCGTGATGAAGCGGGCCGTATCCGGCGTGAACGCTCGTGGCAGCATGAGCACGGGCAAGATGACCTACACTGAGGCGGAGTCGGCCCACTCCGCCTCCAAACTGTCTGCTGCTAAAAGCCTGAACGTGAAGAGGCGAGGCAGGGTCTCGTCCAACCCAACTATCCGCAAGAAGCTGGAGCTCTGCAGTAAGTGCGGTTAGACGTGGGGCGTAATAAGTTTTGTTGATGGATCGCTGCAGTTACGTTTAAGTTCTGTCCCCTGTCTTCCTTTGCATTTAAACCCCTTTTTCTTACAATTTAGTCATCTACAGTTTCCTTTTGCAGTTTCTCTGCCTGTACCACCACTGCACTGGCTGAGGAGAGTTGTATACTAGCATCTTTCTCCAATAAGTATCTATAAAACACAATTTGGTTGATATAAAACTGAAAACACATATTATACAAAATATAATAATGTGGCGTTATACAAACAAACAAACATGCATCTAGAAAACATGATTGAAAACTACTAAATGCACACAACTGTTAATCCTGATCGAATGCTCCAAATACACCAGAGAGAGACAACAGCTACACGTACCTACACGTATTCACCGATCTTGTTGCATTTTTGCGTGTTGAATATCAGTACAGTCATACCTTTGTAACCCGACATCCCCTAAACTCGAAATCTTTGAAACTCGATGCCCTTTGTTGAGAAATTTGTACCCTTAAACTCAACACACATGCAAGAACTTGTTTGGCTCGTGTAGGTCGCGCTGTGCAGCAAAACAAAGCGGTGATCGTTTGTCGCGCGTTACCTCTCGCCCAGTGAATGTCCCAGTGCAATTCTTCTTTAGCATAGCACTGCCCTTAATCTTAATTATGACTCCTAAGACGGTGAAAAGTGATAGTGCTGAGCAAAACGGCAATATCTCGCGCTACAGTAAAAGTGAAGGAGGAGATAATGGAAACATGAGTGGGGTTAGCGATACTGAACACACCAAGGAATACGGTATTCCAAGATCAATCATCTCCAGGATTAAGAAGCTTAAGGAAATAATAAACAAGGCTGATGTATTTTTTTTTATTGTATTTTTTTATTGATTTTTAACTGGTTTTCAATTGTATTATATATTATATTTGTGTTATCCATACATCCTTGTGAGGAAAAATACCTTAAAACCGAACACATTCGAAACTACGCCACTCCCAGAACTGATTGACTTTGACGTTCCACTGTAGTATCAACATGTCGTTTGTTTTGTCTGTAAATGGTTCAATAAATTTAAAGCATTACGCATTTATTTTCTATTTTCTCAGGTCCGCCAAAGACACTAACCAGAGATGATGTTCTTGGAGAGATACTGGGTGACGATCGGGAGACGCAGGACGATCTGGCCACCGAACTGGGCACGTCTCCACCTCGGCGCATCTCCATCTCCATCCGCCTCACCCCACTCACGGTTCGGACTAAATGTTTCACCGAGGAGGAGAAACTGACCATTCGGCCTTTGCAGAGCCCTGATAAACCAACTCGGTCTGCACGGGATAATCAGGATTCTGCCAGGTGAGGTGTTAACACACAGTTGACAAAAGTATTGGGACACCTACATGTTACACCTACAGGAGCTGTAATGACATCAAAATGTAAATTCATAGTCATTGATATAAAATTATAAAGCTATAACAGCTTCTGGGATGGTTTTCTACAAGATGTCGGAGTGAGTCTGTGGGAATGTTTGCCCATTCAGCCATAAGAACATTCATGAGGTTCTCGTTCATTCCAAAGGTGTTTGATGAGGTTGAAGTCAGGGCTCTGTGGACACAGTTTGGGGAAGGCCCTTTTTTGTACCAGCATGACTGTGCCCAAGTGGTCCATAAAGGTACGGTTGGTTGAGTTTAGTGTGGAAGATCTTCACTGACCCACATAAAGTTGGACAGGAAATGTTCACCTGGAACTCACCAAACCCAGATTCATTCATCAGATTTGTCCACAGAACATGCTCCGGAGTCCAGTGACATCGTGCTTTACACAACTTTATCCAGGGCTTGGCATTGTGCTTGGTGATGTAAAGCTTGCAAACAGCTGCTTACATGGAAACCCGCGCCATGAAGCTTCCAGCTCAGGTTTTGCCGATGTTGTTGCCAGAGTATGTATGCGAAAGCAGTATGCGAGAGCGGTTAGCGTGTCTGAATAACTAGTATTCATTAAACAGTACTTGAAAAGTACCCGGATGACCTACTGCCTGTGCAGCTATTTTTGAGTATGCAAGCGATGCACACTTACGGTCCGAAAATCTATCCCATAATTTCGCTGGAGCTGCAAGAGCGTTCGTAGCGAAGAAGAAAGCAAGCGGAGTAAGAGTAACGATAACATTAAAAATGTTCTGATTTAGTACAACCCTGAATAACGTTATGAGCTTTGTGGAGGATGACGGAATAAATTTTGTCTGATTTTAAAGTTACATAATGGTGTCGCGAGCATTCTGCCTCAAAGCTAGTACGTACTGTTTAAGTATGCGATTTGGGACACATCCACTGATTCAAACGCGTCAGCATCTTTTATGCACTGTGTCTCTCGGCACATGGGCAACCCTGCTCTAACTTTAATTGCTCTGCCACTTTGTGGCTATGTTGGGTATCAATAATGCCACTCGGTTGATGGTGGGATATCTAGCATCATGACATCCTATTACATTTATACAGACCCGTTGGGCGGCACGGTGGCTAAGTGTGTAACACTGTCGCCTCACTGCAAGAAGGTCCTGGGTTCGATCCCCAGGTGGGGCGGTTCCGGGTCCTTTCTGTGTGGAGTTTGCATGTTCTCCCCGTGTCTACGTGGGTTTCCTCCCACAGTCCAAAGACGTGCAAGTGAGGTCAATTGGAGACACTAATTGTCCATGAGTGTTCGATATATAACCTTGTGAACTGATGAACCTTGTGTAATGAGTAACTACCGTTCCTGTCATGAATGTAACCGAAGTGTAAAACATGACGTTAAAATCCTAATAAATAAACAATATACAGACCCGTAAGGCAGACTTCATGGCGGGGTGCTTGACTTTATACAGCTCTGACAATATAACAGAATAAAACACCATTTCAAAGATTAAGAAGTGCGTCCTTATGATTTTCTCCATATTTTGTGTGTGTGTGTCATCTTTATACATCCAGTACTGTGTACTGTCACATTTACCTTCATTTTTCTGCAATGTTACAGCAGGTCATAGGCAGATAAATTGCTACATACACTAAAACATACTTCAAATGACACATTATGAAATGATCGGTTTACCCCTGCCCTCTTAGGGACGCTCTCGGCGTGGTACCCTCGGATGATGACGATGTATTTGAGGTAGATCCAGCACTCGTGCGCAAAAGCAGAACTCCCCGTAAGAGAGAGGCCACTCCTAGGAGAGCTAGCCTCAGGGGGAACGAGTAAGTTTATCCCCTAACGGTATGTTAACATGATGGGGAAGTTCACTGCTGGTGATGGAGTTAAAGGTGTGCTGTTGTAGATCACAAACACTTCTGCTTCTGGGATTTTTTTACTTTATTATTTTTCAGCTTTCTCACCTTCTTTCAACCGATTAATACCGTTATTCACTTCAGCATTAAAGGAGATATCAGAGTCAAGAAAAAAATGTAAGAAACCCTGGTGCATTTATCTTTTAGCAGTTCAAGAACTCCGTCCGGAAGGAGAGAGTCTGCTAGGGCCCGAGAGCCGGCCCTCGATGTATTGTAAGTATCTACACATACACTATGATGCCATCTGGTCATGAGCTTGTTGGACATGTCGTACCACACTCTGGAAATTTGTGACCAAGTCAAAAATAAGTAAATTAATTAATAAATTGTAAAGATCAGGCATTTATGTCCTGGGAAAAGTTTTGACCCAGAATTGATGTTCATTTATCTTTAAGGTGTTTCATATGTTTAAGATCTGGCCACTGGAGCCAGACTGTCGTTATGTGCATTATTGGTCATACAATTATTGGATAAATGGACCAAAATTAAAGCAATTATGTCAAGATCAGCAAAACACAAAGGGTTATTTTATGTATACATCATATACTTACTCCTTGTTTCTACACTCGCTGTCCATTTTATCATCTAGTTCTACAATTACTGACTGTAGTCCATTTGTTTCTCTACATACTTTTTTAACCTGCTTTCACCCTGTTCTTCAATGGTCAGGACCCCCACAGGACCACCACAGAGCAGGTATTATTTAGGTGGTGGATCATTCTCAGCACTGCAGTGACACTGACATGGTGGTGGTGTGTTAGTGTGTGTTGTGCTGGTATGAGTGGATCAGACACAGCAGCGCTGCTGGAGTTTTTAAACACCGTGTCCACTCACTGTCCACTCTATTAGACACTCCTACCTAGTCGGTCCAACTTGTAGATGTAAAGTCAGAGACGATCGCTCATCTATTGCTGCTGTTTGAGTCGGTCATCTTCTAGACCATCAGTGGCCACAGGACGCTGCCCACGGGGCGCTGTTGGCTGGATATTTTTGGTTGGTGGACTATTCTCAGTCCAGCAGTGACAGTGAGGTGTTTAAAAACTCCAGCAGCGCTGCTGTGTCTGATCCACTCATACCAGCACAACACACTGAGAATGATCCACCACCTAAATAATACCTGCTCTGTGGTGGTCCTGTGGGGGTCCTGACCATTGAAGAACAGGGTGAAAGGGGGCTAACAAAGCATGCAGAGAAACAGATGGACTACAGTCAGTAATTGTAGAACTACAAAGTGCTTCTATATGGTAAGTGGAGCTGATAACATGGACAGTGAGTGTAGAAACAAGGAGGTGGTTTTAATGTTGTGGCTGATCGGTGTATATTGAGTAAAAAATTATTAAATATGATATTTCTTTTGAATAATTCAGGTCTGACATTTCAGTTATCAGTAGCTGTGAAAACATTTATCAAAATTGTACTGTAACCCTGCTAGCATCATGAGTACCCTGTATTTATGTCTGCTTTGTATGTAAAACAAGTAAAGGTCGTGCTTTTATGTAAAATAATGTGATCTGCTCTTGTAAGGGGTCATGATAAACCCACTTTAGCCTGCTGATAAGTGTCATTGTGCAGGTCCGATTTATTAAAAAAAGCACTATCGGCATGCATTAGACTTTCTAATACTTCACTGACTGGTTTTGTTACTGTTAGGGCTGAGGAGGAGCATGAAGACTCACCTGTCCACACTGCTGCTACTCCACGCTCCAAGAGGAAATCAGCCCAGCTTGTGTCGTCCCGTATCAGAAAGCAGCTGTAAGCTTCCAAAAACCTGCTCAGTTTATTATTTATATGTCGCCTGAGATGTTCCCTCAGAGTTGAGCAAGTGTTCGGTGTCGTGTTTAATTGTATTGTAGAAAGCTGCTGACTGGCTGTGATGAGCTGCAGTCAGATGGAGAAGATGCTGACGACGACGGCTGTTTCATGCCCACCAAGGACCTGGAGAGCAGCAGTGATGAAGAAGAGGGAAAAATGGACAGCGAAGATGAGCTTGTGGTGAACAGAGGCAGGCGTGCGACAGGCGCGAGAACGCCATCGAAAGAGAAGACTCGCGCTTCTGCTCGAACCCCCTGCAAAACTCCGAGCAAAAAGGTAGTTTGGTGGTGACGAAGTTATTATCAGATTTATTTGTTTTATTTTGTTAGTTATTTATGACTAGTAGAATACACCGATTAGGCATAACATTATGACCACCTTCCTAATATTGTGTTGGTCCCCCTTTTGCGATGCTCTGTGTATTCTGACACCTTTCTATCAGAACCAGCATTAACTTCTTCAGCAGTTTGAGCCACAGTAGCTCGTCTGTTGGATCGGACCACATGGGCATCAATGAGCCTTGGCTGCCCATGACCCTGTCGCCGGTTTACCACTGTTCCTTCCTTGGACCACTTTTGATAGATACTGACCACTGCAGACCGGGAACACCCCACAAGAGCTGCAGTTTTGGAGATGCTCTGACCCAGTCGTCCAGCCATCACAATCTGGCCCTCGTCAAACTCGATCAAATCCTCACGCTCGCCCATTTTTCCTGCTTCTAACATCAACTCTGAGGATAAAATGTTCACTTGCTGCCTAATATATCCCCCCCACTAACAGGTGCCGTGATGAAGAGATAATCAGTGTTATTCACTTCACCTCTCAGTGGTCATAATGTTATGCCTCGTCAGTATGTTTAATTAGAAACTTTGATTGTAAACTCCTTGTTTGTCCTTCACCCTCTCTTTCATAAAGGCTGCTCCTACCACTCCCCGAACACCTCGACATGCCACTCCCAGCATCCCTAGCAGAAGTTTGCCAGCCAGAAAACCGGGGAACGTTTTGGAAGAGGCCAGAGCAAGGTGAGAAAACAGCAAAAGTATAAACATGAATCAACTCTGTTGTTTAGTGAATCTACTGTGTTCCTTATTATATTAGATACGTGTGCTATATAACAATAATGTTTACTACTTTGATTTATTTTTAAGTATAGGAGCAGCTTGTTTGTTTACATTTAGCTTTTTCAATATTGAATTTCTGGTTGTTTAAAAGCTTTCCAAAAGAAATGCATCAGGACAGGATTAGGGCTGCCACTAACGACTATTTTTCTATCCATTAATCTATAGACTATTTTATCGATTAATTGATTAATCTAAACGATACATTTTCCTTTAAAAAAATGTAATTCAGAATCTCATTTAAGCTTCTTTTATTTTAACAACAAACTGTACGGCATAATAATATAACACGAAACTAAATGTAAACAGGGTTTGTCCATAATATCAAATTCTGACGTGCTCCATATTAAACGCAGTGCAGCACGTGTTTATGGCGTTCCGTACACAAAGCAAAGTGCTTAAACTTATAGCAGCAATAAAATAGTGAGAGGTGGACACGTCTCATTAAGTCCAACGTACAGTAACGACAGAATGAGCCCAGATTCTAACCTCCACATTCACTCAACACTTACTTCACATTCTAAGCCATGTAAACAAAGCGGTGAGTGTTTCACATGAGAAGCTTTTTGTGCTTTGAGTGCCGCAGCAACCACAAAAATCACGAGCCTGACGCAGCAAAGTGCGCGGCGGTGTAACTGAACTCGCTAAGAAATACAGTGTTCCAAGATCTCCACGATTAAGAAGCTTAATGAAACAATATAGAAGTAAATATGCGCCCTAACTGAACTCGCTAGAAATACAGTATTCCAAGATCTCCACGATTAAGATGTTGAAACGATATAGACGTGCAACATGGCACTGGTGCTGCTGTGGTACCATTAAAGCGTTGCACTGTGAACAAAACCACCTTTTTGTTTTTTGCCAGTTTTAAGTATCACCAAACCTTTGATGATTTTGGTCTTGGAAATTTTTAGGTTTTCTTTGAAAGCTCTACAATCGACTCTGACTGCTGCAGACGGCATTTTTTAAGACTGAGCTTAACACCGCCAACCAGTGACTGGACCGAATACGACATAGGTCATGCACACAGCAAGTAGTGCTGAGGGAATCATATGAACGCTTATATGAATGGAGTCAATGTAGAAATTAAAAAGAATCATTTATAAGAATAGTTTTAAAAACGATGCATCAACTTAAAATATTGACGCTAAAAATGCGTCGACGTCATTGACTAGGTCGACCAATCGTGGCAGCCCTAGACGGGATGTTAGAAGTGTGTTAATAATGCATAAAACGCTCATAAATGTCCATTACACCTAAATACATTTACATTATCAGCATTTAGGAGACACTTTCATCCAAAGTGACTTTCATCCAGTGCTGTTATGGTATATTATCTAAGCAATTAAGGATTAAGGGCCTTGCTCAAGGGCCCAACAGTGGCAACCTGGCAATGCTGGGGCTTGAACCAGTGACTTTCCAATTATAAACCAGGCTACAACTGCCCTTAAACAGTTGCATCAGTGGCATTTAGCAGACGCTTTTATTTAAAGCGACTTACAATTATGACAATACAGTTTGACCAATTGAGGATTAAGGTTCTTGCTCAGGGGTCCAACAGTGGCTACTTGGCAGCAGTGGGGCTATCAAAAGTGGTCCAAGGTAGGAACAGTGGTAAACCGGCGACAGGGTCATGGGCGGCCAAGGCTCATTGATGCACGTAGGGAGCGAAGCTACTGACGAGCTACTGTAGCTCAAATTGCTGAAGAAGTTAATGCTGGTTCTGATAGAAAGGTGTCAGAATACACAGAGCAGCACAGTTTGTTGTGTATGGGGCAGCAAAAGGGGGACCAACACAATATCAGGAAGGAATGTTGTGCCTGATTGATGTATAACTCTCCAGATATGATGGTATATGGAAATATTGGACATACTGGCAGCTTTATGGAATTGAAGAAGTTAAATGCAATCATTTACACTTTATTCAGTTCTGTTGTTATACTGTAGCAGAAGCATCTGTGAACCACATATTCTTGTGTATTAATTATGAATTATTTTTTTCCCCTCAAGGTTGCACGTATCGTCGGTCCCCGAGTCTCTGCCATGTCGAGAGCAGGAGTTCCAAGACATCTACAACTTTGTAGAGAGCAAGATCATGGATGGTACTGGAGGGTAAGGACGTCATGGTCTATCTAACACATGCTTGGATGATTTGGATGATTTTTTTTTTTTGCCTGATGTGTGTTTTTTTTTTTTTTGTGGTATATTTCTGCAGGTGTATGTATATCTCGGGCGTTCCTGGTACAGGGAAAACTGCCACGGTACACGAGGTGATCAGATCCTTGCAACAGGCGTCCGAGCAAGACGAGATCCCACCGTTCCACTTCGTAGAGATCAACGGCATGAAGATGACTGACCCGCATCAGGCTTATGTCCAAATCCTTCAGGTGTCCGAAACGGCTCCGTGCTCTTAATATTCTCTGTAGTTCTTTGCTTTTCTTGGTTTGTGTACTAATGCTGTTAAGGTGACATGTTTGGTAGAAACTGACTGGTCAGAAAGCCACCACTGACCATGCTGCTTCTCTACTGGAGAAACGCTTCAGTACTCCTGCTCCAAAGAAAGAGACCACAGTTCTGCTGGTGGATGAGGTGAGTCTCAGAAATGGTTAATGTACACCAGTCAGGGTCTTGCATTATGTCATGAAGGCCATCTGTCCTGTAATTAATCCGGCTAAATGTGCTGCTAATCAACTTTAACCCTTTAATTGTCTTCTCAACCATTTGGTCGAGCTTACTTTGAGTCTAAATACTTGGGTAAAAATAAGCTATATTTAAATAATCTTGTTTGGGCCGTATCTACTCCTTGGTTGACGTGCTCAAATGAAAAATATTGGTAGATGGTTTTAAAAACAGCCTTTCTAACATATATTTCTAAACACTGTACTGTTTATGTTGCTGTTGTATTGTTTGTTCTATGTTTATATACAGTGTTCCTTTTACTATTTTTTAATTAGATGTGCAGTATATATGTTGACACCTGCACCAAGAGAAATTCCTTGTACGTTTGGTACTGGGGTGGCTAAGTGGGTAGCACTGTCACCTCACAGCAAGAAGGTCCTGTGGCCCAGGTCCTTTCTGTGTGGAGTTAGCATGTTCTCCCCGTGTCTGTGTGGGTTTCCTCCGGAGGCTCCGGTTTCCTCCCACAGTCCAAAGACGTGCAAGTGAGGTGAACTGGAGATACAAAATTGTCCATGACTGTTGTTTGATATAACCTTGTGAACTGATGAATCTTGTGTAATGAGTAACTACCGTTCCAGTCATGAAAGTAACCAAAATCCTAATAAACAAACACAAACATGTACATCTGGTACTTGGTAAATAATATAAGATTCTGCTGAAAAGTCATCTATAAGGTTTCAGAATCATCTTAAGTGTTTGGTAGAGGCTCATTAAAAATACTGTGTGCACTAGTAAACAAATATTAATTGTCTGTCGTTAGTTTAGTACCAAGAAACTAAGAAATGCAAAGAAATGATTCTTTAAACATTGTTTTCTTGGTGAGTCAATTAAAGGGTTAACTGGGGGAATCAGGAGCAACTTGTGTCTAAAGTATTGTAGATGATGTACAATAAATAATGTCACCATCTCTTATTTTCCAGCTGGATCTTCTGTGGACCAGGAAACAGAACGTCATGTATAATCTGTTCGACTGGCCAACGAGACGCCACGCTCGCCTGGTTGTGCTGACCATCGCAAACACCATGGATTTGCCTGAGAGGATAATGATCAACCGTGTGGCCAGTCGGCTTGTAAGATCTTCCACAATATGAAGGTTTTTGTATTTTGATTAGGGCTGTCGTTAATCGCGTTAATTAACGTGTTAAATTTTTTATCGCGATTAAAAAAATTAATCGAGATTAAAATTTTTAATCTAACTATTTTTATTTGGCTGTTTGTGCCGCATGCATGTGTGTCTCCGTGGTAATTAACTGTATTTCAGATGAATTAGGATGTAAAGCTCATGAACTGTACACGGAACTTTACAAACACTGCGGATCACAATGGACTGTATAAAGCAGGCAGGTCCGCGATCGGGTTTTATACGGCTCGCATCTTCTGTCCTAAATTGTTCAAACAGAAAAAGTCATCAATTATAGTCGCTGTCCGATGAAAAACTACTTGTAGCGGGTTTCACTATTTTTACGTGTGTTGATGAAAAGATGAATGAAATCACGCAATCTTTGTAACGAGTATCTCCATTGGCTGCTAGAGCTGTCCGTCAAAACCGCATATCTCCTCCTCCTCCCCCACCGGTAAGAAGTGAAGCTCTGTGTGATGTTTCATCTCTACAGTTTATTCAGGTTATTCTATCACATGGTTATAAAAATGATTTATATTTGTGATGTTCGTAGTTTTTTAAAAACACATTTGTATCTGATATTTAAATGGACTAAGCGTTTACATGGACTGTTTTAATTAACACTTTTTTTATATAGCTACAGTCAATAACTTATAGATAATGTTTGCTAACTTGACTGTTTCAGGTATTTATAGATGTTTAAATGGTAATGTAGAACAGTATCTCCCAGTATTCTTTCTGCACATTACAGTATTAAAAGGTTTTCTTAATAGATCTATGAAATAATCATATCTGTGTTTTGATGCTTTATTGATGCCTAATATTAGATCAAAATATTTTAAAAAGCATGATTTCTAGCCGCTCGGGTGGCGCAGCGGTAAAAAGAAACGCGCTGCAACCAGGGCTGGATTCTGAGAAGCGTGGTATCGAATCCAGCCTTGCTTTACCGGTTCGAAGCCGAGTGGCTATATGAGCAACGATTGGCCGGTTGCTCATGTGGGGGGTGGGACAAAGAACCGGATGTGGGTCTCTCTCTGTCAGAATGCGATTGCGTTCTCTGCCGGCTGATTGGAGGCGCTTACACAGAGATGGGAGAGGGTGCCCTTAGGGTGTGTCTCTCCGCATGCAACGCTAGGTGGCGCCAAACTCGTCAAAGTGTGGGTGGCAAAGATGCATCTGGCTGCTGCTCGTGTTTCGGAGGGGATACGGGTTAGCTTCAATCACCTCCGTCAGGGCAGGGTTCGGCATAGACAGAGAGGAAGCACGATGCTAATTGAACAATTGGATGCGCTAAAAAGGGGAGAAAAAGGGGTAAAAAAAATAAATAAATAAAAACATGATTTCTGAGTTAACCAGAAAGCTTAAGCTCAGAGTCAAGTATTGTTTAATATGAATTTCTTTTTTCTCTTTTGTCTTATGGTTCTGTATGCCAGGAAATACTCCAAAGGTAGCCATGCATATTTTATTGTTTAAAATAATGTCATCAGGGACTGCTGGCCCTCAGGCACTTTCACATTATTAAATCTGGCCCTCCTCGAAAAAAGTTTGGACACCACTGGTATAAACGCTTTAACACAGTTAACGATGTGGGTCTACATGATGTTATACGAGATGCACAGGGGCGTAAAGTGTCAGGGTTATGAACAGGAAAAGATCCTCACTTTTGTCAGATAATGTGCTTTCTAAAATGAATTTAGACTGAATAATTGTATCATATTTTATGAATGTTTTTATTGGTAAACATGTTCTTGCAATAAAAATGTGCATAACTGTTCAAATTTTTCTTAATTATTGGTTTGCGATTAATTTGTTCTTTAATCGCGATTAATCTCGATTAAAATTTTTAGCCGCGTGACAGCCCTAATTTTGATGTTTTTGATATTTTGATAGTGGTTGCGGGTGGCACGGTGGGTAGCACTGTCGCCTTACAGCAAGAAGGTCCTGGGTTTGATTCCCAGGTGGAGCAGTCTAGGCTCTTTCTGTGTGGAGTTTCCATGTTCTCCCAGTGTCCATGTTTCCTCCCACATTTCAAAGACGTGCAAGTGAGGTGAATTGGAGATGCTTAATTGTCCAGGACTGTGTTTGACATTTAAAAAAATCTTTAACTGCCGCTCAGGTGGCGCAGCGGTAAAAACACACGCTGGAACCAGAGCTGGGATCTCGAATGCATCGTATCGAATCTCGGCTCTGCCTTGCCGGCTGAAGGCTGAGCGGCCACATGAACAACGATTGGCCGGTTCTTCAGGTGGGCGGGACTAAGCCAGATAGGGTCTCTCTCTGTCAGAATGGTGCGGTTACGACCTCTGCTGGCTGATTAGAGGCGCCTACACAGAGATGAGGAAGGAGTGCTCTTAGGGTGTGTCTCTCCGCACACAACGCTAGGTGGCACAACACTCGTCAATGTGTGGGTGATGAGATGCATACGGCTGCTGCCCACGTGTCTGAGGGGGACGTGGGTTAGCTTCGATCTCCTCGGTCAGAGCAGGGATCGGCATTGGTGGAGAGGAAGCACGATGCAATTGTGCGAAATTTGGATGCGCTAAAAGGGGAGAAAATCCATAATTAAAATTTTTTTTTTTAAATCTTTAACTGATGAATCTTGTAACCATTAATTATCATTTCTGTCATGAATGTAACCAAAGTGTGTAAAACGATGTTAAAATCTTAATAAATAAATAAATAGTAGTTGTTTTTTTTTTTATCAAAACCATTCTGGACATAATTAAATAATAAATATCTTTGTTTCACTTTGCAGGGTCTGACTCGCATGTCCTTCCAACCTTACACTTTTAAGCAGCTGCAGCAGATCATCACATCCAGGCTGAATAAAGTTAAAGCGTTTGAGGAAGACGCTCTTCAGCTGGTCTCAAGAAAGGTAATGGCACAGATATTCATATCACAGGTCCATGGAAGCCCTGAAAATAAACCATAAACATCTAGAGCAGGATTTTTCAACCCATCAAGGAAATCTTCACCTCAGTACCCAGAACCCCCTCCCCTTACATCTTTATTGTTGCACAATCACTCTAACCATCATATGCACAAGTAAATAAAGCAAATCGAAACACCACTCTGACAATAAAGACTGAATCTATTAGCCAGCTATGATAATAGCCATAGCAGCTGACATGACATTAAGAAGTAAACAACCACCACCAAGTAGTTTTAAACACCGATGATCTAATCCAGGTCTTGGAGGAGATTCCCCCCACCCCCCGCCAGAACACTATCCGCCATGTCATCAGGAGCATGCCCAGATGTGGTCAGGAGTGCATATAGGCACGTGATGATCATATGTAAAGTCACGTTGGCTCAGCCTGTGGTTTCAAAGTTTTTTACTTTGATTTTTAGTGTGATTTTATTCCTTGAATCTTAAATGTGTGATTTAGTGTTTCCATAAGTAATGTATATTTATATTCCTTAATGTATTAGTGTGTAACTACCATTGCTAATACAGTGACTAGATCAGGGTTTTTCAAACTTATGAGTCGCAAGCTGAAAACATATGGGTCACAGATCAAAATAATAATAATAATAATTAGATAAACTCCGTTACTGTTACATCTTGTAAATCAAAAAGTGGGACCAGATTGTGCGGAGTGAGTAAGATGCGTTGTTTGTGTTGCCTGGGTCACGTAAAAATCATGAAAGAAGAAAAACCCTGGACTAAATTATATGTTTCATTAATGCAGGGTATTTGGATCTGCTTTGGAGTCTGAATCTGTTTTACTTCCAGGTAGCAGCTCTGTCGGGTGATGCCCGCCGGTGCCTAGACATTTGCAGACGTGCCACAGAGATCTGTGAATACTCCAGTCAGCAGGGTGCCACTGGGTTGACTGGAATGAGTCACGTGATGGAAGCTTTGGATGAGATGTTCTCTTCTTCGTATATCACTGCCATTAGGTGTGTTCTATCACTGTGTAATGATAAGATGGAATAATTCACATAGAAAACACCCATGTTTTTGTGGGTGTAAAATGTTAGTTTCTGGATGTTCTGTATTTCAGGGCGTGTTCTTTGCAGGAGCAGCTCTTCCTGAGGGCTGTGATTGCAGAGTTTCGCAGGCTTGGTCTTGAAGAGGCCACTTTTCAGCAGGTACATGAAGAGAATTGTGAAATCTAAGGCCAGATTTATACCTGTTTAATACAGCCTAATGTAAAAGTTTAGGTAGTTCAATGTTTCTGTTAATATTTTAAGCAAAATGAGGTGAATAAGTTTTCAGTGGCATAACTATAAATATAATATCAATATTACGCTATACAAGGGTAAACTTTATTGGGTCAGAAAATGTGTAGTTGATCTATTGAGCTGTATATTAAGACTGAATAGGGCGGCACAGGGGTTCGTTGGGTAGCACTGTCGCCTCACAGCAAGAAGGTCCCGGGTTCGATCCCCAGGTGGGGCGGTCCGGGTCCTTTCTGTGCGGAGTTTGCATGTTCTCCCCGTGTCTGTGTGGGTTTACTCCGGGTGCTCCGGTTTCCTCCCACAGTCCAAAGACATGCAAGTGTGGTGAATTGGAGATACTAAATTGTCCATGACTGTTTGATATAACCTCGTGAACTGATGAATCTTGTGTAATGAGTAACTACCGTTCCTGTCATGAATGGAACCAAAATGTAAAACATGAAGTTAAAATCCTAATAAACAAACAAACTTTCTTTCAGGTGTTTGTACAGCACCAGGCTCTGTGTCGTGTGGAAGGTCTTCAGCCGGTCAGTGTATCTGAGAGCTTGGCTGTGTGTCAGAGGTTAGGAGCTTACCGTCTGCTCCTGCTCGAACCCAGCCGCCTGGATCTGCTGCTCCGTGTTCGTTTAAACGTCAGCCAGGACGATGTGCTTTATGCTTTAAAGTCTGACTGAGACCGGAGCTGTGCCCAAGAACCAGATTGAAGCTTACACAAGCTGGTCCGTTTGACTGGGTTCAATGGGGAAGGTTCTTATAGGGCTGTTCTGCTGAAGTCCAACAGCTTGGTTAAACTATCAGATATCTGCTCCTGTGAACAGAACGTGTTAACACAATGTGCATGTGGTATCCAAGCTGAACCATATGCAGTTACAGGACAGCAGTGTTTTAGGGTCCGTCTCAGTCATACCACTGGCAGTAAGCACTTGATGCTGTGAATACATTTAAATAACAGTATTCGTGTGTTAAATCGTGTCTGTCACTCAGATTTCACGTATTTGGGCCAGTCAGTACAACACACATGGACTTATAATTAAAAAGATTATGTTTTTAGCTTTGGAGAGCAAGCCTCCCCTTGTTTACTGTTCTAACGTCTGTCTGAATGTACGTGTGTGTGGATTAAATTGGTCATGTGTTTCATGAGCAACATTTTATTTCATTATTTTCAATGTTCATTTAATTGTAACCCAATAAAGCTGCTAAAACCAATCATTTCCCCCCTCAGTTTGGGTATTTGAGTACTGCCTTCCTGCACATTTGAATGTCTTCCTGGCCCCAGTACAGCCAGTTTAGCCTTGTTTAGTACTGGTATGAACATGACAAGTTGAAGCAAGTTGGAACAGTATCAGTACATGGTCTGGATACATAATGGATTATACAACACTATTGCATTCAGGATTAAATTTGAACAAAGTGATTATTATATTACTTACTGCACTGTGTGTAACTACAAAACCTTGTACACTCTTCTACACTCACTGTCCATTTTATCAGCTCCACTTACCATATAGAAGCACTTTGTAGTTCTACAATTACTGACAGTAGTCCATATCAGCACTGCAGTGACACTGACATGGTGCTGGTGCTGCTGGAGTTTTTAAACACCTCACTGTCACTGCTGGACTGAGAATAGTCCAACAAACCAAAAACATCCAGCCAACAGCACCCTGTGGGCAGTGTCCTGTGACCGCTGATGAAGGTCTAGAAGATGACCGACTCAAACAGCAGCAATAGATGAGCGACCGTCTCTGACTTTACATCTACAAGGTGGACCAACTAGGTAGGAGTGTCTAATAGAGTGGACAGTGAGTGGACACGATATTTAAAAACTCCAGCAGCGCTGCTGTGTCTGATCCACTCATACCAGCACAACACACACTAACACACCACCACCATGTCAGTGCCACTGCAGTGCTGAGAATGATCCACCACCCAAATAATACCTGCTCTGTGGGGGTCCTGACCATTGAAGAACAGGGTGAAAGGGGGCTAACAAAGCATGCAGAGAAACAGATGGACTACAGTCAGTAATTGTAGAACTACAAAGTACTTATATATGGTAAGTGGAGCTGATAACATGGACAGTGAGTGCAGAAACAAGAAGGTGGTTTTAATGTTATGACTGATCAGTGTACATAAAAAATAAATCAGATGACAGTTGTTCTGAAAACTTTATTAAACTTTAAAATAGTTTACAAAGTGTTGATAATGAAACTGTACATGCACTTAAGTTAGTTTAAATACGGCTGTATGTAAATGGTATTTTCATAAGTAAATATTACATTTGAATTATATTGAAAGCTGCAATATACAATCATTGGGTATTTAAAAAAAACTGGTTGGTTTGCAGTTCAGAAGTAGGGCATGTGGAAATATACCTGTACAGGGGATTAAAAAGGATGGGCTTTTAAAATATATATACACACATGACCTACAGTATTTTCAAGATTAGAAGTAGGTTATTAAGGTAGTTAAATGTTTTAATGGTTACATCTAAATAATTAGACATTTTGTGCTGTTGAACTATTGTTATGATTAGGCTTTTTAAGTGTTCCACAATACACAGTTTGAGTGTTTAGTGCTAAGTAAAACTACTTTAACGTTTCACACAAAAGTTAGAAACTACACTTTTGTATACAGTGGTGCCAGTGGTAACAAAGCTCTTAACCTTCTTGCTTGTATTGTGTCAATCACAATATCAAGTCGCTTTGGATAAAAGCATCTGCTAAATGCTGTAAATGTAAATATTTATTACTATACTGTACATGTGTGAATGTTAGGGTTGGCAAATAACTGTATTTGAATCTAGTTCGATAGATTGCTCGGGCTAAGTGGGTAGCACTGTCGCCTCACAGCAAGAAGGTTCTGGGTTCGATCCCCAGGTGGGTTGATCCGGGTCCTTTCTGTGCAGAGTTTGCATGTTCTTCCCGTGTCTGTGTGGGTTTCCTCCGGGTGCTCCGGTTTCCTCCCACAGTCCAAAACCATGCAGCCAGGCTAATTGGAGACACTGAATTGTCCTATAGGTACCGAGCCGCCAGGATGCATAAATCAGTGCATTGTAGTGCCGGTCGCAAGCCCAGATAAATAGGGAGGGTCGTGTCAGGAAGGGCATCCGGCGTATAAACTGTGCTCACGATCCCCCAGCGACCCCTAATGGGAGCAGCCGAGGAAATAGATAATCAAGTTGTTGCTCTGAACATTTTTATCTACACATAATTGGTTGGAGGGTCAGTTAAAAAAGTAATACAGGTACTGATTAGTGTGGTTCGGTGGGTAGTCCTTTCTGTGTGGGTTTCCTCCAGGAGTTCCAGTTTCCTCTCACAGTACAAAGACATGCAAGTGAGGAGAACTGAAGATACAAAGTTGGCTGTGATGGCTTTTGACATTGAACTCGAACTAATGAATCATGGGTAACCAGTAACTACATGTCCTGTTATGATTGGAACCAAAGTGTAAAACATGACCTTATACCTATAAATAAATAAACAAACATGTACTGATTATTATAGGCTAATAACATTCAAATATACGCTGCACCTTAAGCTCATTTATGAAAAGTATATTGATTAATAGGGATGTAACGATGCACCACAAGACAGATAAGAATCGATTCACATGTGTAACGATTCAAATCGGTTTACATGTATAATGAATCAATATTCACTTTAAACAGCAGAGGGCATTGGCGCTATTTATCTCGCCTGGTTGACGTCACTACAGGGTTGCCAGGTTTGGCATTTTCCAGCCAAATTTATTTATCTATGTAAGGATACTTTCTTTATTTGTATTATTCATTTATTTATTTAATGTGGGATTTGTTTTAAAATTTAATTTAAGTTTTTTTTACACAAAAAGGGAAATGTGTAGCATTGTTTTGCATAGTTTGTACCTATCTCAGAAATAAAAGGACACTCCTTATTTAGATAAATAAAAGATAAGCACAAATACAGTATTTTATTTTATTTTATTTTAAGAAAAATAATAAAAGGAAACTTTGTCATAATTTGTCTTAAAAAATCGGGAAAAATCGTATCGTGAACCCAGTGTCGTGAATCGCATCGCATCGTGGGTAGAGTATTGTTACATCCCTATTAATTACTGTACTTACGTTTATTCTTTTTTTAATATATATTGCATACAATATGAATGTAATGACTGTGATATGGGCGTCCAGGTGGCGCAGAGGGATATTCCACTAGCACACCAGAGCCGAGATTCTGAACTCCTCGGTTTGAAACTCGGCGTTGCCACCGGTCGGCTGGGTGCCATCTAGCAGGCATAATTGACAGTGCCTGCAGCAGACACGGTTTTGCTAGGGCAGGATGACCGGACTATGTGGGTGGGGTCTTCAAACGTTGTGTAAGGACCCTGATTAGCAGATAGAGAGGCGCCTGTGCAGAGTACATAGGTGAATAAGGGTTCCACAAAGAGCTGCACGGGTTGGAGGAAGCGTGAGCAGAAATATACCCACCTTGACTGCAATCAGGGATCCCCCAGCAGCGGAGGACAAACTGACTATGATAAATTGGGAGAAAATGCATCAATAAAATACAAAAAAATGGAAATTTTCCAGGAATTTTTTTTTCCATAATAATTCATTTTTCTATTTTTATTAATTATTTAAATATTTCAAAATAACAATAAAATATGTTTGGCATGGCAGGCATTCAGCCTTTGCACTATAATAAGACCGTAGATCGTGTTCAGTTACTGGTAAACCACAAAAGTGAGTAAACAACTAAGCATATTTACACTTCTCTCAGTGATACACAGGAACTTTGAGGTTTAACTCTGTGCTGGCCACCTTCCTTCTAATTTAACACCACACTCATGGGTTTTATACGGTGGCCGAGAAGTGCAAAACAAATTAACATTTTAGAAAACAAAATTACAAAAAAACAAAAACAAATTTACAAGAGCTGAAACACTTTTACCGAAGCCAAAACAAATTTACAAACGGCGGATCTGACGGAAAGGGTAGGTACAATACACAGGAAGTGCTTGTTGCTTACCTGCTGTCAATCAAACTGTTTCTCTGGGGTGAAGTGAACGGAGTTTGTGATGGTAACACTAAACAATGTTTTGTCTAGTTTGTGGAAATCATTTTATCCAGTTGATCCGCTTTTGTTTTTCTTGTGGGAAGTTTTTGGATTGTTTGTGCAGACGTTTAGACGTCACCTGTGCATCTCTATCTACCGTCCGCTCTTCTAAACATCTAAAGTATTCCCACAAGAAAAACAAAAGAGGCCAACTGGCTGAAATAATTAACACAAAATGGACAAAACATTGTTTATTAGGGACGGAACATTTCATACCGTGGCTCTGAAGCTTGTTTCCCTTTTGTAACACTCGACTCAGTGTATCGGAGCTTGTATTAAACCAGCAGGAATGTGCGGGACTGATTCAAAGCTTTGGTGCTGTGTTTTATCTCACTGACTATATAAGAGACAGTCGAACTAGAGTTACCAACTGTCCCGTAAAATACAGAATTGTTCTTTATTTGGAGACTAAACGCCGCGTTCCGTATTGAACTGATACAGGACGCTTTGTTCCATATTTGTATCAATGGGAGACAGGGTGATGTGTATGAAACATAAGGAAACTGCTGCTCCCGTGGGAATTAGAAAGTGTTAAGTTGTTATATATATCAGCATAACCTGTTTAATACACCGCTGTATGAGTAGCGCAGTGGGCAGAGTGTGTTGTTCTGCCTAAAATATGGTTCTGACTTATTATTATAAAGAATGAAAATAATAAATGTTAAACACCCTTAATAAAACATTTTGATAATGTTCTCATGACGGTGTAAGACCCGTTATATTTATTTATAGGTGCAACCCTAATCACCCCACGACCCCCCCCCCCCCCCCAGGTATTGTCAGCACAATCAGGAAATGATTTAATGAGGCTTCATCTGCACATCACTATTGTTAAGTGTTACCATCACAAACTCCGTTCATTTCACCCCTGAGAAACAGTTTGATTGACAGCAACAAGCACTTCCTGTGTATTGTACCTACCCTTTCCATCAGATCTGCCGTTTGTAAATTTGTTTCGGCATTGGTAAAAGTGTTTCAGCTCTTGTAAATTTGTTTTTGTTTTTTGTAATTTTGTTTTTTTTGTAATTTTGTTTTTGTTTTTTGTGATTTTGTTTTCTAAAATGTTAATTTGTTTTGCACTTCTCGGCCACCGTAGTTTTACTATGCTTTTACTATAAGCATGCCCACTAAATCAACCCTGAACCTGCGTCCTCACTCGGCCTTAATCGTTCCTGTGTTTTCCAGGTTGGTGTAGCCGGTCGGAGTGTGGATGCCTCCCAGCTCAGCCTGAAGATACGACTGGTTCAGGAGGTTGGTGGACGCTGGTAAAGCGACAGAGCAGCATGAAGAGCAACAGCACAGTCGATCCTCGAGCTGGTCGTTCACTGTGTACACGTAGTCGTTCCCGGTCGGGTATATTAGGGCGTTGTTTATTTTTATAGTCACATACTCCCGGTTCATCTCCATCCTGTCTGCAGAATGTTCTCCAGTACCAAGATCAGCCAAGGTACATCCTACTGGGTAATAAGGGCAGTTGGATGGTTTGCTCATGATCTGGAACTCCTTTGATGGCATTATCTCCACCACAGATGCTGGTATGTCATCATCACACAGCTTGTTGCTGATCTTGGGCTCCTAAAATAATAACAGTTATTAATTTTTTTTATTAATATAACATGAAAAGTAATTAATTTTTTTTATTAATATAACATGAACCTTTAGTTCACTTTTAACATTTTGTATGCAAGTATGCAAACTGAATATGCAAACTCTATTATTCTATTATTTTATTTTATTTTTTCTATTTTATTTATGCTTATCCCCCCTTTTTCTCCCAATTTAGCATAGTCAATTTGTCTTCTGCTGCTGGAGGTTCCTAATTGCAGTCGAGGTGGGTATATTGCTGCTCACACCTCCTCCGACCCACGTGCTCCCCTTAGTGGAACCCTTTTTCACCTATGCATTCTGCACAAGTGCCTCTCTATCTGCTAATTAGGGTTCTTACACAGCGTTTGAAGACCCCACTCACATAGTCTGATCATTCCGCTCTAGCAGAGACGTATCTACTGCAGGCACTGCCAATAATGCCCGCTAGATGGCACCCAGCCGACTGGTGGAAACGCCGAGTTTCGAACCGAGAAGTTCAGAATCTCGGCACTGGTGTGCTAGTGGAATATCCTGCTGTGCCACCTGGGCGCACATACATTTATTTTTGAGTAAATTTTTGAGGCAAATGTTTTTTTTTGTTTTTTTTCTTCCCCTTTTCTCCTACTTTAGCGCATCCAATTTCTGCCCGTCAATCATCCTCTCACTAATGCTGGTCCCTGCTCCTGATTGGGGAGGACGAGGCTGCTCCACGCCCCCTCCGACACGTGCACAGCAATGGAACATCTTATCACCTACACTTGACGAGTGCAGTGCAGTACAGCGCTGTGTACGGAGAGCCACACCCTCTACCGCACTCCCTTCCCATCTCCGTGCAGGCGCCACCAACCAGCAAGCAGAGGTCGTAATCGCACTAATCTGAGAGAGAGTCCCCATCCGGCTTAACCCCGCCCCTATCTGAACAACAGGCCAATCGTTGTTCGTGTGGCCGCTCAGCCTCAGCCGGCAGGCAGAGCCGAGATTCAATACGATGTATTCGAGATCTCAGCTCTGGTGAACAGCGTGTGTTTTTACCGCTGCGCCACCTGAGCGGCAAATGTAGGTTCTTGATCATTTTCTGACCAACAATTTGCTGTTAGAATCATTAAAATACATTTTGGGTTTGGCCCTTTTTACCCAGGAGTGAATCTAATGAATCAAACTATCCATTGCAGTATTTTAATATACAAAGACGTTACCCAGTCTCGCCCACTGATATCTTTCAGGAAGCTCTCCAGCATGTCGTTAAGGTCTGGAACTGGTGGCCACAGAAACTGCTTTAGCTTACTAATGAACACAGATTAAAAACACAACATGAGTCAAACAGTGAATGTCTGTCTGCTTCTTTGGAACATCTTAATTTTATATACTGTAGTTTATAAGTCTGTTCTTTAGTTTAACCCACCCAACGTATCTTGGGAAGGTGGTGATGAGCGCGATGGAACCGATGAGCAGGAAAAATGGAATAATTGCAATGAACAGCAGCCCTGTATGGAAGAAGAAATGCTGGTGAGCATCTTATCACATGCATATAACCACGTTTAATGGATTGTGTACGGGGAAGCATGAGTACCTGTGTTTGAGGGCAACTGTACCATAAGAGCTTTAGACCAAGCACTCCAGTGCCCGCTGTAGAACGATCCGTTGGGCATCGCCTTTACTTGGATGGCATATTGTCCACTCACCTGCACGTCTAGGCAAGCCTTGGTCTTCGGACTTTCCACTGTAAAAAGCTGACAGGAAGATTTTGTTTAGACAGTGTTTTTTTTTTTCAGATAATATTTCTTGCATGTCTTTTCATCTCATTTAATATCCTACAACCCCAGATTCAAAAAAGTTAGGACTTAATCTTTATTATTTTTGTAAATACCATATACTGTATGTTAATACCTAGGGCAGTGGCTCAGTGAGTAGCACTGTCACCTCAAATTAAAAAGGTCAGGAGTTTGATTCTAAGGCGGGGCAGTCCGGGTTCTTTCTGTGTGGAATTGGGCATGTTCTCCTGTATCTGTGTGGGGTTCCTCCGGGAGCGCCGGTTTCCTCACACAGTCCAAAGACATGCAAGTGAGGTGAACTGGAGATACTAAATTGCTTAGGGCCGCTCAGGTGGCGCAGCGATAAAACACGCTAGCGCACCAGAGCCGGGATTTCGAATACATTGTATCGAATCTCAGTTCTGCCATCCGGCTGGGCTGGGCGGCCACAACGATTGGCTGTTGTTCACAGGGTGGGTAAGCCGGACCAGGGTTCCTCATAACTGATGCAATTACGACCTCTGCTTGCTGATTGATGCTGCCTGTGCAAAGTTGGGGAATAATGCTGATCAGGTGTGGCTCTCCGTGCACAAGGCTGGTCGGCATATAGACTCGCCTTGTGCAGGTAAAAAGATGCAGTCGGCTACTGCACACGTGTCGGAGGGGGCGTATGTCGGTTGCAAAGCTCCTCAGTCAGCAGTGGAGGGTTGTATCAATGGAGGTGAAGCCTAATGCAATCAGGGTAATTGGATACGACTAGATTAGGGAAGAAATTTGAGGGGAAAATTCTGAAAAAAAGAGAAAAAAAATGTAGATGACCTTAGATGTGTGTGTGTGAATGTGTATGAGTGTGTTTGCCCTGTGATGGACTGGCAACCTGTTCAGGGTGTTTCCTGCTTAAGATTATGGCTCTGGCTAATTAACAAAAGGTTCACGTAAGACTTTACACTATGCAAAGCAAAAGCCATATTTCACTGTCAACAACATCCAGAAATGCAGCACATTTTTCTGGGCTCAAGCTCATATTAAGATGGAATCATGCAAGGTTGAGACACGTGCTGTGGTCTGATGAGTTCTTTTCTTTCATTTCCTTTTTTGTGTCTTATGTACACATTTATTTTCCATTTCCTCGCATTCATCATTTTGACTGCCTTTTTATTTACTCTACTGTGCTACTATCCATTTATTCCTTTCCTGACCTGACCTGAAGTAACTTTTTCCTCCCTGTCCTGCTCTTTCCTATTCTAGCCTTTTATTTTATTTTCTTTACTTCCCTTCTTTTCTATTAACGATCTTTAAATGGGTTCCTTGGTTGCATTACTTTTGCAAAAAAAAAAAAAAAAAAAAAAACCATGCATATACTAATTCATCACCTTCCACTCAGTCTCTCCTTGGAGCTGATATCGGACTTGATACATCAAGTGCTGGGATATTTGCTGGAGAGGAGAGATCCAGCTCAGACAAAGCCTCCCTCCATCCATTTCCTCTTTTAGACCTTGTGGAGCGTCTGTCTTGACTAATAACAGGAACAAATAATAAAACAAATTAGTAGGAGTATTACCCTAAACACATGCATAAAATATTGCATGTACAGTTTGGAAAATGCAAATAATTGTCTGGTCAACTTTATTTCTTTTGTTAACATACACCGATAAGCCATAACATTAAAACCACCTCCTTGTTTCTACACACACTGTCCATTTTATTAGCACCACTTACCATATAGAAGCACTTTGTAGTTCTACAATTACTGACTGTAGTCCATCTGTTTCTCTGCATGCTTTGTTAGCTCCCTTTCATGCTGTTCTTCAATGGTCAGGACCCCCACAGGACCACCACAGAGCAGGTCTTATTTAGGTGGTGGATCATTCTCAGCACTGCAGTGACACTGACATGGTGGTGATCCACCACCTAAATAATACCTGCTCTGTGGTGGTCCTGTGGGGGTCCTGACCATTGAAGAACAGGGTGAAAGCAGGTTTAAAAAGTATGTATGTAAAATGGACAGTGAGTGTAGAAACAAGGAGGTGGTTTTAATGTTATGGCTGGTCAGTGTATATAAAGCATACAAATCTGAGAAGCATATTAAAGTTGACGGTGTGTGACAGGGTGGCTGGGTAACTTACTGCTTTTGTTCATCGTGAACGGGTTCATGTAAAAGGTTCGGTTATAGTGCTCAGACTGTGCAGTGACATAAACTTCAAAGATGGTCTGCTCCTCCCCATAGAGGACACACTGGATTCCAGAGGTGCTTCTCTGTCCACAAATCTTCCAATTATCCCAATCATCTCTGAAACACAAGATACTATTTTCAACCAGTGGATTTGTTTTGTTTGACCTCTTTTACGTTGTCCCAATATGGGTGCATCCAGTTTTTACTATGAGCAGGAATGTGGGGAGCACTGTTGCCTGATAGCATGAAAGACCTGGGTTTGGGCAGCTAGGGTCACCAAGGTCCTTTCTGTGTGGAGTTTGCATGTTCTCCCTGTGTCCACATGGGTTTCCTTTGCGTGCACTGGTTAAGTTTAAGTGTGTACATACAGTGTATCACAAAAGTGAGTACACCCCTCACATTTCTGCAGATATTTAAGTATATCTTTTCATGGGACAACACTGACAAAATGACACTTTGACACAATGAAAAGTAGTCTGTGTGCAGCTTATATAACAGTGTAAATTTATTCTTCCCTCAAAATAACTCAATATACAGCCATTAATGTCTAAACCACCGGCAACAAAAGTGAGTACACCCCTAAGAGACTACACCCCTAAATGTCCAAATTGAGCACTGCTTATCATTTTCCCTCCAAAATGTCATGTGATTTGTTAGTGTTACTAGGTCTCAGGTGTGCATAGGGAGCAGGTGTGTTCAATTTAGTAGTACAGCTCTCACACTCTCTCATACTGGTCACTGAAAGTTCCAACATGGCACCTCATGGCAAAGAACTCTCTGAGGATCTTAAAAGACGAATTGTTGCGCTACATGAAGATGGCCAAGGCTACAAGAAGATTGCCAACACCCTGAAAATGAGCTGCAGCACAGTGGCCAAGATTATCCAGCGTTTTAAAAGTGCAGGGTCCACTCAGAACAGACCTCGCGTTGGTCGTCCAAAGAAGCTGAGTGCACGTGCTCAGCGTCACATCCAACTGCTGTCTTTGAAAGCTAGGCGCAGGAGTGCTGTCAGCATTGCTGCAGAGATTGAAAAGGTGGGGGGTCAGCCTGTCAGTGCTCAGACCATACGCCGCACACTACATCAAATTGGTCTGCATGGCTGTCACCCCAGAAGGAAGCCTCTTCTGAAGTCTCTACACAAGAAAGCCCGCAAACAGTTTGCTGAAGACATGTCAACAAAGGACATGGATTACTGGAACCATGTCCTATGGTCTGATGAGACCAAGAATAATTTGTTTGGTTCAGATGGTCTCAAGCATGTGTGGCGGCAATCAGGTGAGGAGTACAAAGATAAGTGTGTCATGCCTACAGTCAAGCATGGTGGTGGGAATGCCATGGTCTGGGGCTGCATGAGTGCAGCAGGTGTTGGGGAGTTACATTTCATTGAGGGACACATGAACTCCAATATGTACTGTGAAATACTGAAGCAGAGCATGATCCCCTCCCTCCGGAAACTGGGTCGCAGGGCAGTGTTCCAGCATGATAATGACCCCAAACACACCTCTAAGACGACCACTGCTTTATTGAAGAGGCTGAGGGTAAAGGTGATGGACTGGCCAAGCATGTCTCCAGACCTAAACCCAATAGAACATCTTTGGGGCATCCTCAAGCGGAAGGTGGAGGAGCGCGAAGTCTCGAATATCCGCCAGCTCCGTGATGTCGTCATGGAGGAGTGGAAAAGCATTCCAGTGGCAACCTGTGAAGCTCTGGTAAACTCCATGCCCAGGAGAGTTAAGGCAGTTCTGGGAAATAATGGTGGCCACACAAAATATTGACACTTCAGGAACTTTCACTAAGGGGTGTACTCACTTTTGTTGCCGGTGGTTTAGACATTAATGGCTGTATATTGAGTTATTTTGAGGGAAGAAATAATTTACACTGTTATATAAGCTGCACACAGACTACTTTTCATTGTGTCAAAGTGTCATTTTGTCAGTGTTGTCCCATGAAAAGATATACTTAAATATCTGCAGAAATGTGAGGGGTGTACTCACTTTTGTGATACACTGTATATGAGTGTGTGTGACTTGTCCGTGGTGTTTCCTGCCTTTCACCCAATAATTCGGTCCCACTGCAACCCTGACCAGGACAAATTCCCACTGTGTTTTGGTGCTGTTTACACAATATAATTGCTAGCAGAGGAGGCCCACAGGCAAGCAGATAGACAGGTCCACAGGTAAATGACTAACAAGTCCTTTGTATTCCTCTACTGCTTGTGCACCTTGAACAGACAGCAGAAGTTGCTGTGGGTGACTACCCTTGCAGACTTCCCTCCTGTCAGGCAGGGTTGATTGCACTACTGACAATTGAACTGGGGTTTCCACAGATGTGAATGGACAGGGTGTATAGAGAATGCATAAAAATGAAGAACAGATATCGTGCTACCTGTTTTTTTGTTTGTAATAAAAGCTGGTTTCTCCATAAAGTCCTTCTTTCCAGTGACACTGGACTTGGTGCAGATCTGATGTGTGGCACTGTAATTCAATATCATCTACAAAATAAACATAAGAGTAGTGTTAAACTGATCCTATAAAAGGTTGTACTTTTTTAAAATAATACCCTATTGTCATTCCTCCACTGCATGCATAAAAAATGCATAAAAAATGTAACAACTAACCAACCAAAGAAGCGGACAAATTAAGGACTTAGCTCACTTTAACCAGCTGAAAGCATTTGGAAAACAAGTGATTATGAGACACTAAGGAAAGCGGGGGTGCTGGGGTAGGAATGTTGGGCTGGGGTTCAGGGATGGCTCGCTCTTTGTATCAGGCAGCCGACCACCCCTTCCTTTTTATTTATTATTTTTTTAGAAACAAGTACATAAATAGCTGTGGAAGGAATAAAGAGGAGGTGGGTGCAAAAATTCATCAAGGAGGAATGAAAGGGATAATGGGTAGAATTAAGCAGAACTACAGTAGTTTACTCCATTATTCACTCTAGCAATGTGCAATATTAAAATAGCACCACTGTCAGTGTATGGAACCCGTAATATAAAATATAAAATATACTCATAAAATATACGAAAACTTATACTGATAAAACACATCTACACCGATCAGGCATAACATCAAAACCACCTCCTTGTTTCTACACTCACTGTCCATTTTATCAGCTCCACTTACCATATAGAAGCACTTTGTAGTTCTACAATTACAGACTGTAGTCCCATCTATTTCTTTACATACTCTTTTAAGCCTGCTTTCAGGACCACCACAGAGCAGGTATTATTTAGGTGGTGGATTATTCTCAGCACTGCAGTGACACTGACATGGTGGTGGTGTGTTAGTGTGTGTTGTGCTGGTAAGAGTGAGTCAGACACAGCAATGCTGATGGGGTTTTTAAACACCTCACTGTCACTGCTGGACTGAGAATAGTCCACCAACCAAATATATCCAGCCAACAGCGCCTCGTGGGCAGCATCCTGTAACCACCGATGAAGGTCTTGAAGATGACCGACTCAAACAGCAGCAATAGATGAGCGATCGTTTCTGACTTTACATCTACAAGGTGGACCAACTAGGTAGGAGTGTCTAATAGAGTGGACAGTGAGTGGACACGGTATTTAAAAACTCCAGCAGTGCTGCTGTGTCTGATCCACTCATACCAGCACAACACACACTAACACACCACCACCATGTCAGTGTCACTGCAGTGCTGAGAATGATCCACCACCTAAATAATACCTACTCTGTGGTGGTTCTGTGGGGGTCCTGACCATTGAAGAACAGTGTGAAAGCAGGTCAAAAGGGTATGTAGAGAAGTAATTGGACTACAGTCAGTAATTGTAGAACTACACAGTGCTTCTATATGGTAAGTGGAGCTGATAAAATGGACAGTGTGTGTAGAAGTTGGTTTTAATGTTATGGCTGATCAGTGTAGCTGGTTGTGTAAATAGAATAGTTATTTATTTATAGGACATGTGGGCAAAAGTAACTTTCATTACTTATCTATTGACACCTTTATCACTTTAGTTGCCAAATTAAGTCACCAGTCTGAATATGACCCCTACAGTGTTACACCAGTTCTCTTACCTGCTGACTGAGCAACCATGGCTGAAACCGGAGCTGACCAGTCACTCCAGTGTCCGTCAGAATGCAGGCCAAGTTTAATTCTCATTTGTAAAGTGCACATCTGTCCTGGCACCAAGGAGGGCAGCTTATGTTCACACTTGGAGCTTGACAGCTACACAGAGGCAATAATACCAGTGCAGTCAGTAAACAGTATTAAATATTTCTGCAATTTCAAGTGGGATTTGTTTTTGACTCACCTGAACCACTTCGTCTGGTGATTCGTTTGAGGAGTATCGAAGCTCGTAAAGTATTTTCTTTGTGTTTAATGGATTTGTTACATGACACCTAACCAGCATTTCTCCTGCAGCTCCAGTAGGATGCAGAGATACATTTGATGGAGGATTTGGTAACACTAAAAAGACAAAAGGTTGTTTTTAAATGTTGGACAAAACACTATAAATAATCAGTTTTAATCAGGATTATTCCTGATATTTTATATATTATTATTATTTTTTGACCCTGTATGAATTACAGCCAGTCGTTGTTCATGTAGCTGCCCAGCCCAGCCGGATGGCAGAGCTGAGATTCGAAAGGATGTGTTTGAAATCTCAGCTCTGGTGTGCTAGCGTATTTTACCGCTGCGCCACCCGAGCGGCCAAACTTGGCACTTTAAAGCTCAATTGAAATCTGTTGCTGATTGCACAGGAAAAAAAGCAAGAACAGGGGGAACTTTTTCACACAGCAGCTTTCAACCCTATGGTAATGTAAGCTCACTTGACTGTGGACAGTCTTGACACTATTGACTTCCTGCCTGACACTTACAGTATTTATGTACACTTACCCTGGTCCTCCACATGAAGAGTGCTGTTGTAGATGGTTGTGTTTGTGTCTTTGTCCTTCACTTTGATGTCCACGGGGACAAACATGTAAACATCAGCAGGCAGAAAGAAGCAGATGTGGAGGACTTCACCCTCCTCTGTTTCTTGCTGACTTATATTACATGTAGAACTGGTCTCATCACTGTAACAAAGAAAGAAATCTGATCAAAACACCACCAGCATTTTCATATGCTATATGACTGAAAGTAAGTGGACACTTGAACTTTTTATTGCAAAACCATGGGCATTATTATGGTGTTAAACCCCCATGTGCCATCACAGCGTCCACTCTTCTAGGAAAAACAACATTTGGAGTGTTTCTGTGGGACTTGTGCCTATTCAGCCAAAAGGGCATTTGTAAGGTCAGAAACTAATGTTGCACAAGAGCTTGTAGTGGACAAGATTTATCCTAAAAGAGGATAAAATGCCAAAGAATGAAAAAAGTTGAATAATTGTGTAGTTTTTTATTGCATCAAAGTTGCGAATTGTATCGTGAAGCAACATCATGCAAAAACTGCTCATTAAGAGCTTCATTAATATAGGTTTCATGGACAAGCAGTGGCACAATGTGGATTCCCAAGCATCATAAGGATATAAAATGGCAGTTCACGCTCCAGGACAACCCCAGCATCTGCAAGGTTGTAGTATATGAAGCCAGTTATACCACACACTAACAAAAGAAAAGGATGATGGTTGCCCCACAGGCACATAAGCCTACACTGTCCCAGCAAACATCACAAAGCTTAGGTGACCATGCACTTTCCCCATAGGGTCATTGATGATATGCCCCAAGCAGAACGTACAACCTCACCAAGTAGGACAAAGTAGATAAAAGAGAAAAGGTCAAAAATCAGTTACCAGGCCACTCAGGTGGCTCAGCGATAAAACACCAGATCTGGGATCTCGAATACATCGTATCGAGTTTCAACTCTGCCTGCCGTCTGGGCTGAGCAACCACATGAACAACGATTGGCCTGTTGTTCATATAGGGGTAGGATATTAAGCCGGATAGGGACTCTTTAATAACAAATGCAACTACGACCTCTGCTGGCTGATTGATGGTGCCTGCACAGAGACGGGAAAAGAGTGCTGTCAGGGTGTGTTTCTCCGTACACAGTGCTGATCCGCATTAGCACTCGTCAAAGTGTAGGTGACAAAATGCATACTGTGGCTGCCCACGTGTCGGAGGAGGCATGGGTTAGTTTGTTCTCCTCGATCAGAATGGGGATCGGCATTAGTGGAGAGGAAGCATGACACAAAGTCGGGAGAAAATGCATAATTAAAAATAATATATATATATATATATATATATATATATATATATATATATATATATATACACACACTGATCAGCCATAACATTAAAACCACCTGCTTGTTTTTACACTCACTGTCCAGTTTATCAGCTCCACTTACCATATAGCAGCACTTTGTAGTTCTACAATTACTGACTGTAGTCCATCTGTTTCTCTACGCACTTTTTTTTACCTGCTTTCACGCTGTTCTTCAATGGTCAGGACTCTCCCAGGACCACCACAGAGCAGGTATTATTTAGGTGGTGGATCATTCTCAGCACTGCAGTGACACTGACATGGTGGTGGTGGTGTGTTAGTATGAGTGGATCAGACACAGCAGCACTGCTGGAGTTTTTAAATACCATGTCCACTCACTGTCCACTCTATTAGACACTCCTACCTAGTTGGTCCACCTTGTAGATGTAAAGTCAGAGACAATTGCTCATCTATTGCTGCTGTTTGAGTTGGTCATCTTCTAGACCTTCATCAGTGGTCACAGGACGTTGCCCACGGGGCGCTGTTGGCTGGATATATTTGGTTGGTGGACTATTCTCAGTCCAGCAAGGACAGTGAGGTGTTTAAAAACTCCATCAGTGCTGCTGTGTCTGATCCACTCATACCAGCACAATACACACTAACACACCACCACCATGTCAGTGTCACTGCAGTGCTGAGAATGATCCACCACCTAAATAATACCTGCTCTGTGGGGGTCCTGACCACTGAAGAACATGATGAAATGGGGCTAACAAAGCATGCAGAGAAACAGATGGACTACAGTCAGTAATTGTAGAACTACAAAGTGCTTCTATATGCTTCTATAAGTGGAGCTGATAAAATGGACAGTGAGTGCAGAAACAAGGAGGTGGTTTTAATGTGCAAGGCTAAGAGTAATTAGGAATTAGGAAAATATACAATACATTATTGTGTCATGGTTATATAGTACCATTTACATCATGCCAGTATGGCAGTGGTAGCTCGATGGCTGGTCTAGTTCTCAGAGGGGTGATGGTTCAAACCCCACCACTACCAAGTTGGAACTTTTGGGTTCCTAAGCAAGGTCCTTAACTCTAAGTTGCTTAAATTATATTAAGTAACAATCGCATGTTTCTTTAAATAAAAATGGTATAAATGTACTCTATATAAAATATCTTAAATCTCACTTTAAATCAAGTACATATTTACAGTATGTGTAGACACAACACTGATTAGTTTGATCATGTTTGCCGTGTTTCTCTGGCAATTTTGCCACATATACAATAAAGAAGCAAAGTCTTGATATGCATTACTTACTTATCTATGGTATAAACGAAATCATATGATTTGTCTCCAAGTGACTCCCAGAAGCAAGTAAAGTCTGTTAAATCTGTAGTAAAACATTTTGGATCCGGCTGATCAGACAGCAAAGCTTGATCTGAAACGGCAATAAAATTTCATATTACGCATTAGCAAGACAAATCACAATTACAATTCTGGACTGTGCTGGACTGTAAACTGAGCATGTTAGATAATACAGTGATGCTATGATTGGGTGGTATACTTGTTACAGGATTATGTGATGTGATCTCACAGTAATCTAACAATACAATAAACACATTTAGTAAAAATGCAATTATAATTATGCATTATTAATAATATGCATCATTGATAATGATTAATAATAGCAACAATTAAAGCATCGTTCTCACTTTTCCTACCTTGTTTTGTCAGGTAAGACAAACAATTCATCTGTGTAATCAGACAGAAGAGCAGGGATGCCCAGGTGAGTTTTAGATCCATGCTGTAGGTGGTCACTAACTCATGACTGTTCAGAACTGGATGTGTTTGTGCTGCTATTTGTGCTGAATAACTAATGAGAGATTTTGCTCAGGGTGTTGAGTGATATATGAAGTGTGGGAGGTTCTGTTGGGTAAATCCTTCAGTAGGAAGTGTGTGTGTGTGCGAGTGTGTGTGTGCGTGTGTGGTGGATTTCACCAGCCAGTTATAGTGGGCCTCTTTTTTTTAGCTAATATTCAGAAACACATTAAAAGAGGTTAAATTATAGTTCAAATATTGACATTAAGATTTTACATTTACATTTTCTGCATTTAGCAGACGCTCTTATCCAGAGCGACTTACAGAAGTGCTTCCATAGTAAACATTTCATTTCTCAAGTTTTAGTAAACAACAGTCAAACATGAATCTGCTGAACCTGTTAGAACCAAAGTGTTTTTTTTTTTTTTTCTTTTTCTTTTTTTTTTTTTTTGGGAAATAAATAGGTACAAGTCAGCTTAAGTGTTTAGTAAAAAAGGTGATGAAGGTTTTTAATCGTTTTTTAACAACAGCAAGAGACTCAGATGTTCGGACAGACAGAGGAAGTTCATTCCACCACTTGGGTGATAGAACAGAGAAGAGCCTTGATGCTTGTCTTCCTTTAGTCCTGGGTGGAGGCTCAAGTCGAGCGAGACTAGTGGTTCGGAGGTTGCGTGGTACAGAGCGGGGTTTGATTAGGCCTCGAAGGTAGCTTGGGGCTGGTCCATTTTTGGCTTTGTAGGCGAGCGTCAGTGTTTTAAACTGAATGCGTGCAGCTACAGGAAGCCAGTGAAGAGAACGCAGCAGTGGGGTGATGTGGCAGTGTTTGGGTTGGTTAAAAACCAGACGGGCAGCTGCATTTTGGATGAGCTGCAAGGGTTTAATAGTGGACATAGGAGCTCCTGCCAGGAGGGAGTTGCAGTAGTCCAAACGTGAGATTACAAGTGATTGGACCAGAATCTGGGTAGCTTCCCTGGAGAGAAATGGATGAATCTTCCTGATGTTGTACAGGAGAAACCGACACCATCTTGTCATGTGGGCTATTTAAGGAGAGAAGGTCAGCTGGTTATCCTAGGCTTCACCAAGGCAGTGACACATTAAGAGCATTTATAAAAAAATACAATTACAACTGGTTAAAATAAGAAAAACACAGTTTTCAGACCCTGAATAATGCAAAGCTCATATTCATTATTTAAAAAACAATTAAAAATCAGTATTTGGTGGAATAACCCTGGTTTTGGATTAGAGCTTTTATGCTCGTGGCGTGCTCTCCAACGGTCTTTCACACAACTATTAAGTGACATTATGCCACTTCTGGTGCAAAAATTCAAGCAGCTCGGCTTTGTTTAATGGCTAAAAGCATCCATCTTCCTCTTAATCACATTTAAATGGTTTTAAGCAAAGTTTATTCTGGATACTGGGCTATCCATGAGTGGGTCTTGTGGGTATTGAACTCCATCCACACTTTGATGGAACAATCATTAGAGCTGGGGAACAATATCATTTTTTTATCGAAAACGACTTACAGTACTGTGACAGTATACTGTCTAAGCAATAAGGCTTAAGGGCCTTGAACCAGCGACCTTTCCATTACTAGTCCAGTACCTTAACCACTGAGCTACAACTGCCCTTTGCAGAGCAGAAGCAGAAGGAGTCAAGTTTTCTTATAGAGTAACATACTGACACTGATCAGCCATAACATTAAAACCACCTCCTTGTTCCTACACTCACTGTCCATTTCATCAGCTCCACTTACCATATAGAAGCACTTTGTAGTTCTACAATTACTGACTGTAGTCCATCTGATTCTCTTTGCATGCTTTGTTAGCCCCATTTCATGCTGTTCTTTAATGGTCAGGACCACCACAGAGCAGGTATTATTTAGGTGCTGGATCATTCTCAGCGCTGCAGTGACACTGACATGGTGGTGGTGTGTTAGTGTGTGTTGTGCTGCTATGAGTGGATCAGACACAGCAGCGCTGCTGGAGTTTTTAAACACCTCACTGTCCCTGATGACCATGCGCTGAGCAAGCGCTGAGCAAAGCGGCATTTTGCACGGAGGCTTACAGTCTTGCTGTTTCTCATGTGAATGCACCCCAGCTGCTGTTTGTTCTTTGGTTTTGTTGGTCATCCTACAGTCGTTGTGTGACATTTAAATGAATTGACAGTGAGTTGGCAGTTATCCTGGACAGTTGTTGGTCATTTTCGCCCTTTGCCAGTCTGTATCTTGGTTAGTTGTCCCAAATGTCTACATGGTTTACTTAGTAGTCAGTTGGCAGCATAACTGTATATAGTAAAGTTGATATTTTGAACACTTTGTTAAATAGGAAAGTGGATTCATCAGTCATTGTAATTTTTTAATCAATGAGCCGACAAGTATTTCAACCTATTTTAATTACTGTGTCATTAAGTTATGCCAAGTCCTATTATCTCAATGTGATTAGCTTGATGTTATGGGTTTCTTGCTTGTCGCTTAGCTTAATTAACTTTTTTAGTTACAATAGTGTAATTGCTTTGAGGTTTAATTGAGTGAGGATTGTAATCCCTATATCAGTGCACTTACAGTATACAGGTGCTGGTCATAAAACTAGAATATCATGAAAAAGTTGATTCATTTCAGTAATTCCATTCAAAAAGTGAAACTTGTATATTATATTCATTCATTACACACAGACTGATATATTTCAAATGTTTATTTCTTTTAATGTTGATGATTATAACTGACAACTAATGAAACCCCCAAATTCAGTATCTCAGAAAATTAGAATATTACTTAAGACCAATACAAAAAAAGGATTTTTAGAAATGTTGGCCAACTAAAAAGTATGAACATGAAAAGTATGAGCATGTACAGCACTCAATACTTAGTTGGGGCTCCTTTTGCCTGGATTACTGCAGCAATGCGGCGTGGCATGGAGTCCATCAGTCTGTGGCACTGCTCAGGTGTTATGAGAGCCCAGGTTGCTCTGATAGTGGCCTTCAGCTCTTCTGAATTGTTGGGTCTGGCGTATCGCATCTTCCTCTTCACAATACCCCATAGATTTTCTATGGGGTTAAGGTCAGGCGAGTTTGCTGGCCAATTAAGAACAGGGATACCATGGTCCTTAAACCAGGTACTGGTAGCTTTGGCACTGTGTGCAGGTGCCAAGTCCTGTTGGAAAATGAAATCTGCATCTCCATAAAGTTGGTCAGCAGCAGGAAGCATGAAGTGCTCTAAAACTTCCTTGTAGACGGCTGCGTTGACCTTGGACCTCAGAAAACACAGTGGACCAACACCAGCAGATGACATGGCTCTCCAAACCATCACTGACTGTGGAAACTTTACACTGGACCTCAAGCAACGTGGATTCTGTGCCTCTCCTCTCTTCCTCCAGACTCTGGGACCTTGATTTCCAAAGGTAATGCAAAATTTACTTTCATCAGAGAACATAACTTTGGACCACTCAGCAGCAGTGCAGTCCTTTTTGTCTTTAGCCCAGGTGAGATGCTTCTGACGCTGTCTCTTGTTCAAGAGTGGCTTGGCACAAGGAATGCGACAGCTGAAACCCATGTCTTGCATACGTCTGTGCGTGGTGGTTCTTGAAGCACTGACTCCAGCTGCAGTCCACTCTTTGTGAATCTCCCCCGAATTTTTGAATGGGTTTTGTTTCACAATCCTCTCCAGGGTGCGGTTATCCCTATTGCTTGTACACTTTTTTCTACACATCTTTTCCTTCCCTTTGCCTCTCTATTAATGTGCTTGGACACAGAGCTCTGTGAACAGCCAGCCTCTTTAGCAATGACCTTTTGTGTCTTGCCCTCCTTGTGCAAGGTGTCAATGGTCGTCTTTTGGACAACTGTCAAGTCAGCAGTCTTCCCCATGATTGTGTAGCCTACAGAACTAGACTGAGAGACCATTTAAAGGCGTTTGCAGGTGTTTTGAGTTAATTAGCTGATTAGCGTGTGGCACCAGGTGTCTTCAATAATGTACCTTGTCACAATATTCTAATTTTCTGAGATACTGAATTTGGGGTTTTCATTAGTTGTCAGTTATAATCATCAACATTAAAAGAAATAAACATTTGAAATATATCAGTCTGTGTGTAATGAATGAATATAATATACAAGTTTCACTTTTTGAATGGAATTACTGAAATAAATCAACTTTTTCATGATATTCTAATTTTATGACCAGCACCTGTATCTATGTCAACATTGGTGATGTTACTTTATAACATGAAGGTCTAGAAGATGACCAACTCAAACAGCAGCAATAGATGAGGTGGACAAACTAGGTAGAGTGGACAGTGAGTGGACACAGCATTTTAAAACACTAACCACCATGTTAGTGTCACTGCAGTGCTGAGAATGATCCACCACCCAAATAATACCTGCTCTGTGGTGGTCTTGTGGGGGTCCTGACAATGGAAGAACAGCATGAAAGGGGGATAACAAAGCATGCAGAGAAACAGATGGACTACAGTCTGTAATTGTAGAACTACAAAGTGCTTCTATATGGTAAGTGGAGCTGATAAAATGGACAGTGAGTGTAGAAACAAGGAGGTGATTTTATTGTTATGGCTGATCAGTGTATTTGTGGCTTGATTGATGCATCCTTCACTGTTTAATCATCAGAGGATCAGATGTTGGGCCAAGCTGAAAAGTGGATTTCATTCATCAGAGAATAGAAGATGAGCTTACTCCAGTCCTCTACCATCTAATCTTTGTAGACTTTTCCAAACCTCAGCCTGGCGATTAAGGGTTTTTTCTAGCCTTTTAGCTTCAGCCTTGCCACTTAGGGTGCATTCACGAGAAGCAGCAAAACCTCTTTTGCTGCTTACTTTTGACGCGCTGCGCTCTCGATTTTTGCGCTTGCCGCAGCGCTAAAAGTTCACCTGATTGAACTTTGACCCAGTTTGCCGCTGACCTTTTCAAAGCTCCTCTAATGAGACAAACTGTTTGATATGACGCAGTAAAAGCGACTCAGGCCGTATGAACAATGCTCAACGTGAACAAAACGTAACGTGACTTATTGTACTAAAACAACAAGCGAGGTATTTCATTAGTGGAGAGACTTATAAGCAGTAATAATTAAGAGAAGTTTACATTAAGTCACTTAAGCTTTTTTTTTTTTTTTTACGATAAGTGTTTTAGACTCTAAGAAAAGCTGATTCTCACAATTTCTCAGAACCTCAAGCTGTAACACAAGTTTAAAAGTGTAACACTGAGGAAAATCCAGATAAACACAGATACATGTGGAGCTTTCAGACTGGATTTGACGGTTGTGCAAGTCACTGGTTTTACCGCACTGTTCAAGCCAAGCGCTGAGCAAAGCGGCATTTTGCACGGAGGTTTGCGGTCTTGCCTTTTCTCATGTGAATGCACCCCAGCTGCTGTTTGTTCTTTGGTTTTGTTGGTCATCCTACAGTCGTTGTGTGACATTTAAATGAATTGACAGTGAGTTGGCAGTTATCCTGGACAGTTGTTGGTCATTTTCGCCCTTTGCCAGTCTGTATCTTGGTTAGTTGTCCCAAATGTCTACATGGTTTACTTAGTAGTCAATTGGCAGCATAACTGTATATAGTAAAGTTGATCTTTTAATCACCTTTTTTAAATAGCGAGGTGGCATCATCACTCACTGTAATTTTTTAATCAATGAGCCGACAAGTATTTCAACCTATTTTAATTACTGATTCATTCAGTTATGCCAAGTCCGATTATCTCAATGTGATTAGCTTGATGTTATGGGTTTCTTGCTTGTCGCTTAGCTTCTAATTAATTAACTTTTTTAGTTACAATAGTGTAATTGCTTTGAGGTTTTATTGAGTGAGGATTTTAATCCCTATATCAGTGCACTTACAGTATATCTATGTCAGCATTGGTTATGTTACTTTTTAACATGCCGTGTACACCGATCTGGCATAACATTATGACTACCTTTCTAATAATGTGTTTGTCCCCCTTTTGCTGCCAAAACAGCCCTGCAACCGTGATGCACTGTGTATTCTGTTCTTAAGCAATTTGAGCTACAGTAGCTCGTCTGTTGGATCGGACCACAAAGTGCATCAATGAGCCTTGGCCACCCATGACCCTGTCGCTGGTTTACCACTGTTCCTTCCTTTGACCACTTTTGATAGATACTGACCACTGCAGACCGGGAACACCCCACAGTTTAGAAGATGCTCTGACCCGGTCGTCTAGCCATCACAATCTGGCCCTCGTCAAACTGAAGCTCAAGCTGAAATCCTCACGCTCGCCCATTTTTCCTGCTTCTAACATCAGCTTTGAGGATAAAATGTTCACTTGCTGCCTGATATATCCCCCCCACTAACAGGTGCCGTGATGAAGTGATTATCAGTGTTATTTACTTCACCTGTCAGTGGTCATAATGTTGTGCCTGGTCGGTGTATGTTGTATAATGACTTTGTTAGACATGTGCCAACTGTGAGAGGTGTTTCTCCCGTTTTAATTATATAATTATTATATTACAGTTTATCAGACTATGTTTACAAGACCACTTCAATCATTAATCCTCAGATTAGAACTGTTTGTTCTAATGCACTCTAAAAACACAAGAAAAGTACGCACACAACACTCGTGCAAACAAAGTGATGACTTTACACCTCGACTGTATGAATCTAACAGTTGATGCGTTAGCAAACGCTGGTGTGAATGTGTGAGCTGGAAGGAAGCTGAGTGTCCTTAGCTTGACAGGTCCAGTGACTGTGGCTTGCCAAAGAAGGAAATCCTCTGACAGATCACTAAGCTGCAGCTGCTAAATAGCCTAACCTCAAGTCGTCTACTGACAGACAGTGAGACAGTATCACGGTGCTTACAAAAAAAGTATCATACATGTAAATTAGTTTCCTAAATTTGAAGGGAACTCATTCTAGTACTGTATGTTCACAAATGTTTACACATTTTGCTTTACCTGTCTGACCTGCTGTTGACAAACTTAGCCTCTTAGCATTTTTTTAAATGCTATATCAGTCTTTTTTTTATAGAATTTGCTTATAGCCAGGTTTATTGTAATTCATTAGTACTTGCCAGTAGTGATGGTAAATTCAGTTCGTTTTATGGACTCGGGTTAATCTGAGTCACTCATAGCGCTTTTGCACCAAAAGAACTCTGGTTCTTGAACCGGTTCTGTTCAGGTTTCTTCGAACCTTGGTTTCTTTCTTCTACCAGTTTTTGGGAACCGAGCCTGCGTCATCAACGGTGGGCGTTACACAACAAAAGTAAAGAGTAGTAACATGATGGTGTAGTGTGTAGATTATCTGTGAGCATTTGTGCTGCTGTTACAGATGTTCGTTTTTATACAAAAAGCATCAATCAGCCATCGGTGATAAGAAGACGTAGACGTGTTTGTCGCAGTTGTTGTTTTCTTTAGTTCACTGACGTGAGAAGCGTTTTGCGCTTTGCTTTCATCGCGACCCTCGGCAATGCTCAGCGCTCGGCTTGAGCGATAAAACATCACTAAAGTTCCACGATACGAACATCCATCTGTGTGAAATAACCCTCAAATCCAGTCTAAAAGCTCCACATGTATCTGTGTTTAGGCATATTAACTTCACGTGTGGTGTTTATGCAGCTCGGGGTTCTAAATCTGCAAAAAGCTTCACCTAAATAAAGCGTAACGTGGCTGAATGTACTAAAAGTACCACACAGAAACACTAAACTTCTCTCTGTTATTACTGGTTATAAGCGCTCTGTACTGCCCAAATTCATCGGTCGTTGTTTTAGTACAACAAGCCATGTTACGCTTTATTTTTCATGTTAAGCGTTGTTCATATTGTCCGGGTTGCTTTTACCACGTCATATCACACAGCTTTGAAAATATCAGCGAATATCAGCAGCAAACTGGATCAAAATGTAATCAGGTGAACTTTAAAAGATGAAAGTGCAAACGCGGTTTTGCAGTTTCTCAAACCTCTACACTGTGACACGCCCACATATGACGTCACGGTTCACGGTGAAAAACCGAGTATTCTGTGGTGCCAGATTAGAACGCAAGTTCGCTGTCTGAAACCTTTTTTTTTTTGGTGGAAACACGCGGAACCGGTTCAAAATCAAGTTCGGGACCCGGAACGGAACCGGAACCGCGTCGGTGGAAAAGGGTTATCAGTAATGTCATCCGGTTCACTTGAGTCACTTGTACTGACATCTTGATTGCGATTGATTTACTGCATGAAAATGCATAAATTTACTAATTTATACCACTACTACTGATCACCTTGTGTACTTAGCAGTAGCCAGTCAGAGGACTCATAGGATCCGGGTTGATGGAGACCTCGGACTCGTGATTCTTGATTCAGTACGAAGATTCGAATCATTAACCCGGGTGATTCAGGAACCGCATAGCTCTACTTGCCAGATGCTTTTGGTAGCTTTAAGTAATGTGTTGTGTAACAAAGATACAAAGAGTATTATTAGCAAGTCAAACAATGTAAATAATGTGGGATACCTAAAACATAATTGTAAATATCCCAGATTTATATTTATGCCTTTATATCCTTTATATCTTAGCATAATTTATGACTCTGTGTGGTTACTACTGAATTTTTTTTTTTATTTTTTATTTAGTTTATGCATTTTCTCCCCTTTATCTCCCGACTTTTAGCGCTTCCAACTGCCTGATTGCGTCACGCTTCCTCTCCACTAATGCTGATCCCCACTCTAATTTGAGGAGAACTAAGCTAACTCACGCCCCCTCCAAAACGTGGGCAGCAACCTGCACTAGTCGAGTGCTAATGCGGATCAGCCCTGTGTATGGAAAGACACACCCTAATCTCCTGGCCCAGCCGGCAGGCAGAGCTGAGACTCGGTACAATGTATTCGAGATCCCAGCTCTGGTGTGCTAGTGTGTACAACAGTTAGGTCAAACACAACACATTGTCAAAAATACTTCGAACTATAAAAGCAGGAGAGTGATCTTATTCTCATTATTTTTACTCAGTTGTTGTAGCCTTTTTTATTTATTTTTATTAATTTTGAACTGTTGCCTTTCTGTTATTAGCAATCAGGTGTAAATAAAGCTGGAAAAGTTTGAAACGTTTTAATAAGTTTTGATTTAAGGCTATTAGACAAAATGTATGATAAAGGAGGATGATCACATCTTTTTTTTTCTTTCTATTTTATTGATTCATTTTCTCCCAATTTAGCATAGTCAATTTGTCTTGATCCCTGATTGCAGTCGAGGTGGGTATATTGCTGCTCACGCCTCCTCCGACCCACGTTCACCCCTTAGCGGAACCCTGTAGCACCCATGCACTTTGCACAGGCGCCTCTCTATCTGCTAATCAGGGTCCTCACACAGCGTTTGAAGACCCCACCCCCTGGTTCTTGAACCGGTTCTGTTCGGGTTTTTTTGAACCTTGGTGTTTTGTAGAGGACCGACCCGCGTTTCCACCAGTTTTGGGAACCAAGCCTGCGTCATCAACGGTGGGCGTTACACAACAAAAGTAAAGAATAGTAACATGATGGTGGAGTGTGTAGATTATGTGCAAGAATTTGTGCTGTTGTTACAGATGTTCGTTTTTATGCTAAAAGCATCGATCAACTATTGGTGATAAGAAGACGTAGACGTGTTTGTTGCAGTTGTTGTTTTCATTAGTTCATTGACGTGAGAAGCGTTTTGCACTTCGTTGTCACCGTGACTCTAGGCGTAAATAGCCGATTTGCTCAGCGCTAAAGTTCCACGATACAAACATCCATCTGTGTGAAATAACCATCAAATCCAGTCTAAAAGCTTGTCCACAAAAAGCCCACAAAAAGCTTCACCTAAAAAATGAGTAACGAGGCTTAATGTACTAAAAGTACGACACAGGAACTAAACTTCGCTCCGTTATTACTGGTTATAAGTGCTCTGTACTGCCCAAATTCATCGCTCGATGTTTTAGTACAATAAGCCACGTTATGCTTTATTTTTTATGTTAAGCGTTGTTTGTTCTGTCCGGGTCGCTTTTACCACGTCATATCACACAGTTCACAGTTTCTTTGAAAATATCAGCAAATATCAGCAGCAAACTGGATCAAAATGTAATCAGGTGAACTTTAAAACCTGAAAGTGGTTTAAATTCTATATAATGTTATAATGTCTCATGTAAAAGCACCCAAGCCTCTACACTGTGACACGCCCACATATGACGTCACGGTTCGTGCTGAACCAAGTATTTTGTGGTGCCAGATTAGACGCTAGTTTGCTGTCTGGAACCTCTTTTTTTCGGTGAAAACACGCCGGAACCGGTTCAAAATCAAGTCCGTGAACCGGAACGGAGCCGGATCAGCGTCTCTGGAAAAGGGGTAATAGTCCGGGCATCCCACCCTAGCAGAGACGTGTCTGCTGCAGGCACTGCCAATTCTGCCCGCTAGATGGCGCCCAGCCGACCGGTGGCAATGCCGAGTTTCGGAGTTCAGAATCTCGGCGCTGGTGTGCTAGCGGAATATCCCACTGAGACACCTGAGCAGGATGATCATTTTTATATGCACTGTCTAAGCCAAGAACCACTAAAATCAGGTCTGTTATGAATTAGTCACTGCTGGAACTTGTGAGTCAACAGAGCTGTAAAAAGGCCAGGAAGTTCAAAAGTGACAATAGTAGACTTGTTTTTGGTCAGAAGGTGGATTGCTTACTCTACATGTAATAAGATGAGAATGAGCGAGGTAGTAAGAAATCTGTGATGAACTGTGATGGACTGGTGCTGTATTCAGGGTGTTTTCCCATCCTGCACCTAATTTTCCTTTATTACACTCCAATTCTACAGCAAGCCTTAATAGAATGAGCAGTCAGCAGGGCCGGCGCTGGGGTGGGAGGGATTGGTTGGGCATTCTGCTCTATCTGCAAATAAAAATAAAACATTATGGGGAAGCGATTTCCATACTGGACGTTGTACACCGCTGTGGTCATGTTAGTTTTATTCTGAATAGTTGCCTGACGTTCGAGACGACATTTATTTATTTATCTTGTATTATAGTATTTCTTGTTCTTGGCCAATAAACATCCAAAATGAATAAAATTGCACGAACTGACTCTGCAGTAACTCTGCAGTAAATAAGGAGCAACAACAATCAAATATATTTCAAAAAGTTAATTTTTAGTTAAAGCTATTTTTAAAATGTGAGGTTCATCTGCGATAACAAACTAAGGGAGTCTAAAAAGTGCATGAAGAGGAACGCTGATTAAAATGCATTAAATGTTGTAATAGTTACACAGTGACATGTATGATTAGTTATGCCTGTATTACAGAATTGAGTCCTACGCAGTAAAAAATATATGAATGTACATTGTAATATTGTGACGATGGTGAGACGTTGGCCCTTTTATTTAGGAAAAATAGTTCTTGTGTGAATTATAAGAGCAGGAAAAAATACGGCAGAAACAAAAGTCAGAACAGGGGACGTGTCGTCACGTTATTACTACTTTTTGCTCAGTCTTCTCAACACTTGTGCTTATTTACACTGAAGCGAATAAGAAGCATTTGCTTATGTCAGCTTGTGCGTTTATTCCTGGTTGAACTGATAAAAAATGTTGTTGGAAATGTCAGAAAATTAACATACGACCCGTTTTTTCAATTTCTGTTTGTTTGTTATTTGATTTTTGAAACGAAAAACACCCGTTTTCCCGTTGTTCAGTTTTGTTTTTTGAAGTGAAAAAGGAATGACCAAAGGTACACGGACCCAAAGGCCAGAATTTCTGGCAGTCAGTAAGGATGAATAAATGAATTACGGCAATGAGTAAGCTCTTATAACTTGCAAATGTATTTATTGTACATTTAGACATCAGATGTTGCTAAAATAAGAACTAACTGTACAATGTAACAGCCGTTTGAACTTTCTTTAAGTTTGTACTTGGCTATCATATGATTACAAAAATCAATGTGCTGCATTATTTATGGGTCTAAACTGTACAATACAACATGAGGTACTGAATATTGTGTTTCTCACTTAAGCTACAATAAGGCTTGAGGTGTAAAATTGTACTTCATGTTTATGTGGCCGCTGTATTGCCTTGTGCTGCACGCTGGCAGTGATAGAGATCCATTTATTAACATGGGTGTGTATTGCATGCGACAAGGCAAGCGGCACAGTTACTTCATCTTGAGTAAATTGGGGGTGTAATAAGTGTTCACACTGTAATAAGTGCTAAAAAATACACAGAAAATGTGTTTTCTAAAAAATGTATGTACACAAAAGTAAAAAAGTCAATTATACACACGGCGGCGGTTGAAGTGTAACGAGTTTCTCGCATCATCACATGTGCTACATCAAAATTGGCATCTCTGTTGCTTTGAATGAAATGAATAATGACATCACAAGGTGACTCAGAATGAACTGAGTGCTTCAGTAGGATGATGAATCTACTGATTGCTCCAAATCCCCACAGGCTCTAGCAGGTACATTTATGGCACAGATCTGAATCCCGATTGAAACTCAACTGGTACATATCACCAGACGAATGAGCATCAATGTACTGAGATCATCCACAATCCAAACGAAACACAACAAGTAACCCTACAAGTGTCCTTTCACAGTCTTTTCATTACACCCTGCCACCCCAGAAGAGCGTCACTTTTTCGAGCGCTGGAATCGGACGACGGGGGGTTGGCAGTAGCGTACGGCTTTGCTGTGCTGCGCCTCTCTTAGTCTGTGGAACCTGCCAGAATCTGGGGGGGCGAGTTGTCAGGCCTCTTCAGCGGTGGCATCTATTCCAGCGTAGGTGAAGTTCTCAAAGAGAGCCATGTTGACGTAGGCCTGTATGGAAAAGCATAGAAGGGTTATATTTTGCTTGTTGAACAGACGGCAAGAGACATTAACGTCTTTGTACAAGTACTTAAATGTATCCTGAGTCGTTTTTGGCTTGTAGAGGATGACGGATGTGTCCAAATATGTTGTGTCTTCCTCTGAGATATATAGTAGCAAATGTACAAACAATATGGCCAAAAGTATGTGGACACCTGACAGAAAGCTTGCTGCACATCCTGTTACAAAAAAGTTTAAAGCATATAACTTTATTATTCATTAATTTGTTAATTTTTACAGTTGATCTTATACACCTGTGACCAATGGATGTGGCTTGATAATTATTAGCAGTGTTCACATTGTGTCCATATATTGTCCATGACATAATAAAGTATGGATGGCACAGTGAATCGGTGGGAAGCACTGTCGCCTCACAGCAAGGCCGTCCTGGCTTCGATCCCCAGGTGGAGCGGTCTGGGTCCTTTATGTGTGGGTTTCCTCCGGGTGCTCCGGTTTCCTCCCACAGTCTAAAGATGTGCAAGTGAAGTAAACTGGAGATACAAAATTGTCCATGACTGTGTTCGACATTAAAACTTGTGAACTGATGAATCTTGTGTAATGAGTAACTACTGTTCCTGTCATGAATGTATCCAAAGTGTAAAACATGACGTTAAAATCCTAATAAATAATAAAATAATAATAATAACAACAGCAACAACACTAATAATAATAATAAAAAAATAATATTAATTATTACAATTATTATTATTATAATAATTATTATTATAATTATAATAATAATTATTATTACAATTAGTATTATCATCATTATTTTTGCAATTATTATAAAAATTATTATTATTATTATTATTATTATCATTATTATTATAATTATTATTACAATTATTATTATTTTTATTACAATATTCATCATTATAATAATAATAATTATTATTATTGCAATTATTACAATTATTATTATTTTTTTAATTACAATTATTATTATTTTATTATTACAATTATTATTATTATTATTATTATTATCTGTACTTTTATTTTATTATGCAATGTACAATATATGTATGGACATAATGTAAACACTGCTCTTAATTATCAAGTTAAAGGTGGTTATTATTGTGATGATAATAATAATTATAATAATAGTAACTGTGATAATAATAATAACAATAATAATAATAATAATAATAATAATAATAATAATAAATTGATAATCAGCTGCTGTTTTAAAATTCATTAGTGTTTTCAAATATTGTGTTTATATTAAAACGATTCATTATTAAAAGCTCACCACCAATGTCAAAAATGTGCTTTTACAAGTTGTACAAGATTTAAAATACAGGTTTTGAATGTTTGTTTACTTTTGTTTTCATTTTATTGCCTGGGAATAGAACCCAGGACCTTCTGCTACATCTATGAAGGAAACTGAGGATGTATTGTAGACTGAGCATAATTGAGTGTGTTTTTTTAATATAATTTCTTAAGAAATTATAGCAACATTATGAGCTTCCTAATTCGGGGGAAAACCGAGGCAGCAAAGTGTGAGAATAGTAACCACTGGCATGAGCATGCAGCATGAGTAGCAAACACAGCGCTTTGCATTCTGTTTACTTTCTATCACAGATGTGAGCTTTACAATGGTGTTACCTTTTACTATGGTGTTACTACATGAGTTATATTTTCTTTTAAATTTATTTTCATCAACTATTTTATCCTGGTCAGGGTCGTGGCAGGTCCAGTTCCACTGGGAAATACTTGGCATATACAGGGCGTCAATCCATCTCAGATCTTTGGCCATTTCCACCCCTCACCCAGACATTGCCAATCATGTCTGTGTTAACACCCAGCCAGCCGATAGCACTGCTAAGATCTTAGCAGTGGTAGGTAGCATAACAGACCGTTGTGCCACTCGAGCACTGAGCATACTTGTTTCCATTTATTAACAGAAACATCTTGAGCTTCTTGGACGTCTTGTTCCAAAAACCATGGGCAATTATATGTAGTTGTGTTCGCCCACCCCCTAGAATTCAGAATCTCGGCGCTGGTGTGCTAGCGCAATATCCCAATGTATGTAATATCGCAATGTAAATTAAATTTGTAATTTAATCTTGAGTCTGCGCAGCCAGGATCGGACTCGTCAGCCACCTCAGAACCCATAGACAGATTGTCCAGTGGAGAACGAAGAATGACAATCCTCTTCGGCAATGAGAGATAGCCAGAGAGATTAATCAGAGTTTTTCCTAGCTTGGGATTTTGTGCAAATATTAACAGTATGAAAATTGTCTGCTTTAATTCTAGAGTAACAAATCTGCTTCAAAACAATGGAAAAATTATTTGAATTATTCAAGTGCTTATTTTAATAAATCACTTTTTACTTTATACGTTATTTTCAACATTTTTGGCTACTTCAAAATAAATTATTGGATACATACAGTATAATGCAGAGAGAATGACAAGAAATGAGCAGACAGAAAATGGAGTTTATGTATCTACATTCCTGATTCTTACCTTCCGTGCTTCCTGCATCCTGTTCAGCTGAACCGAGATTTGAGAGAACGGTGGTCGCTCGTATGGTCTGTCCCGCCAGCACTGTCTCATCAACTCATACCTGACCAAAAAAATATATATAAATATACAGTGTTACATATACCTGCAATCGATATGTAATATTCTCTAAATATGCTTTACTTATACTGGATGCACTGCAAAAAAATCAACAGAGTATAAAAACAACTTGATACAGTGCTGGTATTTTGGTCAACATAGCCAATCATGTCTGTGTAGACGCCCGGCTGGCTGACAGCACCTCTGAAATTCGAACCAGGAACCATTCGAACCACATCTCATATAGTCAGGCTTGTTTTAGTAAGGCAAAGCCAAGCTAAATTCTGTACATGTTACAACAGCTTGGCTTTGTAGTAAATGAGTGCGGGAGCTAGACTAGCCTGGCTGCAGTCCAGACCTGTTTCCTATTGTCCCTTATGACAACGGAGGCACAGGGCTATGTAGCAGCAGATGTGTTATATCAAGGAAAAATGGGCAAAACTAAGTTTAGCAACTGACAATGGTGACTGAATACAATGCAAAAAAAAGTAATTAAGGGCCTTGTTTAGGGGCCCAACAGTGGCAACCTGGCAGTGGTGGGGCTTTAACCAGCAGCCTTCTGATTACTAGTCCAGTACCTTAACCACTGATATACAACTAAGAGTGGAGACTTAAATGTCACTAAATAATAATTAAAGAGATTTTTCTTTACACTTCATCATCACAGTTTCTGGGTTTCTCCATCCTGTATCCTTGAGGAAGCTTTTCATAGAGCTCAGCACACGTCATGCCGCAGTATGGAGTTCCACCTGCCGAAACGACAAAACAGTTTAGAACAGTTTAGGTGCTGGAGCCTATTCCAGCTTTTCAATGGGCGCAAGGCAAAACCCTGAATGGGATGCCAGTCCATTGCAGGGCACACACACACCCATAGGGCAATTCAGTGTCTCCAATTCACCTCACTTGCATGTCTTTGGACTGTGGGAGGAAACCAGAGCTTCCGGAGGAAACCCACACAGACACGGGGAGAACATGCAAACTTCACACAGAAAGCACCCGCACCACCACGACTGGGGATTGAACCCAGGACCTTCTTGCTGTGAGGTGACAGTGCTACCCACTAAGCCACCGTGCCGCCCAGTTTAGAACAGTGCTGAGGTTAATTAATTGCTGCAAATCATTTTGTACAATAATATATGAGCAAATGTGCAAAAACGTACCTAAACTTACGATCTCCCACAGGAGGACCCCAAACGACCACCTGTAAAAAATAAAACAATTTCATGTGATATTTTCTAATATCAGGACAAATTTAAACAAGAGTCTAGGGGCTTTATTGTCATCCAGAAAATTGGTACAAGTACTATTTTTGGTTAACACGAGCATATTAAATTTTTACAACATTATAACCAATTTTATCACATTAAAACCTTAAGCTCACTAAGTTCCTCATTGGTTAAAAATAGGGTCTTAGCACAGTCGTTGTGGCCGTATAGCACACACTACGCTAGCACTGAGCTTCCTGCCCTGTTATCAGTTCCTCCCTTCTTTTTTTTATCAGTGACCAGTGCAGGGGGGACGTAGTCACAATGAATGATTTGTTGTTTTGTACCGAAACCGCAGTGTGACATTCCACAATGCTCTGTATGAACTGATACAGAAGTCACCAAAATATAATTCATACAAACATTTTAATTAATAAACAAATAGAAAAATAACATGTGAGCAAAAGGTTTAGTGCATTTTTTATCTAATCACAAATATACTGCTTCAAAAAGATTTATTTATGTGTTTTAAAAGGTGTTTGGGTGGGTAGTTTTAAACCATTAAAACAATGAACAAGTCCATTTTCACCCTTGCTAAAACATTATATACAAATTGATCACAAACACGCAATAGTAAATGCTCTGTCTGTCTGTCTATCTATCCATCCACTCATCTATCCATCAATTTATCTGTCTGTTTGTCTAGTTGTCTATCTATCTGTCTGTCCATCCGTCTGTCCGTCCGCCCACCAATCTATCTATCTATCTATCTATCTATCTATCTATCTATCTATCTATCTATCTATCTATCTATCTATCTATCTATCTATCTATCTGTCCTTTTATAACAACAGGCCTGCTAGCTTGTTATTAACTATATTTGCTACAGTTAGAGATAAGCAGACATCACTATCTGAGTACTTAAGAGTCTGAAGCTTGCACAATTGCAGTACAAATTATATTGTGTTGTTCAAATTATATTTTTACGCTATATGCTGCACAGTAAGTGAAACTGAATGCAGCCTTTTGTTCGTCACTGCATTACGTCCATTGTGCAATGGTACCAGTCACTACCAAAAACAAGTACTTGATACAGACCAGGTCATCTGAAAGGACGTCTTAATAGTGTGTCTCAAATGTAGCTGTGATGCAAAAGTTTGAGAACCACGGCTTTAATAACTTGTACATATTGGATATGTTTGGCTCAAAGCTGTAAAGCTTTAGTATAGGCAGTTGTAGCCTAGCGGTTAAGGCACTAGACTAGTAATCAGATGGTCGGTGGTTCAAGCCCCACCACTGCCAGGTTGCTGCTGTTGGGCCCTCGAGTAAGGCCCTTAACCTTCAATTGCTTAGACTATAATGTCACAGTACTGTAAGTCGCTTTGGGTAAAGGCATCTGCTAAATGCCGTAAATATATAGTAAATTGTCTGTATTTATTTATAAGGACACACACTAAAGAAAATATTAACCATTTAACAGTGGAAAAATTTAAAAATGTAGAAAAATTAAGAAGAAAGAAATAGAGATTTAGTTTAGGAGTACAAAAATATAAGTACAAATGTGCAAATTAAATGTGCAAGAAGTGAAACATAGTGCTGAGCTAAAGAGTGGAATATAGTATCTACACCAGGGGTCACCAACCTTTTGGAAACAGAGGGCTACTTTAGGGGTACCGAGTAAGCCGAAGGGCTACTTGTAGGATACAAACTTACTGAATACCATAACGTTGCATGGTTCACCTTTAATGATAATATTATGATTAATAATAATAATAATAATAATACATATTCATATATGTGAAGAGACTGTCTGATCACATGTTAATCATTCCTCACAATAATTATTAACAATGATTTACCATGGCAGAAAACACACATACTGTATATTTAAACATGTAACATTATTTATTTCTGTTCATCTCAATCTGTTTCAATATTAGAAAGTCAGTCATTACATGTCTGATATTTCTGTAATTATCTTTCTTGACAGTTTTGTATGAATGAGCACATTTGTAGCATTTTGATCAAAATCACAACATTTTTTTCACAAATGACCACTTCTGTAGCATTTTTAAGGACATCATTAACAGTCACATCTTCCAGCCATGTCCCGTTTGTACTCATCACTACCTTTGTAACGTTTTAGAACAAATCATGAACTCTGTCCCATGTTTGTACAAACTATCAGTTAAGTAAGATTTTTTTAAAAGCTATGATTTAAATAGACGTTTTTGTGACACGTACTGACTGAAGCCTCTCTCCACATGGTGCTGCTCTCTGCCGTCGCCCCACGAATGAAACACACACTTTTCCTCCCAATCATTGTGAAAATATAAAGTTTCCTTTCGCTTTTCTGACATATTTTGATTATTATTTTTTCATGTTAAAAACCGTATCTGGCTCCCCATCGTAGCTGCGCATGCGTAGCTTGCTTGTCTCAGCGTTACGCGCACAATATAAAACTCCGCACCCAGACAAGAGCTCATATAAACATCAAACATTTTTGTTTTTTAAATTTTATATTCAGTATTGTTATTTTCAAATCTACATCGATGCACGTGTCATTGATTCAAAAAGAACAGCAACACAAATACAATTTTTAGACGGAGCTCTATAGGTACTAGTGCTATTTTAGACCATGCCCTGTGGGCGACTCACGTGGTCCCTGTGGGCGACCAGGTGCCCACGGGCACCGGATTGGTGACCCCTGATCTACACAGTCTATATAGTGTGGTTTGGATGAAGGTTTTGTGTGCACTATATTAAGATAATAAAGATAGTCCTACTTGCTATAATATATAAAATATATGAGGTAAGAAAGATAAACTGTAGATCCAAACAGCAGTTTCATTACAATTACACACATTGAATACTTACACATCACTTTTTGTGGTGTAGACGCTGTAATTGAGGGACTCAATAGCCATCCATCGCACAGGCAGTCTCCCCTGAGACACAAAATGCAGTAAATTAGTGGTTAAGTAAACGTCCACCTAGGATAAATTAATGCTTATAAGGTGCATCAATGCCCCCTCTGCCAACCAACACGTGGCACACAGGCAAACTCATTCCACAGCTGCTGCGCTGTATAACACATTTACATTTTCGGCATTTAGCAGACACCTTTATCCAAAGCGACCTGTGACAGTACACAGTCTGAGCAAGGGCCCAATAGCAGCAACTTGGCAGTGGTGGGGCTTAAACCAGCAACCTTTTGATTACTGGTTTAGTACTTTAATCGCTAGGCTACAACTGCTCCATTTTATTTGCACAATCTAAAGTGCAATATGTATATCTACCATACATACCATGTATATATCTACTATGTGTAAAAATTATAGTCCATAATCAGTTTCTGACGTACTCAAACCACCGTGCCTGACAACAACAACCACTTCACTTTCAGCGTTGCTCAGATCAGTCGCATTTGTTCCCCATTTCAAAAACACCGAAGCTCTGGGCTCAGGTTTTAGTTTTATTCATTGTATTGCTTTCACATAAGGATGTTTAGATTACATGAATAAGCCATTTTAACATGTAACCCTAGGAAAATACATATTTTAAGCCATTAGCAGAGTATTTATATGTTTTTGTGTTCATGTTTCATTTCAAAACACAGTACTCACCATGGTTTTTTTGACATACACCTCCTCCCCTCTTGACAATCCAAAATCTGCTATTTTGGCTGCTAGATTTTCACCAACCAGCACATTCCTGGCAGCCAAATCTCTGTGAATGAACTGTAAGTGTAAAACAAAAGAAGAGCTTTATATTTACAGGCATCAATATGGTACTACAACACCAAAGAATACTGCATGACGCTTATTACACAGAGAACGGTGCTGACTGTTCACCTGTTTGTCACTCAGGTAATGCATTCCTGTGGCCACATCTGCAGCAAACTGCAGGAGCTGTTGTGAGGTGAGTGTGGAGGCAGTGCCATGTTCTTTAGCAAATGCTGGGTCAGTTTCCAAAACACGACTCTTCCTCAGAAAGTCTAGAAGATTTCCATAGGGAGCATATTCGATAGCAATGTAGAGGTAGCCTGCAAATCAAAAAGAGAAATAAATATTAGATCATTATTAAAGTTGTTGTGTTCCAGATTCCAGACTAAGAATACTCACGTTCCTACGCCAAGATTCACTTTATGTACATAATTGTCCAACATTTACATATCGGGCGTATGGAAGCTCTGTGGTTAGGGTACTGGGCAGCTCATACAGGGCAGTGGTAGTTCAGTGGTTAAGCTCCTAGACTAGTAATCATAAGACTGCTGGTTCAAGCCCCACCACTGCCAAGTTGCCTCTGTTGGGCCCTTGAGCAAAGCCGTTAACCATTAATTGCTTAAATTGTATTTTGTCATAATTGTAAGTCACTTTGGATAAAAGTGTCTGCTAAATGTTGCAAATGTAAATATAGCCTCCGCTTATGGTCATAGAACCCTTAAAAACTCCACCTGATCATGGCACTTTAAAATGACAGTGGTACTAATATTATACTTATTTGTAACTATTTTTCAATAATATTAATACCACCACTACTACTTTCATTAAAGACAAAGATAATATATTTTAACTTTTTATTTACATTTTTAAATCACACATTAGCTTAAATATATTATAGGTGTTTTGGGGCAGCTCGGTGGCTCAGTGGGTAGCACTGTCGCCTGGGTTTGATTCCCAGGTGGAGCGGTCCACGTCCTCTCTGTGTGGAGTTTGCATGTTCTCCCCGTGTCTGTGTGGGTTTCCTCCGGGGGCTCCGGTTTCCTCCCACAGTACAAAGACGTGCAAGTGAGATGAATTGGAGATACAAAATTGTCCATGACTGTGTTTGACATTAAACTTGTGAACTGATGAATCTTGTGTAATGAGTAACTAGCATTTCTGTCATTAATGTAACCAAAGTGTAAAACATGACGTTAAAATCCTAATAAATAAATATATCATAGGTGTTTTGTTTGATGTTTTGCTAACTTGCACAGATTCAGCCACTTGCTAACATATTCCAGAAGATCCAACACACTTGTCTGGACCATATAACATTCCTGTTACACTTCCTCTATATGAAGCAACTGTGGGGTTGGTATTTATAGTATTTTCAGAACCGTTTTCTTTTGGTTGTGGACACCTTATGCCAAGTTCACACTACACGACTTTCCAAGTCGTCAGGTCGCTGTACAGTTCACACTACACGACTGGATCTCTTGTAATCGGGAGTCTTTCAAGCAGATGTGGCTTTCACACTACATGACTGATCGGGGATAGAGGGTTTCACACTACACCATCTATCACCAACTGGAATCGCAGACGAGCTTCTCTGGTCTCCCAAACTACGTTTTGTTGATACAACAATGAGCAATGATACAACAAGTAGCAAGCGATCAAAGTTTGTGTGCTGATGTGCAGCGTAAAAGCAACGAAAAAAAAAAAAAGAATCTGAGCGGATTTGGCTACGCGACCAGCATGGATTGTTCTATAGTGAGTTGGAGGTTAATAAATATTTTTACAATGCAGCGTGGGTGTTTGTAGAGAATGATAAGGTCAGAAATACTGTGAAACTTGTGTGTGCCGATGTATTCTGATATAAACTATATTAAGCCCCTGTCCCACCTTTTTACACTCTTCCCCTACGTTTCCCCTCACACCGTATCTTGCGTTCTAATTGGCTGTTCCACATAGCACTCATTGCCAGTTGGGCAACTCAGATCCAGATATTTCACATGCCAGATATATTTTTTCAGTCACCGAGCGCTTGGCCAGCCGCTTGGATCGAGTTGTTGAGCAGTTCACACATACCGAATGAGAGCCGAGTTTCAATCGATGAGCGAACGCCGAGTTGCTCCGGAGCCGGCAAAAATAGCGCCGACCAGTCGGTAGTGTGAACTAGGCATTAGGCTTTACTGAAAGCTAACTAGTCATTGTGTTTGGTTTATGATCCTTCATGGATCAATCTATTATGGATAGGTTGTATCGCTTTAGATAGAAAAGACCAGTTGTACAGTTTCCTTTAACAGCCCCGAAAAGTGTTTCTAAACTTAAATGTTAGTTTAAACTTAGAAACTTAAAAACTGTTACCAAACTTAAATGTTAGTTTAAACTTAGAAACTTAAAAACTGTTACCAAACTTAAATGCTACACAAGCATATGCTCGTTTAAATGCTAATTTAAGTTGTTTGAGAGGGGTTGTATGAACTAGTCCACCCACCTTCTGATGCCTAAACATGGAGATGACTGTAATGATTATTATATAATTTATTAGTTTTATAAATGAATTACATTCATGGCAGATTCTGAAACAACTGGTCCATCACGTTTAGCTGCATGAACTGTCTGACCAATAGGTGGCAGACTCACCTCTGTTTTCACAAGCTCCTATGAGGTTAATGATGTTGGGATGCTGACCCAGCTTGCACAACACCTCCAGTTCACCCGCAAAGTCTCTGTGATCATTCTCCGAGGCGAATTCTAATCAACACATGAAAACAGGCTGATGAAACCAACATTTCTGCTTGTATATGTTTATCAGCTCTCTGTTTATGCTGAGGTTAATCTTAAGGTTAAGTTTATTAAGCAAATATGAACCACACCTTTGAGCATTTTAACTGCAGCACTTATTTTGGTGCCATCTTTTTTGACCATGGCTTTAATGACCTGTCCAAAATTCCCCTCGCCAATGACGTCTTCAAATTTGATGTCCTCCCACTCTAGGATCGGGTATGTCAGGGGTTCAGGGGTGGGCTTTGGCCTTCGAGTTAGGGTGAGAGTCCCGGAGTTGAACTGTAGAATGGTCTCTTCTCCCTTTTTGCAGATATAATACATGATAAATTGCAAGGTAAACACAGTAAATGGTTTAAGTAACTGATCAGCCATAACATTAAAACCACCTCCTTGTTTCTACGCTCACTGTCCATTTTATCAGCTCCACTTACCATATAGAAGCACTATGTAGTTCTACAATTACTGACTGTAGTCCATCTGTTTCTCTGCATGCTTTGTTAGCCCACTTTCATGCTGTTCTTCAATGGTCAGGACCCCCACAGGACCACCACAGAGCAGGTATTATTTAGGTGGTGGATCATTCTCAGCACTGCAGTGACACTGACATGGTGGTGGTGTGTTAGTGTGTGTTGTGCTGGTATGAGTGGATCAGACACAGCAGCGCTGCTGGAGTTTTTAAATACCGTGTCCACTCACTGTCCACTCTATTAGACACTCCTACCTAGTTGGTCCACCTTGTAGATGTAAAGTCAGAGACGATCGCTCATCTATTGCTGCTGTTTGAGTCGGTCATCTTCTAGACCTTCATCAGCGGTCACAGGACACTGCCCACGGGGCGCTGTTGGCTGGATATATTTTTGGTTGGTGGACTATTCTCAGTCCAGCATTGACAGTGAGGTGTTTAAAAACTGAGAATGATCCACCACCCAAATAATGCCTACTCTGTAGTGGTCCTGTGGGGGTCCTGACCATTGAAGAACAGCATGAAAGGGGGCTAACAAAGCATGCAGAGAAACAGATGGACTACAGTCAGTAATTGTAGAACTACAAAGTACTTCTATATGGTAAGTGGAGCTGATAAAATGGACAGTGAGTGTAGAAACAAGGAGGTGGTTTTAATGTTATGGCTGATCTGTGTATCCTCAAAGACTCACCGATCCAGACTGGTAGGTAAATGTGCGCCTGCGTTTGACAATCGACTTGCGGATGTAGAAGAGGATCAACAGTGCTAGCAGTATGGTGATACAAGTGGCCGCTACTGAGCCAGCCACAGCCAGGAGCAGCTGATGTTCCTCCCTCATGGGCCGGACAACCTCCTGAGTGTTCGGAGTAAAGCTTGTAAAACCTGACGAACACATCATATAGGCACATCAACTATCTTACCTGTTTTTAAAATGGCAATTCATAACAGAAGTGTTTTTTATTATTATTATTTCTATGTTACCATATCCTTGGGTCCTAGCTTCCACAAAATTGCTCCACTTCCCGGGCACCTTGGAGAACGCTCGCACCCTAAACTGGTACAAGGTGCTTCCATTCAGTGCTGTGACATCCTTGGTGGTCTTATTCCCATCATCAGTGTCCACCCATGGGTGCAGGCTGTTCTGACCCACTGGCTTATATTCGATGACGTATTTAACAATTCCTCCATTTGGATCCTCGGGGGGCTGCCAGTGAAGTCGAACCGCACTGATGGACAAGGGATCAGCTTGGACATTTCGTGGGGATGACGGACCTGAATGGATCAAAAAAAGAATGCCAAAAAAGAGTCAACCTGTAAACATCTGGGAAAAAATGGATTTTACATTTTCGGCATTTAGCAGACGCTTTTATCCAAAGTGGATTACAGTACTGTGACAGTATACAGTCTAAGCAATTGACGATTAAGGGCCTTGCTCAGGGGCCCAACAGTGACAACCTGGCAGTTGTCTTGAGCTTGAACCAGTGAACTTTTAATTACTAGTCCAGTACCTTAACTGCTAGGCTACAACTGCCCTGGATTTACTCCAAAAAGCTTAGATGGTGGACCACAAAGCAAACTATCCCTACATTTCTTACTAATTTATGTCTTCCGTTTCCTTATTTCCTAGCAAGCCTCTGACCCAGAGGAGAACATCTGCTTGCTACGAGTGCAGCCTAGTGACTAAAAAGAGTGGAATTACCCTGGCTGTTAAGGCGAATGAGAAAAGGCTTTGAGGCTGGCCCAAAGCTACCACAGCTGACCAGCCAGACGACCACGTAGTAGCTGCGATAGAACTCTAGATTGTAGAACTTTGCTGAGCGCACATTAAGCAAGGTAGTCTCTTTCAACAGCTTCTCACTGTTCGGTCCGTAGAGCTGCACTAAAAAGCCTCTGGCCTCGACTGGGCCACTTGGCAGGAGTCACTTCACAGTGGCGTTCCGCCCATCCTGAGAGATGAAATCAATCTCCGGTTTGGTCATGGGCTCTAATGACACAGAATATGCAGTCAGGGCCTGTCTGCTGCTCAAAAAAAGGTTTCCTGTTCTACAATCCAAGCCGGTTCACATGGTCTAGACCAGGGGTGCACAACATACGACCCGCGGGCCAGACACGGCCCGGCAAAACTCTCAGTCCGGCCCGCCAAATGAAGTGCTGATGCATTTTTAAATAAATGATGCTGTCACTTTAAATTCACCGGGTAATTCTATGAAATTGCGACTGAAATTGCGACTAAAAAGTGACTGCTAAATTAAATAAATACAAGTTACTTCAGCAGGACCATGTCTTTGTCCAAACCAAGTACGAGGAAAAAAAAAGAAAAGTGGATCTCGAGCATAGGAAATTTAACCCTGAATGGACATACAAGTATTTTTTTATGAAATGGGCCATGGCGTTTTCTCATGTCTGGTGTGCTTAGAATGCATGGTAGTGGCAAAGCAACATAATTTACGGAGGCATTACGAAACAAAACACCCAAAACTCGGCGATCTCCGAGGTGAGGACAGAAAGCAAAAGATTGAAGCACTAAAAGACTTGCGACCACCACATTAATCAGTTGGTGTCAGAAAGACACAGTAATATCTCCAACTGACCAAGACGTTTCTTGTAAGTACCTGATTTTATGTAACTGTATTACAATTTCATGTGGACAGGTCTGTAAAAATGAAATTTGTGGCCCTCTGGTGTAGGTGTTTATGTGAAATCGGTCCTTGATAAAAAGAAGTTGTGCACCCCAGGACTAGACAAATAATGGACCCAACCATGGAGTCACAAACTCGACTTTGGACCCTGTCATTCACAAACAGCCTATTGAGTTTTGTCTTACATGAAACAAGGGGTACCAGTAATGGGCGTTCACTCTAAGACTAAACCTGTATACCTACCTCAGTTTATATTCCAGTTGATGATCTTACCTGGACAGTCAGTCTCCATAATGGCCTCTGGACCGACCGGCCCCTCTCCTCCATCTCCTGGCCGAGTGAGCTGCATTTGAACCTGATACCTTGTTGAGGGCTTTAAGTTCATCAGGGTAATGGGCTCACTATCATACACTGAAAAAGAGAAGACAAAATATGCCATTACTGCAGTGGATTGGTGCCCTGCCCCAGGTAAATCTGGGTAAATTCCTGTCTTGGACCCAGTGTTTTTAGGTTAGGCCAATGAGACTGAGACCTGGACAAGCAGTGGCGGAAAAAAAAAAAAAAAAAAAAAAAAAATGACATGTCATATCAGTACATTAACAAACTGAATGATTTAAATAAAGCTGTGTAATATAAAGACGTATTCTCACCTATAATAGTGGACCAGGCATCCTGTGTCTCCAAGGGCTTGTATAAAAGCTTGGTGGACACGATGGGACCATCACCTTTGTAGTTTTCAACAGGTTTTACAATCAGCTGTTTGCTGTTCTTCTCAATCAGTTTGGGAGGTGAGGTGGGATATGGGGGCTCTGGTTAGAGATTTATGAGTTAAGAATTGGCCATTAGATTGTTGGTTAGATCAATAGGCAGAACCTATTAATAATGTGTAATGATGACTGACCTTTAACAGTAAGGTTGAACTTGCGGGAGTCCTGGCCACCACTGGTGGAGACTCGACATTCCCAGACACCACCGTGCTTAGCGGTCAGACGTGGGATTTCAAACTGAGCTGTGCTTTTGTTGGAGTCCATCATGGTGTGGGATGCCTGTTACACCAAACAATAAGAAACACTGTATAAGCAGATGTTGTATACAGTATACATTATATTCAATGTTTCCTGACTCCAGTTTACTTCTGTATATTACACACATCTGCAGCCACTTTATTAGGAACACCATACTGATGGGTAGGAGTCCTTATGCTTTTGGAACAGCCTCAACTGTTTGAAGGTGTTGGAAAATGCCTTTAGACCTGGTTTACACTGACATGACTGCATCATGCAGGGCTTGTCAAACTTTTTCCACACTTCTTGTCCTTGTTTTTTTGTGCGGCCCAGGCAATATAAGCAATGCATCTTACTCACTGGTCCCACTGTGGTTTACAAGCTGTAACATAAAGCCTCCACAAGGGGGCATTCGCATACAAGTTTATTTAATTATTATTATTATTCTCTGAGACCTATTTTGTCTGGCTCGCAACACACCCAGAGTTTGAATCCTGCTCTATTGGATATAGATTTAGGGTTTAGGGTTAGAGTTAGGGTTAACTTTTTTCTTTTTTAATATATATTTTATTTATGCATTTTCTCTCCTTTTTCTCCCTTTTAGGCGTCCAATTACCCGATTGAGTCACGCTTCCTCTCCACCAATGCCGATCCCTGCTCTGATTGAGGAGAACGAAGCTAACCCATGCCCCCTCCGACACGTGGGCAGCATGCGTATGCATCTTATCACCTACACTTTGACGAGTGCAGTGCAGCTCAGCACTGTGTACAGAGAGACACACCCTGAGAGCACTCTTTTCCCATCTCTGTGCAGGCGCCATGAATCAGCCAGCAGAGGTCGTAATTGCATTAATTATGAGAGAGACCCTATCCGGCTTAGTCCCGCCCATATCTGAACAACAGGCCAATCGTTGTTCATGTGGCTGGTCAGCCCAGTCGGCAGGCAAAGCTGAGATTTGATACAATGTATTCGAGATCCCAACTCTGGTTCCAGCATGTGTTTTTATCTCGGCGCCACCTGAGCGGCCCAGGGTTAACGTTTTTCAATATTCATTTTCTTTATTGAACATGTACCATAGTAATACAGTGATGACTTAGCAATTAAGGTGCTGGACTAATGATCTGAAGTGGTTCAAAATTCACCACTGCCAACCTGTTGAGCCCCTTAGCAATGCACTAAACCATCAATTACTTGAATTCACTTGTGCGCTGAAGGTTGTTTTGGATAAAAGTGTCTGACAAATACTTAAAATTAAAAGTAAATCGAGGTTTGCTGTGTTTTGCATTTTGAGATGCTTTTCTGCTCACTATTGTTATAAAGACTGGTAACTTGAGTTACTGTATTCTTTCTGTCTAACAGTGGCCATTCTTCTTTAACCTCTCCCAGTGGGATATTCTGCTAGCACACCAGCGCAAAGTTTCTGAAAACCCAGGTTCAAATCTCGGCCCTGCTTCCGGTTGGCTAAGCGCCATGTAGCGGGCACAATTGGCAGTGGACCGTGTCTGCTGGGTGGGGAAATGACTGGACTATTGTAAAGTTTATAAACTCTTTACCAGGGTTTGTATTTTATACATTGCTGTGGGCATGTGATTGCTGTTTAATCACTGAATGAATCAGCAGGTATTCAGGTGTTTCCAGGAACGTGTCAAGTGAGTGTAGAAAACAGATTTTGTGTACACTAGCACTACTTGAAGCTTAACACTTATTTTAACCTTCAAAACTGTGCTGTCCAGCTTGCGCAGCTCGATGCTGGTGTGGCTGGGAGGAGGAAGGCCCGTGGCTGAGCAAAAGACCTTCAGGCTGGAGTTCAGGTTCCACTCTATGTTGCTGGCCATATCCAGAATCTGAGGAGCATAATCTGTAGATGATATCCAAACAGATGATAAGTACACATGAAAATAAAAATAAAAACAATCCACCTGTATGGTGCATGTCAATCAGGTGAGAACAAAGGAAATGCTAACCTAGTTTCTCACAGTGCTGTCCCCTCCAACCGGTGGGACACTGGCAGCCACTGAAGCGACTACATTTGCCTTTGTTTTGACAATTGCAGCTCCGAAGACAATCAGCTCCAAATTTTCCTTCTGGACAAGCTACAAAAGTGCAAGGTAAAAAATAACTTTAACTTTAATATCTGACATTGTAAGTAATTGATTTGTTTATATGATCACTGTAGTATTCATTGCCATTATTAAATACCAGCTTTTTGGCCGCTAGGACAAATTAAAGACCATCAAATGTTCGACTTACGATTGTTACAGTTATGTCCATGCCAGCCACTTGCACAAGAGCATCCGTAAGGTTCAACAAGGCAGAAGGTTAAACCCCTGCATCCGTTCTCTCCCTTACACGATTCCTGGCAGTTGCGACCAAACATCCCCTCTCGACAGGCTGCAAACAACAATTAAATACAAATACAAAGTATTTACTCATGTCTGGACAGAAGGTTTTGGTGAAGTAAATTAAGGTAATTTATAAGTTCAAACCGCAGTATGTACACTATATGGCCAAAAGAATTTGGACACTTGACCAAGAGCTTGGCAGAAATCCCATTCCAAAACCATGGACATTAAAATGCAATTCATATTTAACACCCTTTACTGCTCTAGAAGGTCATTCCTGGATTCTGGAGTGTCTGATGGAATTTGAGGTCAGGCATTCACGTCAGACTCACATTAGACGTTCCAATTCATTCTAAAAGTATTTAATGGGGTTGAGGTCAGATTCTCCACACCAAACTTGTCAAACCATGTCTTTATGGACCTCACATTGTACATGGAGGCACAGTCAAGCTGAAACAATGAAGGACCCTACCCCAGCTCTTGGTACAAATTGAAGCATAGCATTGATTTTATGTTATTGATTGACCTGTCAGTAATAAGCATGGCAGAGACACCTGAACTCGATAACTGGAGGTGCAATAGGGGTAAAAAACTTTTTATAGTTATAAAGAAATGTCTTTGACTGCACAGATCTTAAGATTTTAATGTCTATCTTAAACTGAAGGCTCTGAATTAGACAAAGTGATTACATTTACATTTTTGGCTTTCAGCAGACGCTTTTATCCAAAGTGACTTACAGTACTGTCACAGTATATTGTCTAAGCAATTGAGGGTTAATGGCCTTGCTCAAGGGCACAACAGTGGCAACCTAGCAGTGGTGGGGCTTGAACCAGTGACCTTTCAATTACTAGTCCAGTACCTTAACCACTAGGCTACAACTGCCCTACTGAATAAAAACTATTGAGTTCCAAAGGATTTAGATCTGAGTTTCTGTAGTCATGTTAATATACTAACAAAATCAACTAATTCACACATTTATCTCCATAAAACTAAATTATCTGAATGGCTTTCTTAAATAATAAACTTCCCCAAAAGTCCCTCAGACAGCTACAGCTAGGTCAAGTACAGCTGGTTTTTGAATAAAAAAATGTGACCACATCACTCCTGTTCCCAAAACCACTACATTAGCTACCAGTCGACTACAGGATTGATTTAGAAGTGTTACTGTCACAAATCGAGCCTCTGTGCTCCTGGAGTTTGTGTATGTGCCACGCCCCCCTCTTCAGGAGCACATGCTGAAGCCAACACCTGTCATTAGGATTGGTCCCCTGCTGCTAATTACCCACAGCTGCACCTTGTTTAAGGTGTAATGCATAGGTCATATAGGAAGGCAGTTGTGGGCCAGTCATTGAAGAGTCTTTTGGTTTGGTCATGATTTTGGTATATTCTGGCTTATTTTGGTTTGATTTGTTTGTTGCATATGCTGTTTTGGTTTTCCTGCTCATTTTTGGTTTGGTTTGGTTTTGTCATGCTTTTGGTTTTGCTGCTCAATTTGTCGATTTGTCAGATTTGTCTGATTTAGCTCGAGTTCTAGTTCATGCTCTTTGTCCATGCTCCTGTTAAGCGGTCTTGTTTAGTGTTTAGTCTTCTTCATGTCTTGTTTTAGTCTTGTTCATGTTTAGCCTATAGTTTAAGTTTGGTTAGGTTCATTGTTCATGTATGTTTAGATTAGCATTTAGCTTAGCATTTAGATTAGCATTTAACATAGGTCGTGTGTTTGTGTCTTGTCTTGTGTGAACCCCTGTCTTGTCTTTTGTTATTATTAAACCTTGTTTAACCATCTCTGCGTGTGTCCGCCTCCTCTTGTCAAGTCCAGCCCTTCGTTACAGTCGCTACTTGTTTATTATCATTAATCAGGAGCCTAAATACATAAAGCTGCATTATATAAATACATATTTGCCTGCCTGACGAGGGTGGGTCTCTTTAATTCTGGTTCCTCTCAAGAGTTCATCCTTATGCCGCTCAGGTGGCGCAGCGATAAAACACGCTAGCACACCAGAGCTGGAATTTTGAATACATCGTATCAAATCTCAGCTCTGCCATCCGGCCGGGCTGGGAAGCTATACAAACAATGATCGGCTGTTGTTCATACAGGGTTAGGGAGCCGGATAGGGACCTCATAACTGATGCAATTATGACCTCTGCTGGCTGATTGATGGCATCTGCACAGAGTCGAGGAATAGTGCTGATCAGGGTGTGGCTCTCCGTTAACAAGGCTGATCTGCATATGAACTCTCCTCCTGCAGGTAAATGGATGGAGTTGGCTCCTGCTCACGTGTCGGGGGGGCATGTGTCAGTTCGCTTTTCTCAATCAGGGCGGGGGTCAGCACCAGTAGAGAGGAAGTATAATGCAATTGGGTAAAAGTTGGGCATGCTAAAAATCAGGAAAAAGGAAGAAAAAGCATTAAAGAAACATAAAGTTTATCCTCATAATATTTAGGGTTCTTGCCACCGTCACCCTTTGATTTTTGTAACTTTGCTCCTAGACCATGTTTGTTGTAAAGAGAACTATACAAGTACATACACAAATACAAATGTCTAAACAGTGGAGCCTCCACATTTACATTTTTTACATTCATTTTAGATTTCTGTCTGGCAGTATATAGTACCTGTCTCACAACGTGTACCCATGAACCCTGGAGGACAAACACAGTCTCCGTCTCTATCATGACAAACACCACCATTAAGACACTTAGGGCATTCCTTGGCACAATCTTCTCCCCATTTGTTTTCTGGACAAGCTAAAAAAAAACAAAAGAGAGCATAAATTAGTGTACATCCCTTAAAAAAACACATATATAATCAATTGCAAGAAAAGAGTTGTGAACCCTTTGAAATCACCTTGATTTTTGTATTTACGATTAACAAAATATTGTCTATTATCTGTCATACTACTAAAAAATAATATTAATAATAGCTTAACCCTTACTGTCTTAGATTAGTTTTTGCTATATCATATGTGGAGCTTGTTATCGTATTTCAAAATCATGGGTGTTATTTTGAGGTTGATTATCCCCTTGCTGCTTTAAAAGTCTCCACTCCTCTGGGAAGGCCTTTCACAAGATTTTGCAGTGTGTCTGTGGTAAAAGAACATTTAGTGTCTTAAGGTCAGACACTGATGCTGGATGAAACAGCCTGGCTCTCAATTGACATTCCAATTCATCCCAAGGGTGTTCAGTGAGTTGAGGTCAGACGTCTGTGTAGGCCACTGAAGTTTCTCCACATCACACATTTTTCCCAATTTTCCTCCCAATCTAGTCATATCCAGTTACATTGCATTACACTTCTTCTCTACTGATGCTGATCTCCACTTATGATTGAGGAGAGTGACACACGACCCCTCCGACATGTGTGCAGTGTCGACTGCAACTTTTCTCCTACACGAGGCGAGTTCATATGCGGATCAGCTTTGTGTACGGAGCCACACCCTGTCTACATTATTCCTCGACTCTGTGCAGGCACCATCAACCAGCCAGCAGAGGTCGTAATTGCAGCTCTATCCAGCTTCCCTCCCTGTATGAACAAAAGCCAATCGTTGTTCATATAGCCATCCAGCCCAGCCAGGTGGCAGAGCTGTTAACACTATACTATATTGTATGCCCAGTAAACCTTTATGGACCTCACTTTGTGCACAGTAACTGGAGTATCTAAAATCAGTCATTATGTGTAAATTGTGGTTAACGGTCCAGAGTAAAAACATTTTAAAATTATTTGTACTTTAAACAATTGCAAGATGTCCAGACCCTGACACAAACAACAAACTAATCTAAACTCATCTCATTATTTGGAGCAGCTGAAAAATCATCAGCCCTGAAGTTCATATTATTTTTCCAGCTTGATCCATCGATAATTCAGTTTTATATTTATTAAACATATACTGTATATATATATATATAGGAAAAGTGCATAATAAGCAGACTGAACCTCTCTATATTAATAGCTTAGATTTATTATTAAATAAAAAAAAAAAGCATGTAATTCCAATTAAAGATGAAATCCAGATGATTCCAGGCTCACAAGTTTTGGTATAACTTGTATAAATTGGTATAAATATTATAAGGTGAGACTGCAATACCACGGACGATGAGATGCATCCAGGCTCCGTAGAACGAGCTCTCCCCAACGTAGCTTGCACTGTATATTCCTGCATTGTTTGGTTTAACATCCGTTATGCTGAGAACTGCGGTACGATTTTCAACATCTAACCAGTGAGTCATGTGGTAGTAATTACCTAAAACAAACGATAACATTTAAAATTAAATACATTCTTATTGTTTTACATTTAAATTGTTACCAGACATAATTAATTTCATTTAATACTAGTAGTATAATTATGTACTGTATTTGGAAAAAAAAGACATAGAAGTTAAAATTGATGTGTGAAAGATATCTAAGAATATTTACAACTGTTTATCTCTTACCGTTGAATTTCCATGTGACGTCCCTGGATTCAGAGCCCAGGACATGCATCACCAAATGAACTGTGTCTCCTTTATTAGCCACAACCGAAAGCATCTGGGGTCTGAAGTGACCTTAAGCAAACAAATATAAATTTTTATAATATCATTTGTAAAATAGTGGACTAAAAGTTTCTAAACATCTAGTGACTTCAGATGTCCACAGATAGGGGATTTTGGCTCAATATTGCCATGAAAATGTCAAGTCTTAACAAATTTTTGAACCAGTAAATAATTTTAGAATTATTAACACTATACTGTATTCCAGTTACTGATTTCAAATGTACTGATGTATAGAGTTTCAGCCACACCCAGGTGCTAACAGGTGTAAAAATTATTATTATTTTCTTTTGCATTTTTTGCATGTTTCCAGTTTTCCTCCCAATTCAGTGGTATCCAATTACTCGACTGCATTACGCTTCCTCTCTACTGATGCTGATTTCGACTTCTGATTGAGGAAAGTGAGACTGACACACGTGCAGTAGCCGACTGCATCTCTTCACCTGCACGAGGCGAGTTCATATGCGGATCAGCTTCGTGTACGGAGAGCCACACCCTGATCAACGCATTATCCCTCGACTCTGTGCAGGCCCCATCAAAAAGCCAGCAGAGGTCATAATTGCATCAGTTATGAGGAGTCCCTATCCGGCTCCCTCCCTGTATGAACAACAAGCCAATTGTTGTCCATGTATCCGCCAAGCCCAGTCAGATGGCAGGGCTGAGTTTCGAACCGACGAGCTCGAAATGTCAGCTCTGGTGTGCTAGCATGTTTTACCGCTAGCGTGTAGAAATTATTTTTTAAATAATTGCTCACAACTTTGCTGAAGCAGTTTAAGGAAGGCCATTTTTGCGAGGTGCATAAAGACGTGGTTTGACAAGGTGTGGAGAAATTCTAATGCCCTGGACAGAGCCCTGACCTCAACTTCACTGTTAATAATAATCACAATAATAAGTTGTCATTAAAGCACCAAAGGTGGGTGCAACTCCATAATAATGCCCATGTGTTAAAATGGAATGCCCATTAAGTTAATAGTCAGATATCCACATACTGGCCAGACAATGTATGCAGAATGTATGAGCTCTAAAATAAACGGTATTAGGCTTTATTTTTAATGAAAACAGTAGGTAAACATTTCTTCCCCTTCTAGGTATTACCTGACACAAAGCACTTTAAATTTACCTGATGATTCTTGATGCCTACTACATTAGTTAGAGTATTACTGGGCCAATTTTACACATTTACTAGCTAGCTAATAGTAAAAAATAAGAAATATCCTATACTAGCTGCTATTTATTGTATTTTATTTTTTAATTTACAGGCATATTTGATGCTTATAATGTTGTGATGTCAGATACATTAGCAACAAGAAGCTTTGGTAAATTATCAGTAGTTTTGACAAGAATGAAGAATGTGTGTGTGTGATCCCTGTCTTCCACCTTAACTACAATAAAAATGCTTACCTTAAAACTGGTGTAAAAATTCTTCCATGTCTAATACCCTTCAGCCTTGATCTTGTTTTAATCATGGCTATTAAAGGTGTAAATATTTACCTCTGTTGTAGTTGCTGATGAGGGTAACAGTGCTGTGGCGACTGGATCCACGGTTCATGTGACAGTAGAAGATGCCTCTGGTGTCTAATTTGCTAAAACCTGAAGCTTCCACCTCTCTCGAGCGAGGATGTTTCACGGTAAATTGGGGAGGACTGCTCAAAATCATGATGCTGTTGTCTTTTTCAATGCTGAGCTTTAATCCATCAGTGTTGCGCTCCCCTGAGATGCAGGACAGGATGAAGTTCTGAGCAGTATAGTTCCCATTGGATATCATGGTAAGGTCCATGACTGCATCTGGAAGAAGGTACAGAGGAATGAATTGTATTAATTTGGCACAGTGGTGCAGCAAATATCATCTTATCATGTCATGTGACTTAACAGTGGTCCAACAGTGGTCCAGTAGTAACAACTGGGCAATACTGGGGTTTCATCCATTAATCTTCTGATTAGTCCAGTACTTTGAGCTACCAGTTCTCTATGATGCCATATTCATGGGACAGGGAGCATGTGTGGTAAAAAAAAAAAGAATGATGTACTATTTGAGTAGCAGGATCTTTTGGGAATACTGCCATGCCACAGTTAT